>NC_049240.1:44071937-44442948 GCF_011100685.1 Canis lupus familiaris
GGAAACCAGAGTTTTCAAAGGAACTTTATAAAGTGGATTCAATGCTGTATTGTCTTGTTCCTGCCCACCAGCAATCAGCCTTTAGCGAAAAAGTGGAGAGACTATATTATACATTGATATGCCAGAAGTTCCCACATTTTATCCTCTCAGTTTTGCCCTTTATAGGAGATGGGACACAAGTATTAAGTGGAAAACTTCTCTTAAATATAAATATATGAAATTTTATTCAAAGAACAGCTCAGTCTCTGGAGCCCCAGGAGTGAAGGAGCACATTGTCTGACACTCCAGCCCTTCCTGTCTACTCTGCAGTATTGATTCTAAACACATGGCCCAGAGTTTCTCGCTGGGACTTCATCATTCACTAGCTGAGACTATAGACAATTTAATAGTATGTATAGTTCCGCTATGTGAAAAATGGGAAAAGTTGTTATTATTTCCCATAGTTTTTTTTATTTTTTTATTTTTTTATTTTTTGCCATTATTAGGTGAAAATACAAGGTAAAAACATTTAGCACAGTATCTGCAACATGATAGGGGCTTGATAAGCCAATAAACTTAGCAGTTACTGTCATTTTTCTTGAGTCACTATCTTGCTCTGCCCTCTTATGACACACTAATAATATTCTACTTCCCTTGGGGATTCCCGGGTGGCTCAGTGGTTTGGCACCTGCCTTTGGCCCAGGGCCTGATCCTGGAGTCCCAGATCGAGTCCCACGTCGGGCTCCCTGAGTGGAGCCTGCTTCTCCCTCTGCCTGTGTCTCTCATGAATAAATAAATAAAATCTTAAAAAAAAAAAAAAGATTCTACTTCCCTTTATTCTCTTCTGTTGTGTTCTAACACACCTATGTTTGTACTTCTCCTCTTCCACTTTGTTTTCTTCTCTAATTCCAGCCTCAGTTCAGTTAACTCCTACCATTTTTAGCTCATGGCCCAATTTTCACTTCTCAGCTGAGTCTTCCCTGATCCTTTCAACCAGGTCAGATTCTTAGGTTATTTCCAAAGGACCATATTGTTTTTATTCAGAGTCAAAATGAATATGCCTGTTTTATGTCTGTTTCATTCCTGTGATATTAAACTCCATGAAAGCAAGAGCAGCTCATTTTCTTGCTCACCATTTCATTCCTAATGCCTGAAAAGCTATTTGACTCATAGCAGGAGCTCCTCGAATATATTTGAAATAAAAAGAATCAATCAACAAATGAATGCTGTCACTTGTAGGTCATTCTTTATTTATCATCTTTTAAGAAACTTGACTTGTTAGAAACCATGATGATCACTTAACTATCTCATCTGCATCATCCAGATCATTTTCATAAATACCTTTAAGATATTACATCAACTTCCTCCGTGATATCAGAATCTAACTCAAATGTTTTTATTTCTATTTCATCTCTTTTATTATCTGTAATGTTGTATACTTTCCCCTTAGCAAATCAATCATTCACTGATGCATACATTTATTTATTTTATTTGAAATGTTCAGAAACAGTGCTAAAGGACTGGGGGTAAAAACCTCATTGTTTTATTCTTGTTGTTTGCCCATTTGTTGTTTTTTTTTTTTTTTTACCTTAGCTGTGGGATAGGAGCAGACATATAATAAAGCTAATATAAATAAGCAAGTTTAATGATAATTGTCAGCATAAGGAATCCTAAGAGAATGGCATAGGGGTTCTCAATGAAGGCTGAGAGAAGAGTGTCCGCAAAATTTCCAAAATGGGATAAAGGAAGACAGGGAAAGCAATGCAGGACTTGAGGCAATGGGAGAGATATGAAGAATATGAGACTCTAAGATGATGGCTGGAACTATAGCATAAAGTCAGAGGCAGGGAGACTCAGGGACCATGCTGCCATATTGGTAGAGTGAGATCATGGTGGATGTTGAATATCACACTGCAGAGTCATTGCTCTCTCCTGAGTCATGGTGGATCATGAGAGGATTTCAAGAAGATGGGTGACATTATCCAGTTTGCTTCTAGAAGTTAGCACTGACGGCTCTGTGGATTTGGAGAAACTGAGGCTGTAGGTCCAGAAGGCCATTGCAGTCGTTGAGGCAGATTGGAGTCCTTATCACAATGTTCACTGTGGTGCTGAAGGAGAAGAAGGGCTTGGAGAACATAGGGTACTAGAGAGCCATTGAGGTGATGAAAAATAGGTCAAGGCTAAGAAAATGAAAGGAAGGTAAGAAAGGCACATATGGATGGGAGCTGTGAAGTGAGGGTAGGTTAGGAAGCCCCTGTAAGTTTAAAAGCAAGGAACTATGGGAGAGCCATGCCCACTGAGCTGCTCAGTTCTTGCAGTTTACAATTTCTTGAGAAGAAGCAGTTCTGAGTGTTCCTGGCAAGAATTACATCCCTTCTACCCTCACCTGCTATCTGGCAGGAGACCAATAGAACTAATTTATTCACGTGCTCCATCCCATATCTTTAAGGTCTTCCCCTCAGAAATCAGATCGGCTCACTTCTTCACAACTATCAGCCTGTGTTCTAAGGACTGTTACTTTAGGAAATTTTCTCAATCACTCTTTTTAAAATAGCATCCTCCACAGGCCCACCATACTTTTCTCTCCAGCTTCAGCCCTCTTTTTCACAAAACTGATTACCATGACACACATAAGTACAGGTATACCTCGGAGTTACTGAGGGTTAAGTTCTAGACACTGCAGTAAATATTGCAATAAAGGGAGTCAAATGAGGTGTTTTTTTTTTCCCCACTGCATATAAAAGTTATATTTACACTATATTGTAGTCTCTTAAGTGTGCAATGGCATTATTCCTATAAAAAACACAATGTATATGTCTTAATTTAAAAAATACTTTACTCCTAAAAAATGTTAACCATCATCTGAGCTTTCAGTGAGTCATAATTTTTTTGTTGGTAGAAGGTTTTGCCTCAATGATGATGGCTGCTGACTGATCAGGGTGGTTGATGGTTGCTGAAGGTTGGGGTGGCTGTGGCAACTTCTTAACACTAGACAGCAAAGTTTGCAGCATCAAGTGACTTTTCCTTTCATAAACGATTTCCCTGTAACATTGATGCTGTTTGATAGCATTTCACCCACAGTAGAACTCCTTTCAAAATGAGAGTCAATCCTCTCAAACCCTGACGCTGCTTTAGCAACTAAGTTTATGTCATATTCTAAATGCTTTGTTGTCATATCAACAATCCTCACAGCATCTGCACCAGGAGCAGATTTCATCTCAAGAAATCACTTTCTTTGCTCATCGACAAGAAGTAACTCCTCATCCTTTCAAGTTTTATCATGAGATTGCAGCAATTTGGTCACATCTTCAGACTCACTTCTAATTCCAGTTCTCTTGCTATTTCCACCACACCTGCAGTTACTTCCTCCACTGAAGTCTTAAACCTTCAATTTGTAAAAAATGCAATATCTGTGAAGTACAATAAAGCAAAGTGCAATAAAACTGAGGTATGCTTATATTCATTTATTATCATTTGCCCATTCCTACTATATTTAAGCTGCATGAGAATATACATTCTTGTCTATTTTGCTTTTTTCCGAATCTCCAGTTCCCCGAGCAACGTTTGACACATAATAGGTGCTCAAAAAAAAAAAAATACTATTTACAGAATGATCATTGCTGGTAACTTTTGGTGCCCAAGGATTGCAGATTTCTATAAAATACTGGAAAATAAAATGAGCCGGAAATACCTTGGAGAAGCATTCGTCAGGTCCTGCAGAGGGCTGAGAAGAGTCCCACCCTACATGGGGGCTGCTTAGAAGTGTTTAGGGCAAAAAAGGAGATACAAGGGCAAGGGATTCTACGATTCTGGGGAACAGCAAATTCTTTGTTCTAATCCAAGGTATCATGGCATCTGAAGGGCTTCACTAATCTGGAAGCAAAGCCAAGCTTAACAATTAGGATTGGAACATTCTGTTACTATTGTGGATTATCCCTACTGCTCAATTTTACTCTAGCAGGGAAGGAATATTATCCCGGGTAGATCCTCACCAGTGAATCCCAAATACCTGCTATAATAAAAAAAAAAAATTGTGCTTTGAGGTTATTGAAATTCGTATTTAAAACTTTTATAAGGGATCCCTGGGTGGCGCAGCAGTTTGGCACCTGCCTTTGGCTCAGGGCGCGATCCTGGAGACCCGGGTTCGAATCCCACTTCGGGCTCCCTGGTGCATGGAGCCTGCTTCTCCCTCTGCCTATGTCTCTGCCTCTCTCTCTCTCTCTCTCTCTCTGTGACTATCATAAATAAAAATTTAAAAAAAAACTTTTATAAATACAAGGTAACGAAAATACTACTCTCCTTGCTTTTGTTTGACCTCTGTCATCCCAAAAGAAAATGTGGACTTTCTACTCTTTTTACTCTTAGTAAGCACAGTAGTGAAGACGCCTCTGTCCCATAGAGTCTTGCCCCCATCCCCTGCCCCCATTCCCAGATTACCATTGATTCAGCTCCCAGATACTCTCTGGCCATACATTGGTATCAGTTTTTCCCAGTCAGGATATGTATGAAGAGCCTTGAATATGATCGATCTCTTACTGATGAAGAGGCTGTAAGAAACTTGCTTTCTTATGGTCCTTTTGTTTGCATTTATGCTTGATTACTGCGTGGACTTTCTTTGTTGATTTATTTGTGTTTGTTCATTTATTTACCTGAATTCTTCACTACAGTTTTCTTGAAAGTCTAATACTAACTGTTATAGTAAAAATGTCTATGCTATTTTCATCTATTAATGCAATAGGGAATGCATTCTCTTGTTCCATAATGAGTTCTTCCTGTATTCTAATTGGTTTTATTTGTTAACTCTTATTAGGAATTAAGAGGGTGGGTCCTATTTTATTTAGCAGTCTACTACCTAGAAACTCTGAGAGTAAGTGGGGTGTATTTAATGATGGGATATATAAATGTGTGTGTGTTTTTAAGGCTTTATTTCTTTGAGAGAGAGCTTGAGCAGGAGAAAACAGCCTTGGGAAGGGGCGAGGGATAGGGAGAAGCAGACTCCCCGCTGAGCAGAGAACCCAATGAAGGGCTCAATCCCAAACCCTGGGATCACAACCTGAGAGGAAGGCAGATGCCTAACCAGTAGAGACACACAGATGCCCTTATAAGTGTGACTTTTTTTTTGTTTGTTTGTTTGTTTTTTTTTTTACAAACACCAACTCTTTATTCTTATTGCTAAACTTCATTGAAATTTTTTAATCAAAAAAAAAAAGAATTTTTTTAATCAAATCTTCATTGTCTGTTATGTGTTCTTCTAAATTGCAAATTTACAGAGAGCAGGAATTGCTGTCTTTGTTAACCACTGTTTCTAAAGCCCCAGCATTTCATACCATGCCTCTTGGCACTGAGTAAATATTGATTTATGAAAACCATAAATTGGGAGATAATGATCTTCGTTAATCAATGAGGAAGATGATGGGGGAATTTACAGCTTCAGTTCAGGGGCAGTGAAACACTAGAATATTTTAATGATTTCAGTATCTTCACCAGTCAGTAACATCACCAGATCAGATTCTGTGTGTGTCATGTGTGTATATGTGTGAATAGACATGAATCTGATTAATTCTAGGCAAAATGAGAGGGAGGGAGAGAGTCTGTTTAGTTTTGAATGTCATGATGTTTGCTGCTAAAAAGACTCAGTAATTTAGTCTTCCTATCTTGGCTCTTTTTTATTTTGCTAACCCTGGAACTCTTTCTGCTCTTATATAGCAGCCAATAGTGCCATATTGTTCTTTGTTGGCAAGATCTTAAACTTTTACTTCACTAATAGGAAGGAGACAAAATCCAAATTCAGAATTTAAAAAAGGAATAACTAAAAAAAATAAAAATAAAAAAAAATAAAAAAGGAATAACTATATTTTTTATCCTTTTTAAAGAATAATCATTCATATTTTATAGCTTTCACTCTCATTTATGACACGATGCATTTTGATATTTGTTAGTCCTTAGACTTTTAGAGGATTTTAGACATTATCTTAATTTTATTTTTCTTGAATAGCAGTCCTATTAGATTTTTCTTTAAAAAATACATTTTCATTATCAAATATGTTTGAGAAAGGCCACAGAGGCTGTCTTTCAAAATCAGCAATGCTCATTCATTAAGTTGCAAAAGGCATTATACAAAATATGTTCATTATTTATTGAAACCAATATTTTCTCATATTATGTAAATGTGAAAACTTTTTTTTTTTTAACATTTAAAATGTATTAGCATCTTTTGGGGAAGCTCTTAAACTTGGTTTATTTTAATGAGAAGGAATGTATGTTCCCTGGAGGAGAAGCAGGGGAAGTAATGAGTAGAGCTAGGACATAAAGCCAAGGCTGTGGTTCTTTGGTCCTGGGATCTCTCTGCTATGCTACAGTATGATTTATCCCTAATTCAACTTGATTCTGCAGCAGAAAGACAAGTTGTTTTTTAAATAATAATTCTTGGATCATTTCCAACATTGAGATATGAATTAAGCATAAAACAAATCACAGATATATATATATATATATAGCTAAAAAAATTAAATATTCCTCTCATCATGCTCCAAGACTATAAATTTAAAACCACAAGAAGAAAGAGAAACTAAATTTTAAGTGGTTTTTATTTGTTGTTATTGTTTTAAGATTTTATTAATCTATTCATGAGAGACACAGAGAGAGAGGCAGAGACAGAGGGAGAAGCAGGCTCCCTGTGAGGAGCCCGATGTGGGACTCATTCCCAGGACCCTGGGATCATGACCCGAGCCAAAGGTACCCCAATTTTTAAGAGTTTTAAGGGGAATCCTAGGGATGCATGGGTGGCTCAGTCAGTTAAACTTCTGACTTCAGCTCAGGTCATGATCTTAGGGTCCTGGGATTGAGCCCTGCACCAGGCTCTGCACTCAACGGGGAATCTGCTTCTCCCTTTCCCTCTGTCCTGCCCCCTACTCGTGCTTTCACTCTCTCTCTCCAATAAATAAAGTCTTTAAAAAAAATAAAAAGGATTCCTAAAAATATTTCAGTTATTGCTGATATTTTTATTCTTTGGCATCTCAATGCCAGTCTACTCTTCAATACCAAATATAACAGAAATAAGAAAACAGGGGTAAATGAAAACCTTCTCAACATGCAATAAACTTCTGAGGCACAATTAGCAGTCGGTGAAAATTAGCAGAAAAATTGGTAACTGAGTATTAGGTACTGACATGATGGTAGAAGAGACCGTATTTGATACCTCTGTGAAAGTCCCCCCAAATATAGAGTGACTGAGAACCTTTTTGTGGGTTGGAGAAACATAGCCTTGATTTATTGGCTATATTTAAGAAACTATAGGGCAGCCATGGTGTCTCAGTGGTTTAGTGCCTGCCTTCGGCCCAGGGTGTGGGTTGAGTCCCGCATCGGACTCCCCGCAGGGAGCCTGCTTCTCCCTCTGCCTGTGTTTCTGCCTCTCTCTCTCTCTCTCTCTGTGTGTGTCTCTCATTAATGGATAAATAAAAAACCTTAAAAAAAAAAACTACAGTGTTTGTAGCCATTGTAATTAAGTCTCCATTCATTAGTAGATTAATTAAGAAACCAATTTTGGTATATACATAAGATGAAATATTATGGATCCCTAAACAGAATGGTATAGTGATCCGTGCTGTATCATGGCTGAACCTCCAAAACGTTATGCTAAATGCAAGAAGCCAGATACAAAAGGCCACAAATTATATTATTCTGTTTATACAAAATACCTGAAATCAATAAATCTATAGACATAGAATGTATCTTGATGTTTGCCAGGGACTTGGGCAGAGGAAAATGGGGAGAGACTGCTTAATGGGCTTCCTTTTAGATCATGAAAATATTTTGGAATTTGATAGAAGTTATAGTTGCATAACATTGTGAATGTGCTAAACGTCACTGGATTGTTCACTTTAACATGGTTAATTTTATGTGATATGTATTTCACCTCAATTGAAAAGAGAAGATTGAGTTAAGCATCTGGTATCTTAGAGTTTTGCTCCAAATGTAGTCTCCAACTTCAGGCTGGAAATAACCCTATGCCTCTTTTGTGTTGCTTGATATTAAAATAGCACATTTTTCTTGGCATCTCTGTCTTTCCCTTTCCTGCTTCCTAATCAACATGTCCAACTTGCACAGAAAGGTCTCCTTTCTGTTGAGAAAAATTAACAGTGTATATTATTTTAAGAACATTGCAAAAACCAAGTGGAAGTCCAAATTAGATGCATTCTGAGCATACTTCCTTTGCTCTCTTACATCTGACCCTAAAATAAAATGGGTAATAATATGCAGTCAGGAACTATAGATGGAGAACACATGTGGTAGAAGCAGCACCTGTTAGGAAGCTCTAGAAATGGGAGTGGAGGGTGGAGGGTGTGTTATGGTGTATAAGACAGATTCCTTTGGCATCTCCTTTGGAAGAGAGATGTAGAGGGTGCCTAAGTAGGCAGGAAAATAGATTGCCAAACATAAGCTTTCTAAATGAGTAGTAAAAAACGTGTTTCTTAGGAAAAATGCACTTCAACTTTCAAAGTTTTGTATCAACTCATCTTGTTGCTGTTCGTGGTGGTGGTGGTTGTTTTGAAGCTCAGAAGCAGGTGCCTCAGTCGATGACATCATTGTCATTTGTCCACCTAAGTCATTTACTTGCTTTTATAATGTATATATTTATTCACTCATGCCTTTGTAGCCCAATGCACTCCATCTCCCCTCCAGTGACAACCCAGTTTGGTGGACTTACTGTGTATCCTTTGTTCTTGCACAGCACAGCCTTTTTATAGAGCGATTGAGGGAAATCGTCCTGTGTAGTTTTCTTTTCATTTTTGTTCTTTCTGAACCTTGTCCTTTGTTATAATTTCTCTTCTGATATAACCCCCAGAGCAATTTGCTAGAAAAATAGTGCATAATAGTGGGAAAAAGCCCAGCTGTAGAGACAGAAGACTTGTGTGGGATACCAGATTCGGTTATGAGCAAATCTAATCTCAAAGAGTCTTCTACAAAATCATTCCTTTTAACATCATAGTTTGACTAAAATTGTGATCATAGAAACAGATAAATCATGTTTAAGAAAGCTCAAATCTGATCTCGATTCCTCCCTATGTTGGGCAGTTCTAGTGTAGTGTCCTACCCATAGTTGTAAATATGAATGTGCTAGGGAAGAAGATCAGAAAGTGGGCCGAGTATATGCAGTTCCCAAGTCTATAGACAGACCCTTGCTTACAATGCTTGTTTGTAAGGCGGCCTTTCAGAACTCAGCATGGATTTCCCCATTGAAAGAATGTTTAATACCTGTGAGCATGTCCCCTGGCCAATCCATGGAACTTATTAAAGCCTTAGGTAACTGAGAAATAATGTTAGTATTGCTAATATTACTAAGATTACAGCAAAGAGTGGCTTGGCAATATTTGTTGAGAACAAATGTGGGGGTCAGTAGATTTCTCCCGTTCCCATCTTGCTGTCTGCCTTTCATCCCATTGCCTGTTTGCCCAGAGCTTGGTGAGAAGAAACACCGTGATCCTGGAATCACTTTCTCATGTTCTAATTTCCCAGCTTCACGTCTCTGCAACCATCTTGCTTACTTCTGGAACAGCACGCAGTGCTGGAAATTTTCAGCCTTTTTCTCATGTTACATTTCCGTTCTCCACTGATAATAATATTTGCAAGTCAATGAGTGCTTCTAATAATTTATGCTGTTAGAAGAGTAGCTTCATTAATGCCAAATACCATTTACTGTTTGGGTTTCTGTACAGTGTGATTGGGTTGTGGTATCTTCAAATTTCCTATACCCCACATCCAGTTGGTTGGGGAGTTTTAGCATCTCTAACCTTAAAAAATATATTTCAAAGCCAGCTACATTCAGTTTCCTCTATTATTCATATTATATATATATATATATATATATATATATATATATATTTTTTTTTTTTTTTTTTGTCCCCTCGATAGCTCATTTTGACATCTAACAGCCAACATAATCCTTTCAAGAGGTTAGGGGCTTTTGTCACTACTCTATTTAAAATCTCCCATCCCTTCCCATCCCAGTTAGAACAAAATCCAAAGACTCCCATGTCGTCCTCTTCCACCTTACATCTGCCTCTCTTTCCTTGTTATCCCACCAGAGTTATGGTGTCCTTCGGAGCTCATTCCCACCTCAGGCTCCCTCTTCAGGATGTTTTCTTCCTGATACTAGCATGGCTGTATCCTTCTCTTAATTTCCTCCTCTACTCTTATTTTATCTCCTCAGACATGATTTCTCTCATCACCAAATAGCCTCTTCTTCCTATATTGCTCTCTATCACCTTACCTCATTTGGTTTTCTTTATAACACATATCATTAATTAACAGTAAAATTGTATTTGTTGTTATTAGTTTATCCACTAGAAAAAGTCAGGGATCTTGTTCTCTTCACTGCTCTAGCAATAACACTTAGAACACACGTGACATATGGAAGACAACAGTGAATACTTGAAGAAATCAAGTGTGGCTACTTAGATATAATTTTTTTGTTAGCATCCAGTGAGAACAGCGTGTTGCATAGCGATATCCTGGGAATTTAAATAAGGTTCCTCTTTAAAATGGAGAATAGCAACAGTAAAATATGAAACAGGCAGACAACAAGATGAAGGTTAATAGAAAGAAAACGTGTCAAATGGAAAGTAAAATGAAGAATTTTTTTAAAGGGAAGACAAAGAACAAAAATAAAATCAGAAAAAAAATTGAAACAAAATTTAAGAGATTTTAGTTAAAAGTAAGCACATGCATGGGATAATTTAAAAGTAGATAATAAGGTAAATTAATGATTAATATACAAGATTTTCAGTAATCAATAAGTTTTTAATGCTAATGAGACATGGTTTTCTCAAAGCATATCAACATATGGTGACAAACTATAGTTAATAAGGATATTTTGCCCATAACAATTAAATTATTTTCTTTGCCAGTCCAAGGATTTTTCAGTCACTCTGTTCTGATTACTGTCCTGGCCTCTCAGAAAATGAATTAGATAGGTAAACTTAAAAGGTTTTTGTTTTGTTATTGTTTTAAATCTGTTTGCAATTATATCATTAGAAGGAAACTGGGGTGGTTTAATAAATTCTGTCATCTTGGATTTGTTTGGAGCGCAGTACACTTGTTTCTTTTACTAAATACATGAAATATAGTTAACATGTTACATAAAATAGATACTGTATGCTTACTCCTTATAATATGATAACAGTGAAAGGATTTTGTATGGTAAAACTTTAAGGTTCAATAAGCCATAATAACAATTCAAATAAAATTCAGAGGCAAATTACAAAGGGAATGCAGAGCCTACTGTACAATTACAATTATGAAGCTACCAAATGCATAGAGTCGCTTTTTCCTCTCATGGTACGGGGTAAATATGTACATGATTTGTACGTTTCATGTGCATTTATTGAACACCTACAAGTCATTGTAAAGCATTATGGGAGTCGCATATGCCCAACACAGTTATTCCTGCTATTGAGAAATAGAAAACCTAACAAACTACAACGCATAGTGATAAATTATAGTGTCTGCTACGAAAATTAAATAACATATAAATATTTAGCATGGGAAATGTTTAAATAAATGTTGCCATTATATCTTCATAATTTGGGAAAAGCACCAGAATATCGTTTCTGAGTCCGAATGCCTGAGTTAAAATCACAGCTCTGTCCTCTAAGACACTGGCCTTGCTTCCGTAAGCTCCAGTGTCCTCTTCTATAATTATGAATATGATAATTAATATGAATTACCTAACATAGCACCTGGCATATAGGTAGTACCGTGTAAATAGCATTGTCCTCTGACATGAACACCTTGTAATATTAATTCAACCTTCTAATTGTTTTTTCACTGGAAGATTGCAATTGATTTGTGCACATTAGAAAATACTTTTCCTGAGCATCTCAGGGTTTCTATATAAGGAATATTAAAAACTCAGCTCTAAAAAATAATAAATAAAAAAAATAAAAACTCAGCTCTAGTCATGCCAGGTTGATATTTTTCCCTTTTTGTTCTGGTGAACTGATGAAGAACAACAAAATCGAAGGAAATATTCTATACAAAGATCATTTTACAACCTGTCATTAGGCACAACTACTCAGGTTTTACTGATTTCAGTACATATTGTTCAGACTATCTCCCCCCCTCATACCATCATTATCCTCTAATAATAGAATTTATAAGACATTTTAAGAGACCAATAAAGAGCAAGTTCCTAAGAGGAAATTAATGAATTTCCTTTTTTAAAACTTCATTAACTGTGAGAAACCTACCATTGACCATGATGTTAATGGTAACTATTCTGTTCATCAACATGTTTATAATTCATATAGCAACTAATGGTTCTAAAGCATCTGATGATGACAAGCAATTATAATAATTATGGACTTTGTTTTATGTGCAGAGTAGTACATGGGCTGTGTAACAGTAAAGTAGGGTTGTAATTTAAAGTAATATTTTACATTTTTATGCAGTTGAGAACTGCACTTCTGATTTGAAAAATTACAGAAAAGAATATGTTTGCCCTATCACATGCATGTACTCCAAAGATCAATTCAAGGAAAAAAAATCAGAATTACTTAAGCATCAGGATGGGCATATATTTGCACCTGGTAACCCTTCTATAGACAACAATATTCAAACCATACACAAACCAGTATTCAGGTCTGAATCGGGGTGGGGGGAGTGGTCTAAAAAGACAGTGTTGATACAGACATCAGAAAACGCTTTCTAGATCATATTTAGGCATTTCTGTATTAAGGTAATTGCTATTTTATAGAGAGATATTCTTTAAAGTTCAGAGACTGGAATAGATATATTTTCCACCTTTAACAAGAGAAGTTCCCTTCTACAGCCTTGAAGAAACCTCACAAGTACCAAACTACTTTTCTTGACAGTTTGCATCCACTCTGACTTCCTTGTCTGATCCTGCAATTTAAATACTGTCACTGTAGCACTGAGTCGTGTCATAGCTAATATTGTGCTAACTGTAACTACTTTATGTAGGCAAGTTTCAAATGAAAAGATTTCCAAAGAAAACTTCTAGTGGCAGGCAGCTAGGGAGCTGCTTTAGGAGTGTGGAGAAAGAGGGAAAAAGGGGAGAGGAGTTGGCTCTGGCAGGTGCTGAGGAGGCAGTGACACAGTTGCTCATACCTTAGCTATAGCAGTTTAGAACAGTTGGGATAATATCTACATTTTTGGCAGAATTCATGCCCATAAAATTTGCAGGTTAGAACTTAAAGAAACTCTTCCTTATGTAAGGCTGGCATTTAGCAGGTACTCCATCCAGAGTAAGGTATAGTCTCTTTGACAAGAAAAGTCATTTTTCTGTGAGACATTTAATTAGTGGAGCCATTTCTCTCTAAACTCTAAGTTTGACATCACCTGGTATTAGACTAGGCAAGGCCAAAAGTATTGATTTTAGATGACTTACACAGCTTTTCAGTAACCCCAAAGCCTGCTGGGTTTTTTTTTTTTTTTTTGAGTTAATATAACTTGGGGAGAAAACAGCATATATTTTGGGAGCAAATCTATATTTATTTTATGTTCCTGTGGGACCAAGATATCTACCTGTATTTACAGAGTTTCAATGCCAGACTATCTTAAGGTGTAGGAAAAGTTATACTAAAAAAAAGAACAGGTAAAATGTCTACCATCAAATGGGCTGAATACATTTAACTTAATATAAAACACCTCTTCGTTCTCCAACCTCTTTCAATTCCCTGAAGGTTAATGCCTACTAAAAATACAAACACAAATATTTATTTTTTGTTTTCTTTGGATTAAAGAGACAATCTCTAAAGGGCATTTCAAATGCATTTCATATTCAAAAATAATTTCAGATGTGACCTTAAGAAATGCCTCAATCCAGGAATTTTCTTTCTGTTGATGCATTCATATTCACTGCTGGCCAGGTTGCTGGTTTTCATGGTTGAAAAACACCCCACAAGGACAGTTCAGAAGGATTTTCAGGGTATTTACACACAATATAAAATCATATGATTATCTAGGACTGATTATGAATAAAAAACTAATTTCAGTGTTTGATCATACATTTTCACTAGGCGTATGTCGAAGCTATTAGTGCTATAGTCATAAATTTATTTTTCATATTTGTGACTTATGTTCTGTTAGCCTTAAGATAGAATGAAACCTTTTCAGTGCCCTTAGGGTCTTATGGTCTGACTGCAACTACCTCCTTCTCAATTCTTCCATCGCTTTCACTTGCTCACTCCATCCTTGACACATCAGCCTTCTGCGCTTGCCAAATGGACAACCACACTCTCTGCTTACTTTTGTATGTCCTGTCACCAAGTCTAGAGCATCCTCCCCACCTCCCACATATATTCACATGACTCACAGCCTCACTGGATTCAAATCTCTTTCCAAATGTCATTTCACCATGGAGTCCTTCCCTTGCCACCTTATTTAATATAACACCCCATCAAAAAAAAAAAAAAAAAAAAAACACCCCATCAATATTTATACACACTGCTTTACCTTTCATCCTGGCTTATTGCCTTTCTCCTTCACCGGGATGTCAGGAGACGGAAGAAGGAAATGAGTTTTGTTTGGTGCTGCACCTATAGCTCCAGGAACAGTGCTGACACATGTATGTGCTCAGTAAATATTTGCGGAACGAAACACAGGCTGCTTAGGGTGCAGAGCACTCTGATGTCGTAGCTCACTGAAGGCTCACAGGACACTAGTGGTTGGTAAAAACTAATGAGGGAAGGGATGGGAGAAGTAGAGTATTCCGCTTATGACCCAGGGAGGGAAAGAAAATTAGAAATATTATACCATCCCATCCCAAACCAAAGGCAGACTTGAAGTGAAAGCACAGTGGTAGCACTGTGTGATGTGTTCCTGTGACATCTGGTTTAGGGCCTATCCAAGCCTGGTGTTCTATCATTGAGTAAACTGAGAAAACACCCATGAGGCTTAAACCAGTACTGTGGCTAAGATCCCAAACTCCCTTTCTCTAATTACGAATGCAAAAAAGGAATATGCTACCCTATATGCCACTAAAATTGCCCTCTGGATTCACTTATACCTTGAGGTATGCATCTAACTCTGAGAAGACAGAATGAGAAAATTAAGCTCTTGAAACTCATTTTCATAGTTTTGTGTTTTCAATCCCCAATGCTAATGATCTTTTAATGCAGATTTTATCTGTGAATTCTATTTATTGTGAGTGGTCATTAACATTTGTAAGCTAATGCATTTACTTATTCATGTTAGGAAATAGAAATGCGGAATATGTGTTGGATTCTTTGATTATTAGCAGATAGCTCAGTAACATTCTTAGAATAATGTTGCCCACAAACTTTCAAACTAATAACAGACTTTTGTGTACACAGAACACATGTTCCTTAAATGCTCTGAATAAAGCAGTAAGTTTAGGTCAGTAATAAGTTTATATAAATTAATAAGTGCCAACTTCTTTGGGTTTAATAACTTTTCCTACAGGCTTGGTGGCTAAATATAAGCCACCAGTTTTTAAAGTTGGAGGGAATCTTGTTTATTTTGAAGAAAATATGTAACTTTTGATTGTTTGACTCTAGAATAATGCAGGATTAATTAAAAATTAATTAAGGATTAATTAAATATTAATCCTGTCAGGATTAATTAAATATAAATGAAAGATTCAACAGTTAGATGAAAGCCATGATCCACTCTGTTACCAACTAAAAGACAAACAAAAACAAAAATGAATCTATGACAAAGGAGACTATCATAGATTAACCAAAATTATAAAACCATATATTATTTGCAGTTTCCATAACTCATCATTCAAATGTATGCGCAGTCCCACCTACATTAACATTCCCAAAAAAGCTTTTCTAATTTCTGGCCTGAATCCTCCCTCTTTCTGTAATCACGCCCTACATCCTGGCCACTGCCCTCACCTATACATTTTTGAGATATTTATACTACTCGTCACTGTCAAGGTATGTTTTCTTCATAAGAAATAGCAGGGTGGAGAGGATGTGGAGAAAAGGGAACTCTCATATAGTGCTGGTGGACACTTAAATCGGTACAACTGCTGGGGAAAACCGCATGGAGATTAGTCAAAACAAAACAAAACCCATACAATCCAACAATTTCATTTCTGGGTGTTTAGCTAAAGCAAATAAAAACACCAATTCAAAAAAATATATGGGTTTCTCTATTTATTACAGCATTATTTACAATAGCCAAGATACAGAAGCAACCTCAGTGACCATCAGTAAATGAATGAAGAAGAAGATGTGGTGTGTATGTGTATGAATATTACTCAGCCATTAAAAAAAGAATGAGATCGTGCCATTCATGACAATATGGATGGACCTAGAAGGTATTATGCTAAGTAAAATAAGTCAGACAGAGAAAGACAAATACCACATGTTTTCACTTACATGTGGAATTAAAACAAAACAAAACAAACAAAAACAACAGCAAAAGAAATGGACTCATAAAAACAGAGAACAAACTAGTGGTTGCCAAAGGGGACAGGAATGGGAGATGTGTGAAGAAGGTGAAGGGGATTAAGAGGTACCAACTTTCAGCTACAAAATAAACATATTGTGGGAATGAAAAATGAAAAATACAGCATAGAGAATATAGTCAATAATTTAAAAAATAAATATATGTTTGTTTTTTTCTACACTGGACATTTCACTGAAAGGGAAGTCAATTTCAAAAACAGCCAGAGTTAAAACACTACCAAAATTCAGTGGGTTTTCCTGTTGTTTTTAAATGCATTTGAGTCACAGTAGTTGACTAGTTATCTTGAACAACCTCTCATCAGAGTAGTGTATAGGTCTGCTGCTTACATTCAGCCACCTGTGCATCTAGGTCAAAATTTTTTAAAAATTCACAGCTTCTGGTAAAAATAGTCTCTAGGGAGGGTTATTCTATTATTAATAAATTATATTAATACCATTCAGAAGGATTTCCCTTGCAATGTAGAGCCTGAAGATTGGGCCATCCCTGATTGCTCATCTCAGATAATCTCCATGGCACATTTAAAATATAAAAGCTTCTTCATGACACTTTGAGGACCTCCTTGAATATAAGCTACATATATACAAGTAAGCCAAGTAGGTTATGGGTAAGAGACTACAATACTACCACTTAGCTTACTTAGTTCATGCTACTCATGAGCTAGATACTAAAGAATTCTAATCTGTGTTCTTTTCAGTCAGTAGCTCCATTCTATTTAAAGTTATTCTAGTTCCTCATCTCTCTGTTTTTGTAGTTAGCACAATGGTAAGTTTTTCAGGATAAATATAGCACATACTATATGCCTGGAGCTGATCAAAGCACTTTTTACATATCTACTCAGCCTAACACTTACAGCAGAGACCTAAACTGTGATTGAATCACAAGATAGAATCAGTTCCAAATTCAGGACATAAACCTTTGAAATCCCTTTATAGAATAATGAGGATGTAGAGGAAAGATGTTAAGGAGGAGGAAAAAAAGGAAAATGAGAAAAGAGACAAAGGGATATTTGCCAGAAGAATAATAAAGAGATGAAATCATGTCAGATAGGTAAGTTCTATATCTCACATAGAGTAACTTAGATTTCCACTGGCTACTGAAACTTCTGTTTTGCTCACACTTGATATCTGTGTGGATGACTGACAAAGACTGAGCTGCGAAAGCTCTTGGTAAGTCTCCCTATACTAAAAAGGACCCAGGCATTTTCACATTGGTGAGGGGACTACGAAGACCAATGCTGTTGATAATTTTGCATTACATGTTTCTAACATTTTGAATGTCTTAGTCTCTATTTTGAGTACCTAGTATGTCTGAGGCAACTTGTTATGAATATACATTACAACGATATAGGAGACATGGTTCTCACTCTTCACAATGTAGCTTTGACTTTTCTCTCACCAAATTTTCTTACCAGAGAAGTTTTTCTTCTCTATTGGTTGTCTCTGTGCTTGCCCTGTGACTTGTTTTGGCCAAGGTGGTGTTACGATTATTATGCAAACAATGGCTTACAACTCTCTTGTTCAGTGGACTTCCTTCTTGTGACATGAGAATATACTCCCAGTGGACACAGGAGCAGATCATCACCTACCACCAATCTGAAGTGGAAATACCTTAGATTAACTAATACTTATTAGAAATAAACACTGTTATATTTTGACACCAAGATTTCTGAGGCTATTTGTTACATAGCAAAGGTAGATTGTTACTAAAAGAGAGAATAGATCTGGTCCCTTTTTGAGCTTATTTTAGACCTCCTCGTAACTCTCAATATTCCAGGAATTTTGGCCTCCTTTCATGTCTTTAAACATACTGCATTTATTCTGACTTTGTGACCCTTGGGCAAGCTTTTCACTGCTTGGATTTTCTTTCCCATGGGGTCCCTTGGAGCTCCTTCTCATCTTTCAGGTTTCAGCTTAACTATTTCCTAGGCAAGGAGGCATTCTCAAACCACGATATCTAAATATAGACACACACCCACTCCTCCATTTCCTCTATGCCAATCACATACATTGCTTGGATCACTCACATATTTAGAACAATTCATAAGTATTTGTTTTTCTTATTCATTGTCTTTATGGCTACTTCTTTCAGATCAGATAATATATCACTATTTTTCTCTAAGGTAACTACGATGAGCCACGGAATGCCTTTTCAATGAATAACTGTGTAAATGAATCAACTTTGAGGAGTGGTTTCATCCATTTATCATTCCTAAACCCCCACAGAAACCACATGAATACTCCAAATAGTTAACCAACTCACAGGCGATAAAAATGTGTTCTTTTTGGATATAGACCTTTTTTTTTTTTTCCTTTTTTCCTACTTTAGACACTCTAGAATTTTATTTTTTTAAAAGTTCAACATCTGAAATAAGCATGACTGATATACTGGCAGTTCTAAGTTGGTACTCTGAAGGATGGTCAGATATTTTTGTTTTGTTTTTTTTTCCACCACACTCTGCCTGGAACCTATCATTTAAGTGTTTTACAGGTCATTGATTAAGAAAATAAAGATTTAATAGTAGGAATATATTAATGTTCATCAAATTCTGGTTACAACTGGTACATTTAAACACCAATTTTATTTTTTTCCAGCTTGACACTTCACTCTATGGTTTTCTGATGTAACTGGATAGCATGTATCATCCTATGATTTGTTTCTTCCAAACCATTTGGCTTTAATAGTATATTCAAAAAGTGCAGAAAAAAGGCTGTTATTTTTTTCTTTACACTTTTATTCCATTTTCCTTTCAGTCAATATAAAGCTATTTACTAAATTATTTGCTAGATATGAGCATGAATTCTTACAAACTATATAGATGTATGAATACATATAATATCTACAATTATTTTATAGTATGACAAAGAATTCTACTTAAAGATAAGTCATGTATTTATCATCATCCTCCTCTATCTGAAGCACTGAGTATGCTTTTTATATTTTGACATTTCTTTTTCAGGAGTTATTTTGCTCTTTGAATCAACTTCTATAAGAAAGAAAAGTTAATAAGCTCCAAGACTCAAATTATAAAATGACACAAACTACACAATAACAAGTATGCATTAGTTATTCTGTAATTTATATTCAAAATTGGAGAGATAATTTGCAAACACCTCATAATAAATCCTGAGCTAAAAGAAATGTTTGTCAAATTTTTCTCTCACTTTTCTTTCTGTGGTATGCAGATGTTCAGTTTTAAATTTGTCACATTTTCATACTTCCTTCTATATTGCTTGCTTTCTTTGATTTCTTTCCAAAAAATAAAACAAAAAGCAAGCAAATTAAAATTCATTGCTATGAAATGAATTTTGCAAAGACATTCATGTTTTCTTTTTCTTATTTTCCCCCTTTTCCCGAAGTTCTGCTTCTCAAATATTTTCCAATAAGTTTAGCATACCTTGAAATAACTCTTAGGAACACTATATGCTCCATCTCCTAAGATTTAGTATTACCTTTCTTGCCACTATTTGACATTATAAAAAAAAAAAAAAGTAGGAACTCGGTCTCAAAACAACTGTTTATCTCAGTTTCGTATTTCTGTCTGAAACATACCAATGTATTAGAAACCAAAATTTAAATTTTTTCAAGTCCTTAAAAGTCTACATTGCATCATGCACAAATCCCTTCTGATTATCTTCACCATATAGGTAGCTATTTCTCTAATCCATTAACTCTTTGTTTATTAAGTTTCAATAGCTCATCTACCCCTAAAATCTGTTCTGTATCTGCTATGTGGCTTTATAAAGACCAACTCTGCTTATGTCTTTTGCTTGTTCAGAAACTTCTAGGAACAGCCTATTCTGCATTAGTCAAAGTCAAGTACAAATTCAGTTGGCCACTGAGGCATTCCTTTCCTTGACTCTTAACCTATTTTATGTTGTCGAACCACCACCCACCTTCATGAAATCTTTCCTTCTCCCTCCACTGGAACTCAAGCATATGCTCTAGGTTTAAATAATTCCTCTTGTCTTGAATATTTTTCTCTCATTTTTTTTTTTCCCGTGTAGAGATTCTATCCATGTTTTTGGGATTGCCTCACATCCCTTTCATCTAGGAAGTAATCACTGAGCACCTGTAGTCATTAACTCTCTAAGCCATAGTGTTTGACCTCTTTCATGATACTTACTAACTAACGTAAGTTAGTTAGATTTCAGATCTAACTGTATCCTGGCCAGTGGAGAGGGGACTGTATTAGTTAGGATTATACTGCAGATGACCCTGAACTAAATGGAAACTGAAAATTCCTTAGTATCTGTGTATCGTATGACATACTTACATACTCTGATTGATTTATTCACCCAGGATACCATTAATTCAAAAGGACAATATCTGTGCTTATTACCATAGTGGACAAAACATTGAAAGAACCAAATTTCCTGTCCTCTACACTCTCCAACCACTAGTGTCAGGACAAATAGTCATGGACCAGGCCTCCTGCATTGAATAAATGTGACTGGCAATAATTGTCCAGCTAGTGAGATTTTTAAGAAGAACATCGTGGATATTATTGGGTGTATCAGTGAGCTTTCTTTACATAAGGAACCACCTTAACATTTTGTATCTTAATATAGCTTTATGGTGTGGCAACTTGAACTGGGCTCAGCTGGGTAGTTCTGGGTAGACTGGTCTCATCACCCACCAGTTTACGTGAGGGTTGGCTGGCCCAGGAAGCCTCAGCTAGTGACTTAACCTCTTATCCTCACAGTCTCTCATCTTTTGTCAAATTCAACCAGGCCCTCATGCAGCAACTGAACATGATGCCAAAAAAAAATAAGCAAAAATGTTCAATGCCTCTTAAGGCTTGGCCTCAGAATGGCTACACTATTGCTTCTATCTCACTCTATTTATAAAGAAGAATTACAAAGTCACTACAGAGGGGTATGGGCTACCACATGGGGTGCTCAAATTCAATTTTTTAAATAGCTCCCAATAAACAAGAGGCATCCTTCCACATTCACGTGCCCTGAGTTCAGGCTTCCAACAGAGATGCCTGGCTTAGTCCTGACTATTAGAAGCTGAATCTGCTTTCCTTCATGCATCTCCTCTAGGGTTTTTATATCAGTATTGCAAAGGGAATTACTTTAATTGGCTTGTTTACTCCTTACACTCGTTCAGAGAGATGGGGGTTTAATTATTAATGAACCAACTGTTTTATTTAGGGGAAAAAGTTTTAAAATGACAGGAAATTAAACATTTGATGATGAGCCTAAAATTACCTGTACCTCATCTAATTAAACAATTAACAACCAACACATATTTAATATATTTTTTCTTTTCTCCCCCAAAGTATATAATCCAAGCAATTCATATTTTTTTTAGGAAATTCCCTGTATTGATAAGTCTGGGGAGCCTTAACTTAAGAGGCTGAGTTGGGAATGAAAACAGATAGTACAGGCACAGGGCTCATGAGGCCAGGATTCTTTCTTGCATTCTGATATGGTCATTTTGAAGACATTCATTTGTGGCTCAGTCCATGGAAGGAAGAATCCAAAGGGACACAAATAATTAGGAGTCAAGAAGGGGAGTAATAGTTCTACGGAGCCTATAAAAGTGTATAGATAAGTGAAAGGTGGTACAAAAGAAGGTTCTAGTTCTGGGTAGGGGAGAGATGTCCTGAGAAAAGTAGGGTAATTAAGGCCCTTGTGCAAACAAGTATAGCTGTTCCTAGGGGAACTGAAATATTCCTGGATATCATACTACTAACTGATCAGGATTAAGGTGAAAGAACATGGAAGCACCATCCTGTGAACAGAGGCAAAACAGATCACTAAATGGAAACCCAGAAGTAGTCACTTGTGTATACATACAATCATGGCTCTGATTGGCAGCAATGACTGTAGATAGAGACTTTCAGTGCAAAAGACCAGCTCAGGGAAAAGTATAGAGATAATTATTTAGTTATTTGTGTATATATTCTATCATCTATGTATCTATGTATGTATGTATGTATCTATTTTTAAAGATTTCTTTCTGTGGTGCCTGGGTGGCAGAGTCAGTTAAATGTCTAACTTTGGCTCAGGTCATGATCTTAAGGTCCTGGGATTGACAAGCCCCTCATTGGGCTCTCTGCTCAACAGGAAATCTGCTTCTCTCTCTCCCTGCCACTCTGCCTACTTGTGCTCTCTCTGTCAAATAAACAAAACCTTAAAAAATAAAAATAAAATATTATTTATTTGAGAGAGGAAGGGACTGAGGAGGGGCAGAGGGAGAGGGAGAGAGAGTCTTAAGCAGAGTGCAGAGCCTGACGCAGGACTCCATCTCATGACCCTGAGATGACAACCTGAACCAAAAGCAAGAGTTGGATTCTTAAACGACTGTGCCACCCCAGTGTTCCATGTATATGTTCTAATTAAATATATAATTTCAAATTCTTTATTGTATTGGGCCTGTTTTAGCAATTTTGTTTTACAAATTGTAGATACTGTTTTTATCCAGTAAATATCAAGTGAATACCAAAAAATGTTATTATACCAGAAATGGAGACCTGCAACCATGATTTTGCCTCAAGGAAGGGCTCACTGCACTGCTTAGCTGCAAATGTATGGTTGTATGAAACCCTTCAGCTGTCAGTCTGCCTCAGTTTTGAGTAAAGATCAAGCCTTTCTAGAGAAGGCAGCCAGTGACTAAACAAAGGGGTGAAGCAAAGGCCTGTTTCTGCCCAAATTTTTACTCATCCAACAGATAATCTTTGTTTAGGAACTTCTTGTTGAAGATGTTGTATTATTTTATAGTCACCATGTTACAAATTGTTTTAGATTTGATTGGTTATGGTACTTAACAGTATGTTATGATATGGATTCTTTGTGGTAGCCAGGAGATTCATTTGGCCTCCTAACAGTATAAAGGAATGGAACCAAGAGTAAAAGTTACAAAGGCACTTGAAAAACTGCATATGAGTTAATTTTTATGGATGCTCGAATAACAGTAATAACTAGAAAACTGTAACTACTGAAACTCAAAGAAAATGCACATCTTTACTCTTGTTTCTTTTTTTAAAAAGTTTTTTTTTTAACTAATTTATTTATTTATCTATGATAGTCACAGAGAGAGAGAGAGAGAGAGAGAGAGAGAGAGGCAGAGACACACAGGCAGAGGGAGAAGCAGGCTCCATGCACCAGGAGCCCGATGTGGGACTCAATCCCGGGTCTACAGGATCGCGCCCTGGGCCAAAGGCAGGCACCAAACCACTGCACCACCCAGGGATCCCCTTTACTCTTGTTTCTAAGTCCCATCTTCACATTCAGTTCATCCTTTCCTAGCATGTATTGAAACTTCTCTTCTATTTTTCAGTAGATGATCACATGACTACTCTGATAGGGTAAATGAAAGAAAATCCCAAAGGAAGATAATATGACTGAGTGCTGAATAACTAAAAAGATACTATAATCCCTGAATGAAATAAACAGAGTGGGTGTGAATATTCATTGCAGTGATGATAGTGGGTGTGGTGATATGGAAAACAAAGACAGGGAAGAAAAATTCAGAAATATAGGCAGCAAGTACAGATCTTCCTCAACTTTCAATGGGATTATGTCCTGATAAACCCATCATAGATTGAAACTATCATAATTCTAAAATGCATTTAAAGCACATAACCTACTGAATGCCATATCTTAGCTTAACTTACTTCAAAAGTGCACAGAATGCTCACATTAGACCTATAGTTGGGCAAAATAACCTAACACAAATCCTCCTATTTTATAATAAAGTGTTGAATATCTGATGTAATCCATCAAATACTGGAAAAAAGAATGGTTGTATGGGTACAGAATGGTTGTAAAAGCATCCATCATTTACCCTTGTGATCACATGGCTGACTGGAAGCTGTGGCTCATTATTACTGCCCAGCATCATGAGACAGTATCATATGGCTTATTGGTAGCCCAGAAAAAAATCAAAATTCAAAATTGAAGTATGATTCC
Source organism: Canis lupus familiaris (assembly GCF_011100685.1). Taxonomy (NCBI): domain Eukaryota; kingdom Metazoa; phylum Chordata; class Mammalia; order Carnivora; family Canidae; genus Canis; species Canis lupus. The sequence continues at coordinate 44,096,300 of NC_049240.1, forward strand.
TACTGAATGCATTTAGCTTTTGCACCATCATAAAGCTGAAGAATTGTAAATTGAACCATTATAAATTGGGGACCATCAATATTGAGATTAAGGTTTGAAATTTACAAGAACTGATAAGAATCAAGATTATATCTTTTTTTTTTTCTTTTTCATAGAAAGTGAATTTTCACTACAATGCTGTCAGTATAAGTGTCATCTTTCAATTTCATAGGCATGGACAATACTTAACCTTGTCCTCCTTCAAAATTTTTTTAAGGTTTTATTTATTTATCCATGAGAGGCACAGAGAGAGAGAGAGAGAGAGAGAGGCAGAGACAGGCAGAGGGAGAAGCAGGCTCCACGCAGGGAGCCCAGCGTGGGACTTGATCCCGGGGTCTCCAGTTTCACACCCCAGGCCGAAGGCAGCGCTAAACCACTGAGCCACCAGGGCTACCCTTATGTGTATTTTACCCAGAACGGGGATAAAATCCTGGCTATTATGGAGTAATCTAATATACATGATTGAAATATAATCTAGGAAACCTTACAGCATTCTAAATAATCAAGATTTTACTTATCAGTGCTGTTTATCTGGAAAGACTAATTATTCATCCATCTAGCCAATCATATTTGCATATATTTGTCAATCATTATCGAGTTCCAACATATCTCAGGTCTTATATACACAGGTGCTCTTAATGTAACTTCCAGGGAATTAGATATTTTCAGTGATGCATCTAAATTTTAATTTGCCTAAAAAACAAAAACAAAAACAAAAACTGGCCATACCATATCTGTGATTTTCATGTCAACATAGATTTTTCTGGGGTTAACTAAGCTCCTTGAAAACCAAAGTAATGCTGTACTCCATTTTTAATATCCTCTAAGAAAATATAGAAATCTGAAAAGCTTTATGATCAATGAGGATTTTATAAATTTCATCTCAAATATTGTTAAGAAATCTCAGACTTGGGATGTTTCCATAATAATCTGGCTATTGTGGGTAATGCTGCCTTAAACATTGGGGTGCATGTATCCCTCTGAATTACTATTTTCAGTCGGAGAAAGACAAATACCATATGATTTTACTCCTATGTGGAATTTAAGAAACAAAACAAACAAAGGGGAAAAAAAGAGAGAGAGGTAAATCAAAAAACAGACTCAACTTTGGAGAACAAACTGATGGTTACCTGAAGGGAGATGAGAGGGGCATTGGGAGAAACAGGTGATACAGATTAAGGAGGATATTTGTGATAAGCACCAGGTGTTGTATGGAAGTGTTGAATCACCATTGTATACCTGAGACTAATATTACATTGTATATTAACTAACTGGAATTTAGTAAAACCTAAAAAAAAAAGAGAAATCTCAGATTATCCTATAATACTAAGAGAAATTTTAAACACAGAGCGTACTTGAAAAGATTAGGGAAATGGTGTCCCATCACACACAATTTCTTTAATAGCATCCAAAGAAATTGCATAGGTCTTTTGGAAACCATGCTAAGTTAGGCCTCATTTCAATGCAAGGGGATGGATTAGGTACATTGGACATGTCTTCTGATATTCGGAACGTCATGCCTACAATGTGTTCTCAAATACACAGAAATATTGAATTCTTGAAATAGTTCCCTGCATACTTGAAAAAAGCCATGGTAGCTAAAACACAATTTAGACATGTAAGCATATAGGTAGTCTATATGTATTGAAATGAAATCCATGAAATGAATTACTCTGGAAGTTGGTATAGATTAAAAAAATATATGTACTCAAAAAGGGCTAAAATTACTATCACATGGGTTAAGTTGTACTGTTTGAGCATGGCTTTGTTAGGTAGGGGCTGATTTTAAGACAAGCAACTGCCATGCTTGTCCATAAGGTACTTCAATACCACCTTCAAAGATAAAACTAGGATTTTAAGGAATCATTGAAATCACAACCCATGATTTAACATCCATCATTTAATCCCTGAGCCCAGGTGAAAGAAAGCAATTTTAAATTTAGTTAAATTACATTTATCATAAATACATCTTAATATTAATACAAGTAATATTATGAAAGATATAATAGTAGATTTTTCATTCCATATAGATAGCACTTTAAAAACAAAGGTTCCATTAATCACAGATTATCTTTATTAATTCCAGTTACTTAAATGGATAATTCAAAGTGACAGAGGAAACAAAGGCCTCATACTTAATGGTCAACAGATGCTATTGGCTTAATTATGGAGCCCGGCTCAATTATAAGGGTCTAAAGTCTGAAATTCTTCATTTTTTTGTGTAGTTTTGATATGTAGAGTATGTGCCTTTTAAAATTTTAAATATGATTTGCCAGATTTTTCTGGTTGTTTCATTTATACAAAACTGATGGTTCTTTTGTTGAAATCTGCACTAGAAGATGAATCAAATTTGGCACTTCCCTCTTACCACACAGTGAAATGGACATAGCGATAACTATATCCCATCTCAGCCAAAAGGTCTGTAATGGGAAACTGGCACATCATAAATCTAGTGGCATGAAAGTGATTTTTGTAAAGAAGAAATGACACACATTTAACCAGGTCTTGTTACAATCTTCAAGCTGCCATTTCTGTCTCAGATATAGCCATCAAAGGGAACAGAGTGGCCCTGTTGTTCTTCATCCCTGTCATAATAGTTCCACTGAAATATGCAGGCTATTTAGCATTTTAGGTATAGGCCTTTTTATCAATGTCTCTTCAGTACATGACTTAATGCACGAATGCCTCTTTAAAATTCAGCTGGTAATGCCAAATAAAATCAGCCTACATTTTAAAAACAGATACTAAATAAATAAAGGGACCATGTTTTAATTACACACATATAGTAAGGTTTTCTTCTAAGGCTCAAAAAGGCTTTTATTCATAGGTTAGCATAAGGAAACAATTGAGCTTGGAATTCATGAAAAACACTGTCATCTTATGAAAAAAATGGATTCTGATTTAAAAAAAACAATAATTGAAGTAAAAATGAGGTAATTATTTTAATAGCCTATTGAAGATTTCAGTCAAAAAGGGAGGATACAATTTGGACACCTTATTAATCATTCTTTTTTTGGAGTTGCATGAATTGGAAGCTACTCTCTTGGGTTAACTCAATTAGAAGTACTCGCTGATATCATAAATCTCTTCATTTTAAGTGCATCATTAATTTTATGACAAAATTAACCCAACACCATTAGAGCAACAGGCAAATCTTGACAGCCAGTTTTTTTAGACCATCCTAGTTGATATTTGAGGGGTCCGCAAACATTTTTAACAGTTCACTAGGTTTTAACCTTGAGCCTATTACAGTTGATGGGATCCTAGGACCAGAAGTGACATTATTGTTTCTGTTGCCCTGTGGGAACATTCAATGAACAACACAGCTAGCTGTGATACATGAAACCTTTCCTTACCACATAGAACCATCCTTGATACGTTCACTCTAACAGGAAGATTACTTTCAGCTTTCTGCTTTGCAGTGTTCTGATAACCTTGCATATTTAATTGTAATTGAGAGTCAAGTGACTTCTACAGAGGATCCATTTTAATTAGCTATCAAATTAATGGGGAGGCTGTTTGTCTAGATTTTCTGTCTTTGTACTAATTAATTGTGAGTCAAGGGTCGGGATCTTGTCTTGCAGAATCCATTGAAGACATTCATTTCAAATATTTATATACATCCACTTACAAGCATAGGATTCAGAGTTCATTTTACAATCTAATATAGGCCAAGAAGGAGCATTTCCATGTATGTGCTGGCATCATGCTGCAAGTAATAATGATGGCAAAGTAAATATTCAAAAAACTTTGTTTTCTGTTGCAATCTTCGAGGTGAATAAAAGTATATTATTTTAAATATCATTAAACAAGCAAAAGAGCTCTATAGACAAAGATTATATATTGATTGAACAAAAATTATATTAAAAATAAAGGGAAAATAACACCAAATTTGATGAGTCCATAGAAAATAAATGGAATGTGGAATTGAGGGAGTGTTTAGCATCCAATTACTTAAAATGAAAACATTTAGGCAAAAATTAATTCAGTTTTAAACTTCACCTTGTGCCTGGAGTTACATAGCACTATCAAAATGGTCACAATGTCAGTTTTGCAAATGATTTGGAAATTTTTAAAGCTATGAATATTAGCCTAGAAAGTTTGTATTTGACATGCCTGTATTTACTAAACATTTGAATGACCTTCCCCATGTCACTGTGTGGTTCTGCAAAATGTGAAATGCTTCAGGATCCTGAAAATGGGTGGAGGCACCCACTCAGTTAAGAACCTGATTTTTTATTTCAGCTCAGGTCATGATCTCAGGGTCATATGATGGAGCCCTGTGTCGGGCTCCATGCTCAGTGCAATCTGTTGCGGATTCTCTCTCCCTCTGCCCCTCTCACTCATTCTCTCTCTCTCTCTCTCTCTCTCAAAAAGATAAATCTTTAAAAAAAGAGGGTGAACATAGTTTTAGGGTCAAAGTGAATGTATATTGCTATTCTTCATGCATAAAATAAAACGTGGACCCTTCCTCTGATACAGATAGAAAAGAATGCATTGCAAGGTCAATAGCTACAAAGTGCCACAGTTTGTTTGTTTTGCTTCTTTTTTTATTTAGGTAAATGGTTTAAGATGGGAATCACCATGATCACATCTTTTAAATCTTTAATTGTGGCATAAATCTCTGAAATTTCTACTTGCTTTTATTTTACTATTCAGCTAGAAGATAGGGCAGTTTGGGAAACTTCCACTTGGCCCTTATTTTAATCACTTTTCCTCCACAAATGCATGTTAGAGTTGTGCCAGATGCTCAGTATATGTATCCTGATTATATAGTGAGGGAGCAGAGAATAACTTCTGTTTAAATCCTTGGATGTACTAGATCTACTATAAGAGAACTTGGACCAGAACTTTATTCATTACATGGAGTCTACAGGCTCCCACTAAATGAGGGACATGATGATTTTAAGGTACCTTAGAATCTTCATCAATTTGGATGTGATATCCAACAATCCTCAAAAGTTCTGAATATTTCTTTTTCTCATTGCAAGGTTAAGACTGGTAGTTGACATACAATCCTTTGTCTTCTGACCTACACAGTGCACCTTGAGTTGATTATTAGCTAACCTGAGTTTATCATTTTCTTTTTTATGCTTTAAATAAGTCATCCAACAATATAATCTTTATAATTATTATTGTTTTATATTGTTTAAGTACCACAGCTACCATATAAGCCAGTGCTTGATCTTCTTCTCTTTTAAAGATTTACTTGTTTTTTTGAGAAAGAGAGAGAGAAAGAGAGAGAGAGAGAGAGAGAATGCATGAGTAAGTGAGGGGAGGGGCAGAGGGAAGGAGCAGAGGGAGAGGGAGAAGGAGAGAATCTCAAGCATACTTCTCTGGCAGAGTGTGAAGCCTGACATAGGGCTCGATCTCATGAACCTGAAACCAAGATCTGAGCCAAAATCAAGAGCCAAACACTTAATGGAGCCAATCAGGTGGCCCTTGATCCTCTATCTATAATTCATCCCAGTCACTGCTAGCAGGGCTCTTAGAAATTGTAGTGCTAATACGTGTTAGGGTAATCATCACCCCACTTACCACCAACAATGGGGTCTTTATTATATCTGGCTAGTGGGTGAATCCGTTTTAGAATTCCTTTCTAATACTTTACTTTGACAGACCCACTTCATATTTCTCAAAGCAGAGCTTGAGACAAGGGCTTTATGTAAGCAGTTTATATTGGGTAGTAGTCGAGACTATATAGGGGAAACTGGGAATAGTACAAAAGCTATACAGAAGGGTATTTGCATGTTGATTACCACAATGGGAAAATTAGGCTGGTTTCTCAGAGAACTTCGGAAGAAACAGGAATAATGAAGAACAGAACTAGCTGTCTAAAAGGAGGAAGGGGCATTTTTTATTAGTTAATGGTTGCTCCATTGGTTAATGGTTACTCTCTGGAGCATTAACACCTTCATATCCTCAGGCCACACATGTTTGAGTTTCAGATGGGTTCCCTTAGAACTCCTTTTTCTCCCCATGGTCAGTCCTTATATTTTTTTTTTTTTAAGACCTTCAGATTAATTTACTGTTTATTATGTGTAACTACAATTCCTACAAAATCCTCATCTCCAGAAGCATCACATGGATCAATGTCAAAAAAGTCACTAAACACATATGCAAGGGATAAAAGCATAATGAATGCACAGTTATTGATCGTAAGTAGCAGTACTTGCCAGAAAGCATTTGAAGTTTAATGTAAATGGCTCTGAAAAGCAAATATACAATTTATTAGAAATTCCTCATATTGAAGCACAATTTCTATACAATTTCTCTCCTATAACACCATTTTCCTATAACTGCTGTTCTCCAGTACTAGGATGACTATCTGGAGTTAAAAAGAATACCTAAGTCTTTATCCATGGTCACTCTTCCAAATGCTTCACAATTGTTACTATGTCTTCCTAAAATTGTCTACTGGAGGCAAAAGATGGCAGAACCTTTAATTTTTATATATACAAGGAAAAAATGTTTAGATCTCTCCCATCCTGGTCAATCTTTCCTAAATAGTCTCAAATTTTTCAGGGTTCTTCTTAAGGTCAGTCCTTATATTATTTGTTGTCAAATAATCAAGGACAACTAAGTGCAGCTTGAGTAAGGCAGAGCTATAAACTTGGATGATATGAGGGAGAGCACATTCCTAGAGTGGATTTTATATAAAGGTGTTGGACCAGCAAGGAAGAATCATGGCAAGAACATCCAGAGCTTGCCTTTTGCACCAGCTCAGAGATGCCTCAGGGCAGGAAGCAAGAGTGCATTATAGTTTAAATAATGCCTCTTATATGTGTGCGTGCCCTAATATCTGAAATCTGTGACTATGTTACCTTCCTTGGCAAAAGGCACCTTGCAGATTTAAGGTGGTGGACCTTAAAATGAAGAGATTATCCAAGTTGATTCAATCTAATTCTATTAGCCCTTAAACACAAAGAGCTTTCTCTAGCTAAAAAGGGAAGGGATCAGCAAAAGGGAAACCAGGGAGATTATAAATTTGAGGGAAATATGAAAAATGGTTCTGATATGTTCTAGGGAAGATTTGTATTTTCCCCATTTTTTTTTTTTTTAATCAAGATGCAAAGTCCTGGGATCTGTATTAGAAAAGGAAGTGGGTAACCATACGTCCACTGAATAGTCACTGTTCCCAATCCAGGCTTCTACAATCTTTCAAAAGGTGATGCTACCAGAAAATAGCACAGATATCTAGGACTATTTTGAAGAAAGAGAGGGGGTGTGGAAGCACTGAAGAGGCCTTTTTCTCTCCCAATGAATTTACAGAAGGTTAGAGCCCAACATAAGATGCAATATTTGGGGATGTAGCTGGTTGTGGATTACAGAAAGAATCAGTATTATGACATACAGGAGCATTGACGTTTTTATGCACTTCTTTGTTTTATTATGTAAGTAAATAAAATCTATTGATATGAGAATGAAAATAATCATACTGCGTTCTAGGAAAGACCCATTGGGAAATATGAGGGAGAAATGGTCCAGGAGTTATAGGCCTAAGAAAGATATTTAAGAGGCATAAAATTGATGGAAAGTGGGGACAAATATTGCATACCCTATGTACTGGACAGCACTTGAGGGACAGTGTTTTCTCTGTAATTAAACATCACTAATGAAAAAGAAAAAATAAAAAGCATCCTAGACTATTATTATTTTTTTAAATTTCATAGACAAGGATATGAGCACAAGGACATGCTGAAAAAGAGAACTTATGAAATTGACTGGCATCATGAGTAGGAAACAGGAAACATATTATGGTACCGCAGCAGAAAGCCATGAAAATAAAATAGACTAGACTAAGCAGGACAAAAAAAAAAAAAAAACCACAAAAACAAAAAAACAAAAACAACAACAACAACAACAAAAAACTAAATTAAGAAGGAAGGTGAGTAAAATAATGAAGGACTAGTTCCTGAGGCACATGCATATATGCACACATGAAACATTAGTTGAGTCTACTGGACAAAAGTAAACTAAAATTACAGGTAAGAAACTTGAAAATCTCTTCTAGAATAAGAGGGAAAAAAAGAAAAATTATTAAAATGATACATGTGTGAGAAAAAAGAAAGACTTATAATCTAAAAACTTCTGTATATTAAAGAAATCAATTTGGACAAAAGTAATAAAGATATCTTGAAGAAAACAAATCTCAGCTAAAAGCAGGTTCCTGTAAGTAGACAAAATTAATAAAAACATGTGCATATGTGGCAAAATATTTTTATTACAATTAGTTTTGTGTTTTTAAGTCTGGGAAGAAATGTTACAAGAAAAGAAAATCTGTTTGGTCTCAGACTTATCCTTAACAACATTGAATAACAGAAGGCAGTGTGAGGCAAGTGCAACCTAATTTTGCAGGAAATGGAAAATCTCCATACATGAGTTGAGTTGACATTTGTTTTTGAAGACCTTAGAGAGATGTTTGTATAAATACAATAGCTCAGCAAAATATACCACAGATAAAGGCTTTTTATAAGTATACTTGATAAAATATACCAATAAAATAAGATTTACATCAAAAAAAGAAATTAAGAATGAAAAATCATATACTAAAAGAAATTTTGTTTTAAAAGAGAAATGTTAAATGTAAAAATAGTTGAAAATATTCCAGTTAATAAAGAGAAAACAAAAAAAATATAAAAATACGTCATTTAGTTTGTTAAAATAAAATCACAAATTGTATCAGACTATGAGGGCAAATGACACGAAGGGAATCCAAGAATATTAAATGTCTCATGTTAGAGGGGAAAAAAAGAGACATTTTTAAATTTTGGATTTAATTTTTAGTACATTTTTATAAAGTTAAAATATTTAACAGGAAAACAAATAATAAAATAAATAGCTTTCAAATCAAAAGACAAAAATAAAACCATGCAATAGAAGTCTGAATAGGATGAACAGAAACTGAATAAAAATAAGTAAATAAAAGCCCAGGAAAGACATACACCCAAATACTTTAATGTTATAATGTTATATTTTAAAAGCAGGGTAGAAAATTTAAATTTATACATGAATCTACAACAAATGAAAATTCTCTAAAATGGTAACTGGTTATTTCTACTGTTTTAACTTATTGGTAATTTTTATTTTTTCTTTATATTTATTTACTAAATTTTCTAAAATAACTATTTTTTCTTTACAATAACTAAGAAATACAGGTTAGAACAAAATAATCTAAGAGGAATATTGGCTTCCTGTACGGTCAGTTTGGATAGAAAAAAAAAACAAGAAGCAAATGGAGAGAAATATGATGATTTTATATTAAGGAAGAAGAATCTAAGGATTAGTTATCACTCAGGGTAAGGGTAGTGATTTCTGAAATTATAAATCAGAGAAGCTAAACATAATTGAATTTTATATAAAATAGGAGAGAAATGCTATCTTCACAATCAATGGGACATCAAAGCCAGTGTGTGAAAATATGCAAGCTGTGTGTTGTTGTGTATTTATATAGATTTCCACAAACATACCATTGATGCTAGCGACTGTAGGGATAGAGGTTACTCCCATATGCAATCTCACTGTCCAGTTATTTCCTACCTAACTTTTGACATTATCCATTGAGAAATGTTGTACCTCATTAGTCAAGTTACTCTAAACTTCAACTCTGTGTATTGTTTTTTTAAGTATCTCTTTAAACAGCCTTCTATTTCAAAATCCTAATTTTTTTCTCAATTATATTTCAGTTTGTTCTCTGTGTGAAAAAATATTTTCTCACTTAAATTACTGACTTGGGTAAGATGTGTATGGTTTTCACAATGGACATTATCTTTTGAAAAGTTACAACATTTTATTATTGGTTCCCCGAGCCACTATGGCATAAATAGCTAGAAATCAATTGCATCAGAAGGCTCATATTTTATGTATTAAAACTGCAGAGGAAACTACAGCTGAAAAATTATCTTGTAGTGAACAAATGAGTAAAGCATCGGTACTGCATTAAGTTCACCGTTATCTTACAAATCCCAGCTAAAGCGGCAGACTATCCATCAGAGAGAATGAACACATTCTAAGCATATAATTTATCAAATAGGCCATCTTTAGTATCAATTTTTCTTTTGATTTTTGATCACTTTGGATAAAAAAATGATTGGATTCACTAGAAACCATTTTTCAGAATAAATTACAGCCACTTAGATATAATATCTACTAGAAAAAAGTTAAACCAGACAACTCTTTTCATTTCTTTTTCTTTTTCTTTTTTTAGAAGAGATACATGCATAGCACATTATGAAGTACATGTTCCTGGACCTCTGGATATTATTCCATCAAAACCTAAATGCTGTTCTGAATAAAACTGCTTCTGTATATTGTTGATTATCTATCTTTTTCTTGATTTGTTAACTTTCTGAATATGTTAGCAATGGAATTGGTAGCAGAATTGAAAAAAATGAACCATTTTATGGCACTTTTTGTTGTTTTTTCACATTTCCAAAATATGTGGAAAAAAAGTTTTTTTTTGCCATATTATCTGGTAGTCATCTTCACAAAGAAGTTCTTGAGCCTCTCCTTTTCTTACAAGTTACAATTCAAGAATTTCTATTTAGATGACTCTAATTTACATTAAATTATATCATCTAATTTTGAAAAAGTTTTATTAAACTGCTGGAAACTGGAATGGGGCATTAGGTAAAGAAAACAGCTTTCAAATAGTGGTGAGTTATATTTTGCTCAACTCTGTGGGATTCCTAGTCTCTTATATTTTAATTTTTTTAAGTAAAACTACATGAAAGAGTTGACTCTAAATAGTAGAAGTATTCTTAGAGAGGAATCTGATTTTTACATTCAAAGTATCTGTTTGAAGCTAATGGACACTCGAGAACATAACGGAAAGTAAGCAGTGTATTTTTTTTCTATTCCTTTCATCACATATACCAATATTTCCAGTTAGGGTTTGGAAATTGTGGGTATTTTGCATATTAGTTCATTTATAGTAGCTATAACATACATTGAATATTGAACTTCTTCATATCTGAGTCATCATAAAAATGGAAAGTAACATTCATACAAGGAAAGTACAAGCTTAAATCTCAACCTCAAGAATCCAATGGCCCAATTTACACAAAACTGTAAAAGTTTCTAAATGAAACTTTTCTCTTAGTAATGTTTTGTTTATGTTGTTTTTTTTGTTTTTGTTTTTTTGTTATTTTTAGTGTATAGGCACTTTACTAATAACAAATTTCTATAACTCATGCATCATTGGTATTAAAAACTAAAAAAAAAAAAAAAAACCTTGGGCACGCCATGATTTTGATGCTGAGAGGCCTTTCTTTCTTTCTCTTTCTTTTTTCTTTTTTTGATTTAGCTGTTTCAGTTGAGAGTTTTTTAATAGTGGAAGGCAGAACATAGTCCTATGTCATCTGTTCTTAATAAGTGCAGTTTTGTTCCCCACAAGAAATTTGGCAAAGTCTGTAGACATTCCGGTTATTGCAACTTTGGGTGGTGCTAGTAACATCTAATGATAGAAGGCAGAGATCCTGCTAAATATCTTACCTTGTAAAGGACAACAAAGAATTAACTGGCCCAATATGTCTAGAGGTTGAAAACCTCTACTTTGGATTTGGGTGGGAAGAAGAATTTATCGTGAAGCATTCATTTTTAGAAATTGTGTTCCATCAAATCTTGAAGGAATGTTTTAGGAAGTATTTTGGTGATGGCATTTATAAAGGATGATTGCTGTGGTGGAGAATTACACATCTGAATTGGTAGCATTCATATGATTTTTTTGGATAAAATAATTGAAATAGAAAGAGCTGGATCTAAATAAATAGAGTAAATTTAAGTAGTTGAAAAAATATCTTTGTCCAGTAAAGACTAAAGGCAAAATTATTGCAAAAAGGAAAGCTAAGAACTCTGATGTGGACTTGAATGAACCGGCATGGGATGGTGAGACATAACATGGACATAAGGATTGTGATAATGTAAACTCAACTATGGCTTTCATCAATGCCCTAGTGAGAAAACAGGTCTTTTTGCCAGACTGTGGGTGTTAGTTGATTGGCTGTATATCATATATGACTTGCTAGATATTTATACCACTGTTAATTGTATCAAGATCATTTCAATCTGTTGGTTCTGTTTTTTTTTTTTCAAATAATAATTTTAGTTACATATATAAAGCTCTTATATAAAAAGGCCCCTTTGGATAATATAACTCAATGATACTTCCAGTAAGTCAGACCCTGCTACATTTGCTTCTCCAGGCTGATACTGCAGGTCAGTATACCAATAACCATTCCAGGTACATAATAATGCCTAAATAGCATCTAAAGGAATCTGAGTTTTCCAATAAAGTACACTTTTTAAGAATGGGAAAGGCAGGAAGAGCTTTGGCTTATTTCAACACAATCACCATGCTACTGTGTATATAGCCTACTTCTCTATCACAATATAAGAATCTGTAATAAGCAATGTAAGATGGGGGAAAAATATAAAGCCAGAAAAATGTTTCTGCTTCAAGAAAAGAGAAAATGCTTTCTCTATTGTGCTTTTAAAAATGATGCAATGAAATCTATCCAACTCAGAAGGTATGCTCTAAGGATTTAACAAAAATTATGTCTCATGTCGAGTAAAATAGTTTTCTAGGGATATTACACCCAATAAAGAAAGGGATTTTCTTACTTTTAAAAACTACCCAACACAAGCACTTAAATATGTAGAATTTCATTTAAATAAGTCAGTCAACAATTTTTTATAAAGTATTTAACACTTCATTGTAGAAACATAGGCAAAATGACTATTATAACCAAAATGAAAAATACTGTTCAATTTAAAAAATGTACTTAAACAAGAACCTGAAAAAGTTTATGATATGCATAACATTGTTCAAGCAAAATTGCACTAGTATTACATAAATCAATAGTTTATAAAGGCCTCAATATGGCAAAGTTTAGAAATAGGTAGTATGCATGCACATAGTACAACAAAAAGTCTCTTTATAAAACAGCAGTTTTTTTTTTAATGCTTGTACAAAGGGATAAAGAGCAACCACAAACATATTTCATCTGTTAGGTTAATACATTATGACAGCTAAAAGTCAGTCATGTCTATCAGAGGAACAAAAAGCCCTCCATACCTTATGAATAAATCTTTTGTGCCTTTAAAGATATCTGTATAAAAATGCTATCCTTTTTTATACAACTTAAATAAATCGTACTTGTTTCAATCAAAATTTGAAAACAAAAAAGTGAATGGGGGGGCGTCCATGTGTTTTGCATAACTGGAAGAAACCAGAGTACCAGAGTAACTGGTCAGCATTTACACTCTCCACCTTTGATTATGGGCAGGTAATTGTTTTCCGATAACCTGGAAAGTTCTTTAAGAATATGTTTTGAATAGGGCAATAACGGATTAGTCATACTGTGTATTGAAAATATTTACTAATTACTCTATACGATAGTGGTTATTTTGCCTCTTGTGACCGAGCAAAGAGAACGCATTCGCATCATTGAAATTGTCATCAATTTGTGTGCTTATATATTATTGTTCAGTGTCCTGTGTGGTAAAGGGTTGGGTTAATCTTCCACAAAATGCACATGACTGGGAAGAACTTCCTAAGGCATGAAGACCCAATGCCCTGTTGTGCTCCAGGCTGGCTATTCACCTCAGGACCAAGGGAGAACGAAAGGTCTTATCCATAGCAAATGTAGTCTTTCCACTTCTGGTTATAATTTTGCTATGTTCTATCACCTAAATATAACTATTGTTTACAGGGTGTATATGTTTAGTATATCACAGAGAGTCCACTAAATTTTGGCAAATGTAGTCGTAGGTGTTCATGCAAATTATCAATTGTATATATTTTTAAAAGTTTTTTCCTCAAAATTTTTATCTATCACTTGGCAATCTAAGGCTAATTTCAAAGCAGGTGACGCTGGATTTGTGAGGGCTAGGTATTTTCAGCAGTCTGAATCAATCTTAATGGACACAAGGAAGAGAGTTGACCATTCAATCATTCTTCCATCAATTTAAATGGAAAAATAAAATGACATTGTATTACAGCTTTCAGACCATATAATGAAAAAGTGCAGAGATTCTTTTTGTTGATTAAGTAGAACCAAAAAAGTTCATATAAAATAGATTGCTCATATTCACACTACAAAGGAATATGTTGTTTGTAATTTTAACAAATTCAAAGGTGAGTCATATCAGCAGCATTGTTGTAAATTGTATTGTAGTGCAGTTCTTTTTCATAAAAATACCATACAAATGGTCAATCAATAGTCATCAGCAAAAAATAAAACCCAGAAAACTCAGAAAACAATTAACCAGGAGTAAGATAAAGAAAGAGGTAATGCTGATGCCAAAACAAGTATAATACTGTTGGAACATACAAAAGTAATCCTTATATTTTATACATTTATACAGCATATAAAAGGTATCGCTGATTATGCCACCGTCTCTCTTATCCCAATTTCTATTTTCTTTGGAAGCAGTTCTTTCCTTTCATCAACACTTCCTAAGGAGTTTCGACAGTTTTGCCCATCCATATACAGTTTTGCATACACTGGATTGGAGTAATTTGTTGGCTGAAGGAGGAAAAGAAATAAATTTTTCTCATCAGTTTTGATCACATTAGTTATTTTCTAGGATGTCTTTTTAATGTTAACAACATTTATATGCAATACATTTAATTTTCTAAATAGTTTATAAATGTAATTTAAATTGTTTACAGACTTCAGTTGACTTTTGTGAGGTATTAGATAAAAACATAATTGTACGTTTTTCAGGTAACTTGTGAATCTAAGTGGAACTTTGACATAATAGTAAAAGCCTGAGGATATCTTAGTGAAGACAATATTCACTGAGACTTTATTTAAAAGCATAAAACATTAAACTAAATCATCTTATTTCCAGTCCGTACATTTGTCCCTTATTGCTGTTGCAGTGGCAGGAAAGATGTGTTTACAGAAAATTATCTAAATTGCTTGAGGCTTAGAATTTTTTCAATATGAAGTTAAAATCAGGAAAACAAAGAAAATAATAGTAAAATATATTGGTGGGATAGACTTTAAAATAGACAATATTTTTGCTTCAAACAACTCATACATAATTATCATTGGAAATACTTTTGGACTCTTCCAAGGAATTGTGATGTTCACAGTCATCTTAATTTTCATACTTAGAGCACTTTAAAGTAGAACTGATACATGTAAAAGTGATCTATTTCAGTTGGAAAACATGCAGCGTTCATTGTTTTTTATTAACTGCAACTTAACACAAGAAATTACTGCCTAATTTTTGTTTAATTTTGTTTTGTCTTCTCATCAGCAGAACACTAAATCTTAGTTCCAACAAAGAAACATATCATCTTTGAGCCATGCAAATGAGACAAACATGATAAAAAATGAGAATGAAAACAGCTGATGGGAGAGATGTTTAGGGGAGAACATACTCATTCCTGCGAATCTTTATACCCTTATTTTTAGCCCTCTTCTATCTTCCATGAACTATGTAACCTAAGACAGAGTACTTTCCTCTAGAAACTAGTCACATAATTAAAAAAATAAAATAAATAAGAGTGGCTTTTATTAGACCACTTCTAATTTCTCAATATAATGCCATATTTTGTAGTATATTTTTATTTAAGTGAACATAAAACTTACATATACTAAACACAACATTAATTGGAAGTGAATCAAACCAAACATGAATTTAAGCTTAAATTAATCAGTTTAAATTTCTAGCTAGAGAATTCCAAAAATAGCAAATATTCATTTTTTATTGTTAAAGTGCTATGACATTTTCAAAATCAGCAGAAGAGATATTTCTACTTAATAGCTTGTCTAAAATGATAACATGTTTTATATGTAGTCTTGCATAAGCAGGACGTCTAACATAAGCCTCTGATTTTAATGCTGTTTTGAAATCTCTTGTTAATTAAAAACTCAATTAAAGACAGGCCCTATCTAAGTCTAGCCATCATCTTTCATTGCGAGGGTTTCTGTGATGGAATGGATATGGAATAATGAATTTTCTTCTCTCACCCCAGCAGTTAGTGGTCCTTTCAAATCAGAGTTTAGGTAGATGGGCGGCGCTGTGTGTGGAAGCTTGAAAGCACTGGACCCTCCCCCTATATACCTGGCCTGTATGTAAACAGAGAGTTTTTAGTTTCCGATCTAATATCATGGAACGATTTTCATTGACATAAACTCATAGTAAGTCATAAGAACAGCATAAAGATGCTCATTAGCCCTAGGGCACATTGTATTCATAGTAACTTTAATAGACTAAGAAAAAAACTGTTAATATTGGATCTGTGCTTCAAAAGTAGACAGTTTTAATATGTACATCTTCCTGATAGACATGCCATGCCTCAAGTAATCTCCATACATTTCTATTTATTTAACTTCATCTTTCCCAAAGAAATCATATCTTTGCTAACCGCTCTGTGAAAAATACACAAGCCTCCCCCACTTATAAGGTTTGTCACTTTGAAAAGTTCTGACAGTAGCATATTCTGAACACTCAAATATCTGGCTGCTTCCAATTAAAGATTCATCACCATTCTGTATTTTAAACAAATAAAAATCTGGCATTTAAAAAAATTCTGTATTTTTGAAATCTGACTCTCCAGATGAATTACTAATTAAAATGGTTTACTAAATCTCCGTGCAAGAACATTGACTTTAGATTTTCTTGGGTCTAAGAGCAGAATTAGTCAGTCGGGTACACTCATATTTGGGATAGCGATCCAAAAGGGGGAAAAATAGATAAAAAGTTGAAAAGCATAAAAAAATCATGTTCGAATTTGAAGTAAATTAAAGGCGAATTGAAAAAAAAAAGCTATCAATTCTTAACAATGAATAGTCACAAAGTTTGAGATAAGGGCAAGGGTCTCAGAAAAAGATTTTAAATATAAACATAGGTCAATACTGCCTCTTCATTTTCCCCCACAAAGATCTCTTTGAAAAAATATTGAAAATAATCTAAGGTTTGAGATGAATTTGGAGATAAAACCAGTAAACACTAATTTCTCTTTTTTGTGATCTTCAACCTATTCTGTGATTACCTCCATAGTCAAATCTTTTTTATTAACCGTATTTACTATTTTAATTATTTTGATTAAAAGGTATGATTGAAGTATACATTTATCCATTTTGAAAATAATGAAAATGCTCTATAAAATCATTTTTATGTGTAATACAGTTCTTATTTGATCACATCATGACTATATCAAACCATCATGACTCAGCAGATACTCTATGAAAAATATTTGATCATTAAGGTTGCTTCAGTGTAGCCCCTGCTTTCCAAATAGTCCTAAATACCTATTAGGACTAGTTGTGTTTTTTTGTAGTTACTTCTTAGGCAACAATTCATATTTACATTTCAAAAATCAGAGCTAGCTAGACTCAGCCATCTAAGTCACATTAATGTAATTTTGGTCAATCAGTCAGTAAATTGGTAAATAAATATCTATTGAATGTCATGTGTAAAGTACATTAAAAGTATATCTGGGGGGCACTGAAGCATAGTTTAATCTTCCTAGAGTAAATAGAAAAAATTTTAAATGGAGTACTAAAAAGCTATTTTCTTTAAGTATCTAAAATTGGCTTAATTCTATCACTAGAAATAAAAATGATGGGGAAAAAATGAGAACTCTCCTGAAAAGTATATAAAGTATGTCCTCATCAGTTCATATACTACTTATATACACTGTACTTTTTCCTAAGAAAAATTCAAAGAATAAGAAAAGTCTATTATTTAATATGTCTTTCTTCTTCGTAGATAAATTGTCAAATAACAATGTGTACCATATGTATAGTCTTTCATTTTCAAGTGGAAAACAGCAAGACTTAAGGTTCCACATTTACTTCATGAACAATTTCAAATATAGGAGTTAATTAATTATTAATAGTAAATACAAATTTACTTCTAATTAGGAAAAAAATCACTACAATATCCTTTTATAGTGTAAAGATTTATACATGCAGCAACAATTGATTCCTTTTTGGAGAAATAAATATTTGACCATCAATTTCAGTCTCACTATGGATTCAGAACTAGCCTGAATGTATGGGGCCCTATTCAATTCAACATCTTTGGGAGCAGCTGTTGCTATAAGTTGAACCCATTTGGAGATAGATCAGTCACTGTGATTATTTACAATGTAAATGTGGATTTAGGGCAAAAGACCTTTAATATATCAGAAAATAAATTAACTATTTAATGAATGAATGAATACGCTAAGAAAAATCAATTCCATAATAGGAAACAAATGTTCTTAATTCACAATAAAATATTCCATAATTATCATGTAAAATATGAAGATAATACAGTGTAGTGGATCTTTGCAAGTTTACTTTATATGGATAATTGTATTATTTATCTATTTCTCCTTAAAGCTGCTCATCTGAGCATATAATAAGAACAGAAAATTTACCAAAAAAAAGTCAGATTTTTCGGCTTTGTGTATCAATGACATGACTCAAATCAATAAGAAGGCTATCATGGCAGAAAAAAATATTTTCCAAAAGTAATTTGATTACAAACAAATCCAGGGCACAGCTTAGTTGAATCAGTGAAACACTACTGGAAATAAAATACTTACTTTGGCAATGAAGTACTGCACTCTTTATATTATTAAAAAATAAATCAGACAGTATTTTTATACTAGGCTGTATATTTAGATATTTTATCATGTAAATACATTTGAGTAAGACATTTTAAATAAACTACACACATTTATAAACTAAATGAATGAATAAATACATATATTCTAAAACATGTTATCTTAACTTCATGCTTCAGGTCCATAATTTTATTTTTTCTTTAAAAGAGACTATAATATTCAATGCATCCTTAAGTTATTTAATATAACATGAGATAAAGGAAATATTAAAATTCAGGACTGTCTTACAGATAAATGACTCAGGGATGTAAATGCTTACTCTTCATCATCTTAAAACATATTACCTTTGTTGCATCTACCATAAAACCAGGATCTAAAAGACCTCCATCGTTGTGATCATGATCCACCTCATACATGTTATAAGATGGATTGCCAATTTCTACATTGATTCCTCCATTGATAATAGGCTGTCTTCTAATAGTTTTTGTCCTAGAATATATGAACATTAATGTAAGTGTAAACTGTCTCAATATGAAAATCATGATACATAAAGCTATTATATTTGTACATTTACTGACAATATAACTCATAGAGAGTTCATAAATAAAGTGCATTAAAAATAAACGATATTTCTCAAGCCATAGAAGAACAAAAAGGGTCTTAATGTGGTAAGTTATTTCCTCAAATTATTTAGATTTAACTGCAAAAAATGCACTTGGAACATATTCCTATTAAATAATTAATACATTAATTGAAACTGAATATGCACTAATTCATTATTTTTTAAATTCACTTTGACCTATTATTTCTGAAAATCATGACTAAAAGTAGTGATAAAGAATCTTTGAAATAAAATTTCAATCCCCAAGTCATCCGTTTAAAAAAAAAACAAAACTCTCACAAACACTTGGTTCTAGATAATAACCTTATAGACTACATATACCTTCCAGATCTTTATAACTGCATATTCACATAAATTGAAAAATTACACCTTGAGGAATTTATAAACTATACCAATGCAGAATTTGTGAATGAAATGCACACATGTGATATAAAAGACATATTCAGCATCATTGTATTGATATCACTAATCTTACACATTAAGATAATAGGATGCACTTCAGACATTCTTGCTGTTTCATGGAAAAATTACCACAGATGTAAAATTCAACTGAAATTTTAATTAACATGTCCTCTTGTTAGTTTTGTTAGAATATATAAATAGAGCCATTCTATTAACATAACAAGGGAAAACTGTCTAAATTATACTCACTTTAAAATGAAACAGAAGGATAAAATGGTTTGAAAACAAGATTTTGCACTTGGAATAACTAAATCATGTTGTTAAGAATTTTTAAAATTAAAGGGGAAACATAACTACATATCTGTAACTATATGTGTAATTTATTTACTGACTGTCTAAACCATGGAATCTTACCTTCTTTTTCTTTTACAAAGCACTAAACCAATTACTAAGGTGGTTATCAAAGTCACCAGGAGGACTAGAGGCACAATGATGGCAATGCTTCCTGAAAAATAAATAAATGAAAAGGTGAACACATAAATAAAATGAATTAAAATCTGATATAACTGAATATTATATCAAATGATTTGACCATTGATATCATGAAAAGAAAGCTCAGGCCAAACATCTATATTCTTAGTTCATATCCATGTTACTGAAAAATCACTCTCCTATTAAATACTTGATCTGCTGGAAATGTTTCTTTAGATATCTTTCATTAATATGTTGCAGTTAAATCTCTTGAGGTTAGAAATACTGATTTGTCAGTCTGAGTGTGATTCTCACTACACACATTTACTTTCAAGGAGTACACGCGGCAAGTCAGATTGCAGCCTCGCCAATTAGAAGGACATCAGTGTTGGATTCTGATAGACATAGGCCTAATATCAGTTTCATATCTTCCTTAGAGTGAGTCCTTGGATAGGTTATTTAAAACTGAGGGCTTCTGCTTCTCACCAATAAAACAGAGACAGGGAGATCTATAATACAGGGCTATTAAAACGGGGTGTAGGGAGGCAAGGGGGATTCTCTTTCTTAAGTTCCAGTTAAAGAATAATGTCAGCAAAATAAATCTGAGGATTTGGCCTTATGTTGTAAATGTCCATTTTCACATTTTTCATGTATTTATAAAAATGATCTTAGGCTATAATCACCTATCTTCCAAGTGGAATAAATGATCTGAGAAATAGATCTCCAAGAGTGGTCAGAGAAACTGGGTCTAGTTTTAATGCATCTGAGCATAGGGGAGAAACAAAATGGAGGAGAACCTCTGCTTCTGCCTTGGTAATAAGAGCAACTATCTCTGTCTTCCCAGAGGAAGGAGACAATGCCCCTTTGCTGCTAACGTGATCCACGGGAAAACACCTACCGTTGTGTCATTTATGCAGGAAGAAAACTGAATGTGAGGGTTTCTTAATAACAGCAGAGTATTAAGTAGCTTGATCAACAGTGTAATGTTAATTTTTCCAACAGACAAATATCTAGAGCCTGTGAGACAAAAGCTTTGTCTATTTAGAATAAGCATCTGGTTGATTCATTTGAGTCCGCTTAAAATTAAAACAAATGAGTCCCAAAAGGAATTGAAATTTTTTGTGGGGATCTGGAATGCCTCAAGAATGAAATGTTAGGAATTATGAAATATATGAATTTTCCTCTACAAATACACATACATGTAAAAATAATATGGTAGAAAAATTGTTAATATTTAGCACAATAAACAGCTGCATAAGGTCTATAAAACAGTAACATAGATCAGTTTTGATAGCTCTAGACAGAAGATATCAGTATGACATAGTCCATACTGGAGATTGCTTACCAAAATGCCAAAAAGTCTTTATTAAGGAAATCTCACATATAAGATAATCT
This sequence comes from Canis lupus familiaris, assembly GCF_011100685.1. Classification (NCBI taxonomy): domain Eukaryota; kingdom Metazoa; phylum Chordata; class Mammalia; order Carnivora; family Canidae; genus Canis; species Canis lupus. The sequence continues at coordinate 44,117,803 of NC_049240.1, forward strand.
TCCTTTCTTTACAAAAGTAAAATAACTAACCCTTCCATGCAATAAAAAAAAAAAGACTTGCTTTATTTAGTCAGTTCCTAAAATGTAAAACTCATTTTATTTTATTTATTTTTAAGAATTTTATTTATTTATTCATGAGAGAGAGAGAGAGAGAGGCAGAGACATAGGCAGAGGGAGAAGCAGGCTCCATGCAGGGAGCCCGATTTGGGACTCGATCTCAGAACCCCAGGATCATGACCTGAGCCAAATGCAACGTTCAACTGCTGAGCCATCCAGGGGTCCCTAAAACTAATTTTATTATTTCATGTTCTTACCAAGACTATACAACAACTTCATGTGTTTGATATTATATTACCTTCTAGGTTTTGGGAAAGTGAACTTTATATGAATGTGTAATTTATTAGTAGTTAATGAAAGCAGAGAATCTGGCACCTTGGATAGTAATTAACATTTATTCACAAATTTTTAAATACCAATGAACAGCTTGGTATCTTCATAAACTATGACTTCAACTGACTGATCATGACTTTATAAATATTCTTACTTTATTATTTATATTTTTTCCCTTATAATTTGTGGTAAATTGGTAGATATAAAATACTTACGAATTCTGGTCTTAGGGTATACAAAGTTACTTTCCCTTCACTGCCAATTGTACATTATTTAAAAATATGTTTTACTTATTCTATGTAGTTTCCTCTATTCCGATTTAAGGTAGAAATGCTGTTATATATATACATACTAAAAATTTACCTATCTCTTTCTTTTTCTTTGTCCCATTTGTGATGACAGTTCCAACTCCTTACACTATAGCCCTTTTAGAACCTAGAATTCTAATATGTTTATATATATATATATATATATATATATATAAACTGTAATAATGCTTAGTGTAGCCAGTAAATAATGCAGGGTGGCAGTTGGGCAAGTTTTTAAAATTGGGTTTTATAAAATTTTTATATCAAGGAACATAATTGGCAACAACATATATCTTTAGAATTAGAAGATTTTTTAAAAAATAAGTAGAATATATAGCAGCAAATATATTGTAACATGTATCAATCAAAGTTTACTGCAGGTCATTATTTTTTTTAGCTGTAACTTATTGGTGGATTGTTCTAAGCTGATTTTTTAAAAAGCACATTTGGTACTTATTAAAGATGGACAGGGTATCTCGACATCTCGATAACCTTGTCACATAAAACACAAATCTTTCTTTATACAGATTGTTAGGTTGAAGAGACCTTTTCTCTGGGAGAGGCAGGATAGCACAGCAGTTGAGATAATAAACGGTGGAGCCAGACCATCTTTGTCCAAATCTCAGCTTACTGACAACTCTACTTGGGCAAATTAGTTATCTTTGTCTCAGTTCACTCATCCATAAAATGAATGTCATCATTAATACCACCTCATAGTAATGTAAATAGGATGGTCTATTATATAGAAAGTGTGACATACATGTTTATTAAATAATTAAAAACATATTATTGCCATAGCACTGTGCTTGAGTGTGGGAAGAAGGTGAGATCATTTGGGGATATGTTGAACTTAAGATTTCCACGGAATACTGAATGATATAGACGTTGCCATGGGCATGGATATAGAAATTGTGCAGTGGGACCTATGTCTCAAACTCAGGAGACAAACCAGGATTGATAATAGAAATTTAGGGGTAATTGATATAAATTTGGTAAGTGGGGTCAAGAATTATGGACCAACATGAAGAGTAAGTGACGAATGAGTTGTTCAAGAAGAGACAGGGAAAATGTATCTCACAAAGAAGAGAGTTGCTTCAAAGGGTAAGAAGAGAACCAGAATAATTCAGTATCATGGAAGTCAGAGCGAGACAATCTCAACCTTTGTTTATTGGTTGAATTTATAGTGGAAAAATATAAGCATTAAATATGCCATTACAATTAATCTCTTTTGACATGTTGCTATATATTCTGCTCTTAAATTCATGTTCACATACATGTGTAAATGTGAATATGTAGATATGTTTTTGTGATTAGGATGTTTTCTTTTGAGCATTGTGATAAACAAAAATCATAAAGAAAATATCTTCACTTTGTATCACTCTCTCTCTCATCCCCTTGATCCCAGCACAGTCCCTTGAGCATCTCTCTTTCTTGTTCCAGGGTTTCCATACCTACTGTCTGTCCCTTGTGTTTGAAATACCCTCAGCTTCTTCTCTTCCTAATCCTTCAAATCTCAGCTTCTATATCATCACTTCAGAGAAATCACTCCTGACCTCAGATCTCCTCTGCCGTTCTCTATTTTTTGCTTTTATTTTTGCTTCCTTAACAAAACCAATCAAAACTTACAATTATTTCATAAATCCCCATGTTTACTCATTCGTTTCCTTGCTTGTTTTATTTCTGTTTACCCTCCTAGAACCTCAGCTTCATTGAAGAGGCACTGTCTGTCTCACTCACTCGTCTCTGGGATCTCATTCAGTACTTGACACTTTGTTGAGGTTTAATAAATATTTGATTTGGAAGAATTAGGACAAAGCATTATTTTGTTGCATGTTTCAGTTATCTCTCTATATCTGCAAATTGCTGGTTCCTTGGTGCACATAATTAGTTATTTTTTCTATTTTAAAACAAGATGGTATAAAAGAGATAAGGGCAAAATAAGAAAAGAGGAAACACAACTCCGTAACAGATACCACATCTCTGTTGTCACTGCACTAAAACAGAGCATTCAATATTACTGCCTCACAAATGCTGAGTATATTTTTATCCTCTTTTATTTTAGCAAATACGAATAGCATAATTCAAAAATTGAGCATCCACTCCCTTAAAACTTGAGGTAAAATTTAAATAGAAGTGCCCAAGGAATATTTTATCATATTTAATTTAAAACTCTTCAAAATAACTTCAGAAGAGTCAGACTAGCTTCTTTTAAGTGGAACCTCAGCAGAACATGCTAGGATAATAGATCCACTTAATTCCACAGGCTGATTTTTTTAGATACTTAAAACAACAAAGGCCAGAAAACATCAGTATGAGTACTCAGAGATGATTAAGAAGCTGTGCATCAATTAGAAAGGTAAATCTCCATGCAGGCCTACAGCAGTCAGGCCAACAGAAGCAGTGTATTCTTTATTATTCCAGGGTCCAGTGATTATGGAATGCTTCACTGTTAGTGGAAATGCAGACCTGAAAACACACTGCTAAAGTGTCTATCTATCTTATCGGGCAGATGATTTTCCCCCAAGTTTGGGGAACATTTGACAACCATTCAAAATTACTGGGCTTTATCTTACGTAGGATCAGTTTAACTAGTTTTTCCCCCTTCTTTCAAAGTTATTGAGGCAAGTTTCTGTAAGCATAAATGTCTGATAAGAACCTTTTAATAGTGTCATTATGTGGTCAACTTTGCTCAAATTTAAGAAAATTTGACATTTACATAGCTAATAGCCCTTTCAATGTGCATTGATACTTCTATTAAATTTAATGACTTTAAATCAGTGATGGAAGGAAGGACATTAGAGTCTTTGATAAAGGATTACAAATACTTGCGACTCTTTCTGTCTGATACAGTCTCTGTTTTAGAACTGCTGTATGTGATTAGAGACATCTGCCTTGTAAGGGAGCTTTTTGCCCTTGCAAATAATTGGAGACTTCACCTTCCAATAAAAACATCTGGTGTTCCCCTCCTGCAAACCATTTCCAAACACCAAACTTTCCTTTGTGGATGGAACTTATGTAAAATTTGAAAATTGAATGGATGTGCTGCTACTTTATATCCTTCTTTCCTTTCAGAGTTTATCAATATTTAAAATTGTTTTCGACTCTTTAAAAGGCTATGTATTTCAGTCATCTTAGATAATTGAGAGATTGACGTAAATAAAAGCCTAACATATAACTTGTCTTCATAATTCTCATCTTATAAATTCAGCGTGTTCCATAGGTTCAAATGCATTTGAAATGCATTTTTCATTTAAAAACAGTGCTATTGGGCAGCCCCTGTGGCCCAGCGGTTTAGTGCCACCTTCAGCCAGGGGTGTGATCCTGGAGACCGGAGATGGAGTCCCACATGGGGCTCCCTGCACAGAGCCTGCTTCTCCCTCTGCCTGTGTCTGTCTGTCTGTCTATCTCTGTCTGTTATGAGTAAATAAATAAATAAATCTAAAAAGGAAAACAATGTTCTTAATTATTGTTGAGTTTTGTAACTGGAAAATCATACGTAAATTAGTGTGCCTCCAGAACTATTATTGGCAAAATGTGTATGAGCTCTAGATCCTGGGAAGAAAGAATAGGACACTGGGAACCTGAGTGTAGGGTACAAAAATGGCATTCTTTTCACTTTTATAGTCTTTCCTTTTTCACAAACTCCATGATATGTTTTTTTGTTTTCATGAAGTTTTTTTTTTTTTTTCCACCAGAGGAAAACTGGTAAGGCAAGCATTTGTCCATCAGTGAAGCTACTTTTCTTCTTCAAGAATATATTTACCCACTTACTAGTTATTACATATTTCAAAAGTTCTCCTCTCATAATAAAATGCATGACAATATGTGTGAATTGGGAAACTTTATTTTTGACTTTCAATTTGAAAATCTTTATAAAATCGTTTAAAGTTGTTAAAAATATACACAACAGACACACACAATGATGATGTAGATGGACTTTCATATCCAGATGTAGTCCTGAGACTACAGCTGCATAAAGCGATTTGTAAAATGCTGAGCTATATTTTAATACAGTTCAAAACCAATACTTTGAAGACAAAGAAGCAATAAATCAACCACGATTCTTATTGCTTGTTAATATATTTTTCCTTAAGTCTACCAGTCAAGATTGCTTTATAACAACATACTGAAATGCAATTCAAGAAAATACACTTTGCTCTAATTAAAACATGGAATTACTTTTTTTCCTGGAGCATTTTTATATGCATTGTGCTATTTGTGCTGATGTACATTTCTCCAGAAGAGGTTATGCTAGGTTTGCCAATGTGCATTCTGAAAACTGCCCCCAAGTTTGCTGTCTGAAAGAGCACATAAATGCTAGAACCTATTACCAGGTGAGCTCAGTGCTCCATCTTTCCAAAAACAACTGGATTGCAATGCATCTCCTGCAGAATTCCATGAAGGACACTTTCCAAGATTCAAGTCCCCCAGTCATGGCATACAATACAATTCCTGCACCATATGGAACACCCACCACCCAAGATATTAACCTGAAGAACTTACTTGTGTTAATATGATCAGACTTGCTGCTCTTTGGGGCTGGTCTCTCACACTGTGTGCCTGACCAGTTAGTGGAGCATCTAGAAAAATTAAAAAAATAAAGAAGAAAAATTGGTTTATAATAAAACTCACAAATCTGCTAATATAATAACTTTAACCAAATGAAATGAAGAGCCAGCCATCACTGATTCATAAATATTAGGTATAGAGTTCTGCTAATGTCCTGTATATTGCCGGTATGTGGAGGGTAGTTTCAACCGGACGTCATTTGTTGAAAATTTTTTTAAAAATTTAGGTTTACAGTCATTTTTCTTATCCTATGTTAAAACTTAAATTTAGTATATTTTATAGCAAAACTGAAATCTTAATTAAGAATTAGGAATCAATTTAAGAAGTACTGAAAATTGCAAGTAGCCACAATAAAAACTGAGTTGGCCTGTCAAGCAGATCGATCTTTAAGTTTCTGGGACTTTTTTTCCCCTGGCCTGCTCTATGTCCAAAGTTTAATTAAACACCCAACAGCAAATGGTCATCTGTCTCAGTTCAAACCGCAGAATTTTTACTCTTCTAATCATGCATAGGGAAATGCAGTCCATTCCCATTTAAAATCAGACTTCTGTCTCTATGGAATCAAGAAAACGTGCCCAAGTTTTTAGTGGAAGAAGCCGTCTTCCCCATATAGGTACCATGACACTATGATGAAAAGTCTAACAGAGGGTGAAAATAATAGATCTGGTTAAAGTCCTTTACTTAAACATAAATCACAGCCATATAATTAGCTGGATGCATCAAAATAAATGCTGGAATGGTTTTAGCTACATTTCAATAATGCCTATTGGCTAGCCCAAGATGCCTCTGTGCATCTGTCAGAGGAAATCCACAGAGAGACCGCTTAATTGGCTTCAATTCTTATTTAAAATGACTGTCAAATGTCACCATATTAAGAATAGTTGCACACAGTGAAAGAACAGCTTCCAGAACCATTTCAAGTAGATCTCTCTGGGCATGGTGGCCAAACTAAATAACTGCAATTTCAAGGTTTCTGCCAATAATGTCATAGTCAATTCAGATAGCTGAAGCTGTGCTTGGAACTAGGCTTCGATGATGCCATGTGAATTATCTGGGATATCTGTGAGGACAGCATTGGCTCTCCAAAAACATGGGTGAAAGCTCATAAAATCATCATGACTGAAAACTTCAAATCATGAAAACAAAAATTTGTTTCATTAAAGCATATATTAATGTCAGCATAATTGACAATAATGTTATCATTCAAGAATATAGTTATTTGATTAATAATGATATTGTAAAAGTATGAGTATGGATTATGGTTTAAATGAATATTAATATCATATTATTATTAGGTCATCATGCATCATCTTACCTTTTTGTTTAGATTTTTTATAACAAGTTTATGTATCTATTTCCTATACACATTTACTATATACCATAATGCAATAAATCATTAAAGTAGATAAATAAATTTTAAGGCCGGGTCAATGACTCTGTCTACATTCCTGAAGTAAGGTAATGGAATGAGCACACTTTTACAAAATTATAATAAAGTGAACAATGGATAAAATCATTGATTTTTAAAAGTCATTTCTTTTCCTCACTTGTGGTTTTACAGATGATGATCTACATAACTGTTCCAATTCTTTACAGTTTCTAATTCTTGACACAGTCCACAGATAATACAAAATAATGTCTTTAGGATGATTTTGTAAAATGTTGTTGGAGTGAATTCTGATCATTGCAAAATTCTTTCTGTTTTACATAGAAAGAATTTGTCACATTTGTCAAATCTTCCTGAGGAAGTTTTACATACTAATGGAAAAAAGACCAATACTGATTGCTTAATAATTTTATTATGTAGCTTATGTATTCAAGGTTATTTTTGTGCAGGCATATTGAATTACTGATTAAAATATAAAGATTGGCTCTTTACATTACCTTCTTTGATAACCAAATAAAAACAAACCTAAATCAGGGTTCATGTTAAATAAGAAGAATGACCTGAGATACATTTTGTTATGTTATTACTAGAGATAAGAACCTCTGGGCTCATCATTACACTGAGATGCTTAGAAGTCAAAAAGTGAAATTGCTCAAAATAGGAGGATTAAATGCTAAATTACCAGATTGTGTTTGGACACGAACATCACATATTTTAATTACTTTAGGAAGTGATGAAATATATGGCTTTAGAACCCCGGAAGAATAAAAAGAGATTTTTAAGCAAAGAAGATAAGGATAGTGTGATTCTCAATTCCAAACTCTGGAATTATTTAGGTAAGACAAGTGGTAATTCTGAACTGTACTAATTATCTATTTTATCCAGAACTTGGAACCCAGTATTTATGATGGATAAAAGAAATCACCTACTAATGGTAATAAATCTCTTCTCTTTTAAATTGTGGAACCACTTTTAAATTCCTAATCTTCAAGGAATATTTTACTTATTACATACTGGAAAAAACTCTCAAAGACTGTGCTGGAGAAATAATTTTAACAGTTATACATCTTAATAAGCTGATGATCACCTTGCAATTTTCCCTATACTCCTTATAAAACAATGTTTTATGGCCAAAGATAAAATGTATTCTACTGTTCAACATTTGTTACATTTTTTAAAAATTATCTCTTTTGAGATACTAAATCAAATAGAAGTCATTATTCTTGTTGCCTACCTTACAAAATGACTACTTAAGGCATTTGCTGCTCCACGAGCTCTTCTTCCAGTGGTTGATTTAAGACCAAGGATTTTTACCATCTTTAAAGAAATTCATAAATTTCTATACTCTGAATAGACTACAACGATCAAAGCTATTAAGGGCAGAACATTTAGGAATCGGAATATCTGAGGATCATCAAAATTTCTTGTCCAATTCCTCACTGAATCATTTGCATTACCGTGCTGACTATGATATTTCTGGCATCTCTTTTTCATTATTCCTCAAGTAAAATCCACAGTCCATGCCCTGGTCACCTTTAATCTGTACTGTTGTAATCCACTGCTCCCTACTAGTCATCTTCAGATAATTGTCTTCAAGGAAGGCCTTCGTGTACCTCCCAAGATTTAAAATAAATTTTTAAATGTTTTTTAAGTTTATTATTTATTTATTTTAAATATTTTATTTATTTATTCATGAGAGACACAGAGAGACAGGCAGAGACACAGGCAGAGGGAGAAGCAGGCTCCATGCAGGGAGCCCGATGTGGGACTCAATCCCGGGACCCCGGGGTCACACCCTGAGCCCAAGGCAGGCGCTAAACTGCTGAGCCACCCAGGGATTCCCTATTTATTTATTTTAGGGAGGGAGGGAGAGGAGAAGAAGGAAAGAATATCCAAGCAGACTCCTGCTGAGTACAGAGCCCAACACAAGCCTCAATCTCATGAGCCATGAGATCAGGACCTGAGCAGAAACCAAGAATTTGATGCTTAACTGACTGAGCTCCACAGATGACTACCTGCCTTTACTTTATTCCTTACCAGCACAAACACTTCTGTGTCATTCCTTTTACAATTATTCTATAGGTTGTTTCCTACTATCCTTAACCTTAGGACAATACAAATCCCCTTCTTTTTCTTATGTGTTTACCACTATGGCAGTCTGAATTATTTAAGATTTTTAACACTGGTGAATTTTAACTAAGTGTTGTTGGAACATGGATAGAGAGAGAGAGAAAGAGGTAGAGAAAGACTTATTTATCTAAACTATCTTTTATCCTTCTTTTTTTCACATCATCATATAAAGATATTGCTTCTGGCAGGTTCTTTATACATTTTTTTTCATCATGATAAATGTACTGTTAAATCTCCATCTTCTTTTTCTCCCACCCTCCTGTCCACCTCCCCTGTGGTAACCATTTGTTCTCTACAGGTAAGAGTCTGTTTCTTGGCTTCTCTCTCATTTTTTCTTTGCTCATCTGTTTTGTTTCTTAAATTCCACACATGAGTGAGATCATATGGTATCTGTCTTTCTCTGATTGACGTATTTAACTTAGCATTATACTCTCTAGCTCTATCTATGTTATTGCAAATGGAAAGATTTCATTCTTTTTTTATGGCTCCTAGCAGTTTCTTGAAGTCAATAGCTGCCTGGTAAAGTGTTATAGATTTTACAGTTTTTGACTTCTTCCCTTCTCTCTAAGGCTATTGACATTAAAAAGAAGATTATTTACTGCTGCATTATTTTCTTAATCTTATTCTTCCGCTTACATTATAGCTATATGTATAAAATAGTCTGAATTCTAATATATTTTGTGATATTTCATTATGTTCTATATTAGTATGAACTAATAGCAAATTTTTTTCAGTTGAAAAAAATTGCTAAAATTGAAATTCTAGAGTCCCATATATCAGGGATTTTCATTAAGCAGCTTGGAGTTTGGACCAGAAATCTTCACTTTGATGAAGTGATTCTGATGCAAGTAATTCACAAATCACACTTCAAGAAATATTTGAGACAACTTATTGCTATAGTCCCATAGACTTTGTCCTTATATCAAATATTATTTGATCTTTTAAAAAAATTTTGGGTGAGAATAATAATATGCATGCCCAGCATGATTATTCAGAAGATTAAATTATATTGGTAAAAGTTCTTTACATAGTATTAGAAAGCTGAGTGAGTTTTTGATTTTGATAACTAATTTTCATCTGAATGTTACTACATAAAATATGCAGTTAGTTGAAAAGTAGTGTTAGAGGACATAGTTAGTAGTTACTGTGTCCTTTAAAAATTTGTGAAATTATTGTATAGTTATAATATACTCTGTTTCAATTGTAATATTCTGTATCACAAGGGAATACCTTCATGTAAAGGCAATAGCAGAACAGATATTACTAGGAAGAATAGTAAACATTTTCAGAATATCAAAATCAGGTTAGCAAATATAAAGGGGATAAAAAATAATCTCTAAAAGGAACAGTTTTTACAGGTAAGCATAGATACAAGCCATATAATTAAACTGTCCAAAATACTGCTATCTCTGAAGTAGTACAGTGATTGAGAATTGAGAATATTAGATACAAAATACGACAGGTGTTGTAAAATCTGAGATACTACCTTTCACTGTATAACAATGATCAACTTACATGGACTACAAATGTCATATTGCAGAAATGTGGTCTAGAGTCACCTGCTTTGGGAGAAGTTCAAAATAAAATAATGAGATTAATATCTACTCCCTTTTTTCATCAAATTTAAAGGTCATGGGACTCTTCTGACCAAAGTAAAATTCAAAGGTGAACCTTAAAGTAATTTGGAATTGAATTTCTCCTCCTCAATATATGTGCTAGGCTACCCTTATTAACCATGATGATAGAGACATTCAGGGAAAAAAAAAAAAACTCACAGGGGAAAAAATGGCACAAAGGGATTAAAGAAACTTTAGAAAACTTGTGCACAGTGTCATGCATGCTTTAGTGTTCCAAAAGCTTCAGTTAGAAAAATTGAAAAATTCTACATTTTGTGCACTAGATTTATATAGTACTATTTCCATATTTCTGTAAAGAAAATTTTAAAAAAAGCACTGGCAAAATACTTTGTCCAATTAATTTTGCAAATTTCTGGTGTTGAAATGACTGCATTTGCATGGTGTGCCTCACTTTGACTCACTTTGACTCACTATACTGTTGTGTAATTCCCAGTATTTTTTGTGCCTTCTCCATGCGAACAGTAGTTTGTAAGATGTTATGTATTTAGACAGATATTTATTCACCGGTTTGTTAATTTTATTGTAAAACACTTTTCAATATATTATTGTTTCATGACTTTCTGAGTTAAAATTATTTCATATACACATAATGATTCATATTTTTTTGTAACATGCCCCCTAAATTTCCTGTACTCACTTTGATGTGAAATTTTGCATAAGATCCAATTAACATTTGCTGAACTTTGTGCCAGATCTTAGGATAAGTATATTCATACGAAAAATACTCTTACTCACTCTTGTAATAACCTAGGAGTTGGAATTACTATGTGAAGTGAGGATGTGCATATTCAAATAATTTGCCAGGAAAAAAAATAGCTTAAGTAGAGGAATAAAATGTGATGTCATTATTTCATTATTGTTTTCTGCAACAATGCCATGATCGTTCTAATTCAATGCAGGAGTAGGAAGAAATGCTTTTCTTTAGTCCCTTATGCCCAGGAGAGTACCAATTTCTCAATAAAAAGTCAGAATATTGTCTGAACAAAAGGAAATAGTGTATTTTTTTGAGTCATAGATTTGTAAGAATTACCACATTGGCTCAGACCTGTGATCAAAATGTTTAACATTCTGTCTCTAGCAGTGAAATTGAGGAATATATTATTAAAGAGTGTTTATATCCTTCTTGACATCAATTTCACATCTTTATATTGGTTCCAAAATATTGTACGTGTGTCTAATATATCTTTAAAGATCCATTATCTATAAATTCATCTATATTATTACTCAGTCCACTCTTGAACTTCCAAAACTATTGACCCTATATTTCACTTATTTGGTATTTTTTTACATACAATTTTGCACTACAATTTCTATTTATGCAGTACTATTCTCAATCTAAATTTAACTGTTACTTCTTACATGGGAACAGGCAGGTATTACCTTGTTTTTTTTTTTTTTTTTTTTTTTTTCAGAAAGCTTAAGGTAGTAGCTTAAATTTATGTTTGTTTTTATAAGTATACTTGATTCTACTCTATAAGAATATAATTCATTGTTTTAAAATATTACATTAAATCATTGTGTTATCTAGTACTGATAAGATTAGTAAGACAAAACTAATCTTACTTTAATATTAAGAGAATTCGATCAGAAAGGGTTCTTGGTTTGAGAAATGTTAACGTGATAAAGTTAAAAAAAAAGATATTCAATAATATCTGACCAGTAATTATTTTAGGAAAAGTAAAAATTAATAAGAAATTGAAAAGGTGGCAATGAAAGAAATAAAATTAATAGAATGGATTTTTAAAAGTGATTTATTTTAAGAAGAAAGGTAGAATAAAAAAAAGATGAAATCTAGTTTGCCAAGTAATTACCCATAAAGGGAAGTTTGTTAAGATTGAGTGGTTTAAGTTAGAAATGTTTAAACATATAATTTTGCACAGGCTACTTGAGCAGAAATGGCCACCAAAGTGTGAAATGATGACTGAATAAATACTAAAAAAAAGAAATCTATAGTAATGAAAAAGTTTATCATCTAGATATTCACAGAAAATTTTATTGAAAGCAGATCTGAAAAGCATGAGGTGTTTTTTAGACTGAGTAGACAATTTGTACTTCACTGAGTACATGCACCAGATAAAAAGGAATAGGAATAATAATAAAATTAGTATTAAGTAATATGATGGATGTAACTGAAGACCTAAAAGCAGGCTATTACGTTAGAAACAGTGGTTATAAGGCTATAGCTAAAGGTGAGAGGAAAAACATGATGTATGCTGTAATACAATAAGAGGGCTCTCTCTACACATTGCCAAGACAAAAGGCCAATCCTACAATTGTCTTAAAAAGCTACCAAACCATAAGGGGTGGGATTCTCTATGCTTAGTGCCATGGACACAAAGTAACTATTTTACCACCTGAATATTTTGTGATTTAGCACAAGATAAAGGTGAACAATAAAGAATATTTCTATTAAAAAAAAAAAAAAAACACCTCATGAATGCCCTTCCTATTTCTTAGGGCTTTTGTGTGGTACCAGTGATGAAATTTGAAACAAATTATTATGAGGATGTCTGGCATATCTAACTGTTACATTTTTAAGTATCATTCAAGATACATTAATCCCATGCAAATCTGAGGCAATGGTAGGAAGATCTGGAAGTGTTATCACAAGGTTTTGAGTGTATGAATGTCTTTAAGTCCAATATAACTTTAATTCTCTAAAAAAATATATTTAATTTACTTTCTATTGCACTACTCATGTGCTGGGAAATTGATGTTAGTCAGACTAATTTATAGCCCAAATCACTGAAAAATGATTCTGACATCAAAACGGTCTCTGCTTTCTGATACTTCAGCATAGCCTTTATTCTACTTACAAGACTACTACATGTTCTCCAAAAGCTAACATGAAAGCTTCCCATCAATCATTTGTACTTGATTAAGGGACCCTGTGTTAGTATCAATATCAGCTTCCCAATTACCACCTTTCAGCCTTCCTCAAAATCTAGGACCTAAACTTTCAAAATATTTGTTTTACATTTAATTGTTTTAAAAAATAAAACAAGTAATCAAAAAAAAAAAAAAAAGAGAGAGAGAGACATATGAGATAGATTGAGAATGATTTGTTAAAGTCAAGATTCAGTATGAATTAAACAATTTGTATATCTCATGTAGATGTTAGTCATACAACAGTCACCAGGTCTGTTCAACATTTATAGAATCATGTTGCAGGCAGAAACAAGGAGACTTTAGGACAAAAGATGCCCATTAACACATTTTTTTCCTAATCCAAATGTTGATTACTTTCTGACTGAAGGTAAGAAGGTTTATGCAGGCAATGGGTAAAAATTGATTTAGGAAGTAGAGAAGAATATCTTCAATAAATCTAAAATGCCATACAATATTACAGTTACATAATTTTACATTATGGAGAAAACTGCAATTTGGGGTTATAAACATTTTTATTCATTTGGTCAGCATACAATCATAAATATGGTACATTCTATATGCATATTTCCATATGATAAGTATCTAAAACATGCATTTGCCTATAACTATGCTAGATTGTGATGAACTTAAGGTGGGGATTGTGTATTATTCATCTTTGTATTCTATCATTTCTATCTTTTTAAAAAAATTTATTTATTTATTCAAGAGAGACACAAAGAGAGAGGCAGAGACATAGGCAGAGGGAGAAGCAGGCTCCCTGTGGGGAGTCAGATGTGGGACTTGATCCCTGACCCAAGGATCACACCCTGAGCCAAAGAGATGCTCAACTGCTGAGCCACCCAGGCATCCCTGTAGTCTCTATTTCTTGAGCAGTCTCTGGCACATGGTCAGTGTGTGTATGTTGCCATTTAACTAAATGAATAGATCCACAAGGCAGGGAAGATGCATGGTTGAACACATAAATATGCGACTGTATAGAGAGAAGTTTCATAAACATATGGGGTGCTTATTTTATGAAGAATATGTAGCGCCATTCATAAGAACTTGCTTTCAATTAGTTGTCAGTCAGTCATTTCTCACTAAAAGGAATATTGATCCACTACGGGAAACACTTCATATAAAAGAACCACAGTAATAGGCAAATCTTTTCTTTCTTCTTTTTTTTTCTTCTTTCCTTCTTTCTTGGCTTCTCTTTTCCCTACCTTTCCTCTTTCATTCATTAATTCTTCCCTTTATAAAATCAGATGATCTCATTCTAGCAACTTGGGCATGAAAAAAATTTACTTATTCAATGATACAAATTGTGTGATATTTCATTTCTTGTCTCAGGATGCAGTCAACAAAGAAATGCTTTTTCTTTCATGACAAAAATTCTAAAAGTGCTTGCCTGATGAAAAAAAAATATATATATGGCAATTAAATTTAATTTAAGGGCAGCCCCAGTGGCGCAGCAGTTTGGCGCTGCTTGCAGCCCAGGGTGTGATCCTGGAGACCCGGGATCAAGTCCCACGTCGGGCTCCCTGCATGGAGCCTGCTTCTCCCTCTGCCTGTGTCTCTGCCCCCCTCTCCCTCTCTCTCTCTCTCTCTCTCTCTCTCTGTGTCTCTCATAAATAAATAAATATTTTTTAAAAAAGTATTTAAAAAATACATGTAATTAATTTAATTCAATCATTTAATTTAAACTATTGTCTGAAATTAAAATGCTGGTATGCAGGGATACAAATTGCCATTTGTGTGAATTTGGAATCAGACAGACCTGTATTGTAGTCTCTCCTCCCCTCCTCATAGGCAATTCACGCATTTCAGTTTTTTAGTTTATAGTAACAGGAGAGAGAGAATGATACTTCCTGCTTTGTCACACATTGTCCATAGATATCACCTCATATGACATCACCTTTGTTTTCTCCTCAAATCCACTTCCTTTTTAGTTTGTTATCTATTTTTTATGTTTTCCTTTTACTGCCTCAAAAGATTTTTCCTTATTCCTTCCTTGTTTTTTGCAAGGTAAGTTGATTATTTTAAAATCTAAAAAAAAAAAAAAAAGCTTCCTTGGGATATTAAATGACATAATGATGTGTATAAAATTTACACATCATTTAACTTAATTTAATGCAAATGATGATATTATGAATATTAAATTATTAAATTTAAAGGCTGTATACCTCATGCCAATATCTACATAGTTGTAATTTCTGATTTGTATGCTCATTAGAAGAAGTATTAGGCTTAAGATTTTATACTCCTTTAACATAATGACTTCTGTCTGTTACTATTGTACTATAGAAAAGGAGAAAGAACATATTTTCTTAAATAATGATAGTATAAGGAATCTTTAATTATTTTTTTACTCTGAAATCAACGTTGCTATTTAAACCATATGTGCCTGATCCTTTTCTGGAAAGTGTATAAAATTAGTTGGGGGTCAGGTACGAGGCCTTAGAGTGACTATTTAGTTTTCTTGACTTTTCCCAGCAATGGAATAGGAGCAAGAAATAAGCATTTGTTGTTAAAAGCATCTGAAATTGTGATTGTTTTCTATCACAGTAAAATCTGGGGAAAGCAGTCTAAATAGAAAAAACATATTTAATTGTTAAAGAAGTAACATTAACAAATGAAAATATTATGTGGTTATATTGTGGTTTCTTTGGTTATTCCGATTTGCTGATTATGTGAAATCATATATATGATTACGTGTCCCCAAATCAAGGGAAGATAATGTGAGAACATCAAAGCTTTATAACTGTAGCTGCCCAATATATATAACTCTGTAGTAAATGCTCTTTGTTAAGTAGTGCCACTGTACTGTCAAGGCGAAAACTAGACTTAAAAACTTGTACAGAAAGATGTGATATCTGTATTGCGTGTTTTCCCCACGGCACTGCCGGCATGGTGAAAGCTAGGACAAGTTACAACTTGTTACCTGGGATCATATAGGATAGCTATTGATGTGACAGCTTTTCTTGGCCTTACTACTCCAAAAGACGTGCACATCTCATATTTTCTGTTTTGAACATATGCCAAGGGGCAGGAAAGCAAATAAGGAATGTGCAATGACCTGACTCTTACAACGTGGACAACCCAGGCCCCTAAAGTTGAATTGCTCAATACCCCTGCTGAAAAGTTGTGATCTGTTTGAAATCACTCATGACAAGTTCCTTGGTTCTTCTTAAATATTCTCTATGGGGCCACAAGGTCGCTGGTCCACATGGAGGAATGCTGCTCAGCCTGACAGCAAGACCACAGAGAGCAAACCCTGGAGTCTCCTTTCTGCAAGACCAGTATTTTCAGAAACCAAGGCCTTAATTAACTGCAATGTAGAGAATAATTCCTATCTCTTTAAAATTTGTGACAGAAACAGAACTCGTTATCCTCTTCCCAAAAGTCCCGCCAAAGGCTTCTCTAGTACTTGTACATTTTCCTTACGTGTTTCTCACCCTAAGGACTTAGAAAATAATGCTGAACTTTTAATAAAATAATTAGATTGGAACAATCACAAAACCAAAGAAAATGATGAAACACCTAATGCAGATTTCTCTCTTAATGAATGTCCCTTTGGTATTTATATATTTGTTTTGCATCTTTCTGCATTTAAAAATTCTACTTCGAAAATGATTATGAAACTAATTCTCCTGTGTGTTTTCTAAGGAAATTGAGGGCAGACCCATTGTCCTTTCTTTCTCAATAGGACTTGAGCTGGGCTTTACTTACTATCCATGCACTGCTTGCGTTTTATTTATGCCACATAGCACCTTATTTTCAATAAGAAGCACTTTAAAAAAAAAAAAAAAAGCTGCACTTTATTTTTCACCTTCAGACTCCTAGAAGCCCAGATTATACCAGGTTCTGATCATTTATGTCTGGTGTATTACAATGGCTTTAAGATTTTCCTTTTTAATTTTTTTTAATGTTTATGTTGAAGAACAATACTCTATGTTCTTTACATATATTATATTTCTTAATCCTGTTGTTTCTAAAATTGTTTCTAAAACAATTTTAGAAAGTACATGCTATTAGCATTTCCATATTAAGATGACAAAAGAGCCAGAGGAGAAAAACTAAACAACCAAAACAAACTGCAATCCTGAGATACAATATCCTCTATCACTCGGCTCTTGTATGCCTTGTTTACCACAAAACACTTTTAAAAAGTCATTTTTTAAGTCATTTTTTTTAATTGAAAAATATCTTTGTCCTTTTCATTGCAAATTGGGATTAATTTTTAAATCTCTCTCTCTCTCTCTCTCTCTCTCTCTTTTTTTTTTTGCAAACCCATAGCTTCTGTTCCAGCACAGCACCGTGTCATCAAAACCTTTCTAAAACATTCAGATGGCTATGATATTCCATATTTCAAACATTATCAGTGTTCCTCTATTGCTTATGGAATGAATTTCAAATTTCTAGCTAAGCATTCTATATTCCTCAGAATTATTTCACTGTCTAATATCATTGTCCAATCCTCCTTTATAAGCATTATTTATTTACATCACTCAAATTCCCAGAGCCCCTGGCATGTTCCTTCTTCCCTCATCTTTTACTTCAAATAGACTCACAGGCCCTCAAGGGCAGGGGCTATATCTTACTTTCCTCTTCTTCCCTGTCTATTTTTGATAGAGATTCCCAGACTAAAAACAATAAACAAACAAAAAGCAAGGAGAAGTGACAACAAAAACAAATAAAATTATGTTCTTCTAATAAGTTAAGATGTTGAATTAAACCTACTTAGATCTTTACAGAGAGCTATTTAACCTGGATTCCAGAACACTCAGGAAACACCTCAGGGTAGCATTAGATGGTATCATAAAGGTGAGAAAGAGAATAACAAATCATGATAAGATCAAACACTTTTCTGTTTTTTTTTTTTTCCTGACTCTTGTAGTTTTGAAAATTTAATAACAAAGTAGGATGTGGTATTATAATGATTACAGAAAGATGATCATATCATAGGCTGTCAGATCTTGCAATACAATATAGGCACCAAGACATTATTTTTTAGCAACATTAGCTAAGAACATACTATGTGCAGAACATATGCTAGCTATTAGGGCAAAACAGATAAATCAGACACAACTTCTTACTTGAAGGAATTTACAATCTTCCAGAGAGAAACAGACATATAAATTTAAAGAAGCCATAGAGTGTACAACAGGCAACATTCCCAGGCCAATTTCATAGAAATATGTTCCATGTCCAAAGGCCACACACAGATGAGAGGTCAATTTTAGCCATAAAATATGGAATATCATAGTGGAGTATGAAAAATGGAAGCACACACACATAGTCTCACACACGAATGATCAAAGAAAGGAGATAATTTTTTTGGAAACCATTTTTTCCCTAAAAAAGATGAACAAAAAAACCAGATACCCATATAAATCTAAGTAAACCAAAAAGGAAAAAAAAAAAAGGTAATAGATTGGGGGGAAATGCTCATAGTACGTTATTTTTAGCTTTTGTTTGAAATGAAGAAGTAAAACATAAAAACTAACATCACTATCTTGTTTTTGGCCAAATGGAGAATGGTTCTTGCCATGGGCAAGAAGCAATAATATATATTATAAGAAATGTCTTGGAGCTCTGCCATTTTCAAAACAGTCAGTGCCTGAATTGATAGGATTTCAGAAGCCATGCACAATCAGAGTTAGATCTTTTTGGTTCTCTTTTTTCAGATGACACAAATAAGTTTAAAAACTGCCTTTTTTCTTCTCTTTTTAAAAAAGAATATAGATTATATAGAAAACTATTTTTAAAAAGTAAATATTACCCAAATTCTCCAATAAGGGATAACCATTAGCCTTTAAGCTACACAGGTCAAATATTTTTGTGTTTTGTTCACAGATTAACTCTTTGGTGCCTAGGATATTGTCTGGCTTATAGTAGGTGCTCAATAAATACTTGTTGAGGAATGGCTATAGGAAGAGAAGATTGACAGTATTTTTGTTTTCTCTGAGAGGGCAAAATATGAACCAATCAAGGAAACCGACACCTAAGATTCTAGTTCTTATAGACTTATATACTAGACTAGGGGTTATAATAAGAAATAAGTGAAAAGAACTATTATCTTTTGAGCTTAGGTGTAAAGAGACTACTCATACACTTAGCTAAACCTTGGCATATTATTTTAAAGTGTCAGAAAAATAAATTATGAAACCATAGAGAAATACTGAATAAAAATATTTAATCATGAACCACAAATTTTATGATTAGTTCTTCAGTTACTGCATAGTATGAACAGATTTTCTATTATTCTTAGTGTTGCTGCTAATGGACATTTTGTTTTTCAGAGTCTTCTTAGATGTTTTAGAGGGATTTGGGGAGAATTTGTATCTGTGGTTGTGACTCCAACCAAATTTTAAACCAGGTTGAAAGCAAAACTTCAAATGGGACTCAGATTTAAATATATTATGCCTCATAGACTTATAAGTGAATGGTTAGCCCAAACTTATCACTTTACAGATAAGGAAAATGTGACACAAAAAGACATTAGTCACTTGCCCAAAATCATAGCTAGTGTCATTCATATATTTGATATATTTGGACCTAATATTTCCATTTCTGAGTGTTAGTCCTAGAAAACTAAATGAGAAATTACAAACATATTTAGATACATGTTTGTATCTTTGGGGGGAAAAGTTAACACAAGAACACAAGAACAAAACCGCACACCTAATAACTGAATGATACATGGTTAATTATATAAAGTAGGGAAAATGCAGACAATGGGACACTGGGCAACCACTTAAGAATAAAAGCATCTAATTGTGTTAAGAAACTGAATGAACAGAAACCAAAAACAATAGTGGACTTAGACTGGGACTTATACTCTCAACTACCTTGTTTCTCAGAACTTTGGATTTGGACTGAATTACACCAATGACTTTCCTGGTTTTCTCTCTCATTCTCTCTCTACGTGCGCGCGCACACACACACACACACACACACACACACATCCATCCTCTTGGTTCTGTGTCTGACTAATGTGATATATGTAGTTATATGTAAATATATATAACATATAATATACAAATATATATTACATATTATAAAATACTTTCCTCATTAAATTTTGATTCTTTTCTTCTGAGAAATTTAGCTAAGCCCCAGTCAGTTAAGATTTACTATTCACTTTCCTTGTGCCACATACAAAGGGTATCTGAGTTGAGACTATTAGGATAATAACAGGTAAATGGAATAAAGGAGAAGCATTTCAGTTCAATGAGCTGTTTGAGCAGAACATCTAAGAGTGGAATGGTCCTGCCGTAATGTGACAAGGCTGTGTGTGTGTGTGTGTGTGTGTGTGTGTGTGTGTGTATAAGTATGCTAGTAGTGATGGGAGAAGTAGGGTAGCTACAAACGTGATTTTATTATTGGAAGAGGAAATGTACTGTAAATATTGCTGAGAGATAATGCTGTGAATGTTTTAAAGAAAGTTAAATCCCATATAAATGAAAGTCTGACCCTTGCAAGTTATCTTAGAAGTAGGAATACACAGTTAACTTGATACTGAGTTGAATAGTTCTTCACAGTATTGATTTTTAAACCTCACAACAAAAAAACATATAACAGCCAAAATATTGTCAAGATAGCACACATTAGATTTTTTTCAGATTTGGTTTTAACCTAAGCAATATCACTTACTTTAAAAATATCAAAACTCTCTCCAAATAAGCATAGAAAATCCTAGATTTTATTTTTCTCTAGGATTTTCTGTGGAGTTTTCTTTTTCCTCCATATGTAGTAATAAGTGAAAATGTCCATCAAGAGACAAAAGTGAAGGCTTTCAAAGAACAAATCTATTTCTTAACTTGAAGGCTACAGTAATAAAATTTCCATGTGGAAAAAAAAATCTGTCACCTTCATAGATCTGAATACTTTATAGACTTTCCAAATGTCTATTAAGTCCTGCACATTCAAATAGTTTTCCACTCTATGAAAAAAAAGAAAAATGTACTACCAACAAAACTTAAGCAAGCACTATATCTTATCTTTTAAAGCAATTTTTTGTTTCCTGTAAGGCTTTTAGATGAAATAGTACACACTAGCTTTTCATTAAAAATACGTGACCACTACCAATTGATATCTGAGGCTGAAATCTGTATTTCCAAAAAGCTCATAAGGATAATTGACTATTAGGAAGATATCCCAAGGGCTTAATATTCTCCTGTCATATAGAACTTTCAAACCATCTCCCTTAATGGCCATCCAATGGCAAAATCCAATAAACCATTTATAATTTCGTATCCTCCTTAAATTGTCTGGACTTTCTCTTTCTTCTTTCTTTCTTTCTTTCTTTCTTTCTTTCTTTCTTTCTTTCTTTCTTTCTTTCTTTTTCTTTCTGTTGATATTCTTTCATACTCTCTACTCCTTTGAATTGAAATAATCTACTTTGACAAGTTCCCTCCAATTTCTATTTTTTCTCATTTACTTTTGTTGATTCCTTTATAATACAGTATTAAATAGTAGTCTTTTCTAGATTCCATCCTTAATCCTCTATTCCTCTTCCTATAAACCCACTCTCGTGTCATGGCATAAAATGCACCACATCAAGTGGCCCCAATATCTCCCTCTAGTCTTCTCTCTTCCTATTTTGCCACATAGGCTAAATTCTGTTCTCAGCAACCATAACCTTACTTTCAAACCTATTCTCTAGCTCCTTAAAAAAAGATTTTTAGTCATTCCCCATCTGTACAAATACTATACATTTTTTTTTTTTTTTTACTGTGAAACTATCACTTCATCTATGGAGTTTTCCTCTCTCCAACTAATCATCATTAATTGATCTCTATTGAGATGTTTTCCCACAACACTTTGGTCTTATTTCTTTTTTTGTTTCTTAAGTTTGTCTCAAATGTTTATTTAAATTCCAGTTAGTTAAGGTATAGTGTAATATTAGCGTTAGGTCTAGAATTCAGTGATTCATTACTTACACAGAATGCCCAGTGCTCATGACAAGTGCCTTCCTTAATTCACATCACCCACTTCACTATTATAACAATTGCCAAATGGAATTTTAAGTTTTTTAAACCCATTCATCTACTAAAATAAATTTTAAGTTCTTACAAAGTAAAAACCATGTTGGAATTAGTATAGCATAAGGAGAGTAGTACAGTGTAAGAGTTATCACCGGGGCATGAACTTCACAATCAAACAAATGCTTGAGTCCCATCCGTTCTTAGTATGTAACCTCAGTGTTATAGTCTGTGAAATGAGGATAACAATTACATGATGATGATGATGATGATAATAATAATAAGAAGAACAGCATAATATTCTAACTTTATATAAAATATATAAAGTGCCTAACATAGTGCTTGGCAGAAAGTATTTGCTAAGTCAGCTTTAGCTCTTATTAATTATCTTTCCGAGTTTACATAGGGTCTCTTTCATTATAGGTTATCAATAAACATTTGGCAAATGAATGAATGAATGACAGCAGAATGTCATTCTCTCCTCTATGCTTCTTTTTATAGCTTAAGATATTTGAGGGATTCAGTAAGAATTACTGCTACCATCAGAATACATTTTAGGTTGTAAAAAACAAAGGCATGGACAAAATTCCCATAAAACCAAATGCACAGAGACTAACATATGCAAAAGTAAAATAATTTTCTTCTAAATCTTTCCAATTAATGTATTTTTCCTTGCTGAGTTTAAAAAATAGGCTGATTATCATCTTATAAGGCCAGGTGCCTCTGATGATACTTGGTAAGAGTAAAAAGTGGAGAACATTTTTGTGGGCTGCTATGCCCATGAAAAATGGATTCTGGGGACACAGGGGCATTCTGTGGGCAGGCATAGTCCTACACCTATTTATGGGAAGGAAGGAGGGTGGGTCTGAAATGTTATGTGTACTTTGCCTGGACATAATGAAGAGGGACAAGATTAATGAAGACTGGGCCCCAGAACAGGCATTACTGGTGTCCTGAAAATGAAGTAACATGGGTACCTAGATCAATGTTTGGCTAACAATCACTCTGGACTTAATAACTCTGAAATATCCAAGAATCTCTTGCCCTTGCTCTTCTTTCCTCCAGTTGCACTGCCCAGGTTCCAGTGCCCATCACTTTTCTCATGAAGTCATGCCAAACCGTATCATGTGGGGCCCTTGCAGCTGGTCTTCAAGGCTCTCCCACACACATCAATGAGCATCACCTTCAAAAGCCAACTCCTTCATCTCAAGCCTCTCCCTCAAATCTCTTTGGCTGATCATTCATTTCAGGATCCTATGCAATCCCCTAACTATGGCATAAATAAGATTCTAATTTATCTTTTCAGTTTTGTGTCTGTCTTCGTGCCCCTCCCCCTCCCAACTACAGTCACCCTTCATTCTAGCTATATACAACCACTCACAGTTCCCCAAATAAGCCATTAAGTCTCACATCCATGTCTTCGCTTATGCTATTCTTTCTTTGCAGAATGGTCTTCCCAACCTCACTGAATGTCATGAACTACATAAACCACAAAAGATTGCCTTTTTGTTAAGCTTCCATTTCCCATTCTGAACAAATCACTTGCCCTGCTAAGACTCCACTGCCCTCTCTTTTTTGCCTGTGTTCACACTTATATTATTATAGGTTAATTAGTTGTGTATGAATTTTCACCCCATTAATTAATGAGCTCCTTGATGCTGGGGGTTAAATTCCATTCATCTTCACTTGTCTAGGATTTAGCATACTTTCAGGGTCAATAAATATTTGCTGAATGGCTGAAGAAATTTAGGGTGGAGCCAGGTTGAGGTAGAACTGAAGAGTCTCCTCAGTCTTCACTTACACAGGTGCAAACCTGAGTATGAATGAAAAGTCAATGCCTTAAAAGATCAGTTTACATACACTTTGTAGACTAATATTTAAAGTGTTATTTTTGGATGTAGTTTATATAGGAATATTGGTTTGACATATTCAAATATCTTCTAGAAAAAAAGAAGGAATACCAATTTTTCCCTGTTTAATTAGTTTAATCACTTCTCATATTTTTTTGGACAATTATCTAAATAATGACATTTTTAAATAAAAAAATAGATTGTGAACAAAACTGTAGAGTTTTGATAATGAAACATGTGAATTTCAATACAATTGTGCTTCAAGACCATTACTAAGTACACTGTGATACCACCATGGGGTTAGTATGAGGTGCCAGTCATGGTCTCTGTTTATGACATGGGATATAAAGGGGGATGTCACATATGATCCATCTCTAAAGCTCAAATACAAAATGCAGAAATAACTTCCATCATGATGAACATTGATAGTTACCCCAAAGGTGGTCCCTGAAATTTCTCAGAGCAAATAAGTTTATTTGACATGGACAAGTTAGTTGAATTAGGAGAGAAAGATTTAAACTATTAGGAAACAAAATTTTTACCATGTACCAATTTCTTCTATAAAGAAGTCTTTCTGGTTAAAGAGTGTTCTCGGTGAAAATTTGGGAAACAAAAGAATGTATTATTATTTCATCAGCACTTGAAACGAAAAGTCAGTTACTGAAAAGAAGCCACTATTCCAAATATAGTATAGACTATAGCAATAGGGTCTAAAAACCCCGCTTCTGTACTTCCCTAATTAAATGCAACTATTCTAGGAAATGTATTTTTATTAGTTCCATGAGCTTTTTCATTCCTTCTGTTATACTTCTAGACTCTCTAGCTGACTGTGGTGCATACACTTGTCGGTGAGCGAAGCAAAGGTTAAGTGTGTGTGACACAGATGAGCCCCGAGATTAAGTATACACTGTGAAATGCATGTGGATGTTCATGATTTAAACCAATGAACTGTGGCCTGAAATGATGTCACACGAAGCGCAGTGGTAAAGTGGAAGGTTAAACCTACTTGCATCTCGGCTCATTAAACGCAGTTAAAGTGCAAATCCCCTCATTCTGACAGTAGTGATCACAAGGGTTCTCTTTCTGGTCACAGCGCTGACTTTTAAACCCCACAGAGCATCTGCAGAATTTCAGTAAAATACAGCTAAATAAAGCGTCTGACTTTTTTTTTTTCTAAATATGTTTCAAATTTATTTCATACAGAGATAGTAACATATGAATAAAACTTTGTAAAGTACGCTCATTTCTCTCTCATTCACACTCATCACATGCTGCTCTGACAAGGTGGGGACAGAACGTGGATATGGATCATAGGTAGACGTCATCCTTCTAGTGCAGCGGTGATCAAAGAAAGCTCAAAATAGAAACCGCGTAAGTGGAATGGTTTTATTTCCAGTTGTCCATTATGGACAGAGGGAAGAATATTAAATTATAGATTTTCTCACAAGCAGAGAATCTCCAATACTTTCCAAATGTTTAAAAACCCAGATTCAACTTCATGAATTCCAAAGGAGACAGGGGCTTAATAGGCTTACGTAATATAACACTCTAAACCTGATACAAACATCAAATAGCATTATACATTTGAAAAGATACCTCAAGTTCTTTTGAAAAGAATGGATGTAAGTACCAAGTGTTCACAAATATGATTATGCCTGGGTTTCCCATATCTGAATAAGGTCAATGAAATTAGAATAATTTTCCCTGGCATTTCCAACTTCAAAGATCTGTGAATGTCTTTAATGTGTATGATGCTAATAATTGAATGAGCTCTTCCTTATGAAATCACTAGCAAATTGATGAAGGAGGAGATTTTGCAGCACACGAGCCACTGAGGGACAATACTTGATCAGAGATGTCCATGAAACATTCATTTAAAATGGATTACCCCCTCCACCACCAAATAAAATGCAGAACAATAGAGGAAGGATTCCTTGTACATACAAAGTCATTCCACAAAGTGCCCACAACATTATACAATACTCACAGACACACAGGTACATTTGTCTCAGGGTCCAGCTGGCATGTGCCACCATTGTAACAGTAGCCATCACATAACTGACAGCTAGAGGCAATCTTTCCATTAGTGCAGCTGCAGCAACAAAGAAAAAAGAAATCTCATTGTTACTGGCATCATTATTGTTGAAAGCTGACATAAACTCTCTGCAGATGAGAATATTCATCATAGAGGAGTAATGGAGGCCTGGCTAAAAGTAAGTTTTCAGAAAGACAGACTTCCTGGAGGCAAAGTTTTTTTTTTTTTTTTTCTTTTTTTAACAAAATGATGAAAGACAAATGTTTTCTTTTAGTAATTTTCAAATTTTCAACCCATTTTCTTAATATAAAATTTTAATATAGCTATATATATGTGTGAAAAAATATGCTCTAATGTCTATCACTTACACTACAGGTAGACATTAGCATTCATTTATTCCCTTTTCATATAACTAGGGTTTGGTGACATTGGTGTGAATTATAAAATCACATGATCAAATATTCTGGAAGCAAATGCTTCAGCTATTTCTCGTAAACTGTAAAATCTGGTCCAAACAAACTGTTAGGAGTTTCAGATTCCAGGTTTTGTAAGAAAATATAGGATTATCTGATAGTCATTTTATCCCACTGTTTCTCTTTGATTATGTATTGTAATTAATGTCATTTTTTTTATTCTAACACACACAAAAATCATGGTAAGTTCATTGAAAAAATAAACAGTAGTGTTATAGGAACAATATGTAGGATGGCAACAAGGTAATGAGTTAGGCTTTCTTGGGAAAATTATGGAAACTATTTTAATTCACAGTACATTACATGTCTGAGATAAGAATAAACACTATGGCTATTGCTATGGAAAAAAACAAGCATGACATTAATGGGAAAATACAGAAATTTCTTACTTGCCATGTTATATTTTGGTATAAACGCATAATATTAGATTGGACGTTGGAAATTATTGGGGGAAAAGACAAAAGTACATCCACATCCTAAAATAGCAAGAGATCTCTTGTATGAGAAATAGGGTGATAGAATCATATAAGCCTTGGCTCAAAGCAGAATTACAACAGATCATGCCACTATTCTGATTATGAGATCATGTTGCACTAGGTGTCATGAAGCAATCAGTGGTGTCACCATAAATCTGGACATAAACTTGACATGTAAATCAGGTTGCAATATCACTGATCACTTTGATCCTCTCCGTGATGGACATCTATTGTGTTACATCCATCACAGGGTAATTCCCAATGATCGGCTAGATGCCTAAAATGATCAGTTAGCGATCCTGATTAATTCATTCTGTGAATGTTTATTTCACCTCATGTAGGTGGTGAGGCTGCTGAAAAAAACACCAAATGGCTTATCTTTTTTCCAGGTGTTTAATTTAAAGGTATTTTTTAAGAGCCTGGATTTTAAAAATCACATTTCTTTTCAAGATGAACAGAAGCAATGAGTCAACTATGTACACACTCTAAAAAGGAGATATGTGAATGTAGAGCCAAACATGAAGAAGGAAGCAGTAGTTAAAAGTTCCTAAGATTTAGCAAAGAATGCCTTAAAACTAGAGGCACTGAATATGGATACAAAGTGAGACAAGTATACATTTAATGGTATTGGTGCCTGATATGTTAAATGGATCTGGATTTCCTTGTCCCCCATCTCAGCCTCCTTAAAAATCAAAAAGCAAAAAGTTACAGTTTCTTGTTCTATGAAAAGGACAACGCCAGAGAGAAAACATAGCTCATTTTATATTAAAGAATTTCCTACAAAAAAGATAACTATACACCAAATACCAGCTTTTAACAGAAAGAAAAAATTCTAAGTGTTCATTGCTTTTATCTCCTGCTTTCAGGAGTTATAAAAGATATTGTCTCTTTCTCCTTCTAATAGTTTTATTTGCATCCTAAATTGAAGACAGACATTTGTATATATTTCAAATGTGAAATACAAATTACTCAAATCATTATAATGCTTCAAAGAGTTCAGCTCATGTTTTAATGCAAGTTTTATTCATAATTTCATTTCTTAGAGGCATGTCACACACACACACACACACACACACACACACACACACAGTTTGTGATATATCTCTTTCCAAAAGTTAATTACCAGTTGTCCATTACACACAAAGAATTGAAAAGGTATTATTTAGGCTATTCAAAATTATGATCAAGTCTTTCTTCATCAATACTTACTTGGATTTCCACAAAGGAGAAAAATATACAATTAGCTCCATTTTTAAAGATTATATTTATTATACTTGACAGAGTATCTATTCTAGTTGACAGCTCATAGACTGTGCATTAGAAACACACCTGACTATCTGTAATCACAAGTATAGATGGAGGCTTGAATTTTCATATTTAAGAAAAAGATTTACTGTAATTCAGTTGTGTTTTTGTTTTAGTGTAAGTTATTTACCTATGAGACAGAAATTCTAACATAGTGTACATGTCATTTAATGCTAAGATGAAAAATATCATAGAAATGAAGACAAGTTTGTCTTCATTTGTTTCAGAATACCCAGAGTCTTGTTTGTATTATCACACTTTTATATATCTAGCCTATTTGATCAAGTATTATACGTCTATTTTTAAACTTCCTCTATCTACTCATTTGCTAACAACTGTTCTTATTTATCCATCTGACATATTCTTTCCCAAAAGGATCCTTTAAGAGTCCAAAATTACAGCGTTGGATCTTCGTGGCATGCTCAGATTATGAGGTTCTGGTGTTTCTAGGTGAAGCTAATTTTCTCTGTAAGCAGGCAGTACTGAAAGCCCAAAGAGTCTCACTTTTTCTTCATATGGAACTTCCCCTTGTAATGGAAATAGGGTGTCTGTCTCTACATGAGCTTTCCTAAGGAAAACTGGGAAGGCAATTGCAGTTTTTAGCCTGTCTTAGATGATAGTCTAGTATTTCCTGTATGAATGGAATGGAGTTGCAAGCAAGAGACTACAGTGCATTTCTTATATGGTGTATTGGACATAGAGAAAAATGTATGTTCGTTCACTAATGGAAACAAAGTTCTGTCTTGCTAAAGTTTCATCACAAAGAAGTGACGAGCTTAATGAGCAAATATGATTTTGGTAGTTTACATGAAAATGCATTTGCTTTTATATACTTATCAAAGGCACATATTTATAATTAGTCATATTTTCAATTACTTTACTTAAAAAATAATGTACTTTCAAATGACCCAATTTGAGGGTTTGAGTAAATGTTATTCATAATGATAATACAAATCATATTTAGAGTAAATTCTAAAATGAGAGTAAATAAAAATAAAAAAAATGTTGATGCTGTCTGTAATAAAATTTTATTGGGCCTTGTTTGGCAGAGCAACATAATTCAGGGCTGGCATCCTCACAGAGCTGTCTCAGTGGAAGCCATGGCATGAACACTTTACAGCATGCTTCTCTATCTCATATTCTCATTTATTATACTCCTAAGCAAGACAAGTGATGGGGACCAGTGCTTCATAAGCCCTTCTTTTAAAAGGTTTTTAAAAGAAGTTCAGAGTAAGGACTGAACTCTAACCTCAGTGGCATCAACTTGTTTCACGACAGGAATCCGAATGGCATTACCCTGTAGCTGCGATGCTCTGTTTTCCATTCACTTGATCTTGAAGCCAAAGGGCAAAAGGCAACGTAACCAAAGTCTAACTTCGACGTTTATATTGTAGTTGCCTCCTAGGGAACATTATTCCTTCTACTTATTTTGGACCATAATACTTAAAGTCAGATAAAACCTGGAAGATCAAAATGTATTTCCAGTAGACAGGTCTTTTGTTTCTTCCCCACAGGCTCATTTTGTAACAGAAAAATAAACACTCATCATCAATGATAATAATGAAACATTTAAAAGCCTGAGCTATTCTAATTTAGGGCTATGACGAATAGCTTTTTGAAGGTATGTTACATTTCATATTTCTTGCTTATTATTAGGAATAGTCTATAGAGGGAACGATCTGACCATATCATTACATGATTATATGATGAATTTTCATGTTCTCTAGCAGCACATAGTAGGTGTTGAATAAGTTAATTTACTTGAAATGAACTGAATTTGATCTATAATCAAACCAAAATAAGACAAAACAAAGACGCAATGGTCACTCTATAGAATTCTAGGATAAAAAAGAATTTACATGACTTTCACATTTATTGCTTAACTGCTACAACCTTTTGGCTTCAAATGCTTTAATAAATTAAGCTGTATGTCCACTTACTTGCAAAATATATCTTCACTGTCTTTATTTATAATGCAGTGCCCCCCATGGCACCTTATACATTTGTCAACCTCACATTTTGGACCTTCATAGCGTGTTGGACAGACACATTCAACACTTCCGTCATCTCCAATGGTACAGGATTCAGAATTCACACAATAGTGGTGACACACATCTAGGAAGAACGCACAACAGACAAAAATACATTATAATACAACATGCTTTTCTTTTGTCACAATAAATGTAACCATTTCACTTAACATTTAAAAATGGTCAGTCATTAAACACATATAAAAATAAGTAAATTGATTAAAACACCCACATATAAAAACAGCCAATCAATAAGTAGATTAATTTACAAAATCAGTTTGTGATAACATGTAACTAGAATTCTTTAATAGTGCTATTGATTCCTCTTTTTGCCAGTCAGGCATCATTTCATCTGCTAAAAAAAAAAAAAAAAAAAAAAAAGAGGTAAGTTATATTGATAGAATGCTAGTTGCGGTTCTGAATTTCAGAGTTTAAATTAACCAGGTTCCTTAGTTTCCTTCTAATAGACAATATTACTACTATTCTGAAATGCACAGAAATACTCAAGATTTCTTTGGACGTCATTTATTGTTTCTTCTCCTTGCACCTTTTTCATCTGGAGAACAGGGTAGTATGTGGTAAGTGGGAGAATCCTACCTCTGCATCAGCTCATTGTGGTGCAAAGAAGCTTCCCTCTACACACAGCAGAACAGGGCCACTATTTCTGAACACCAGGACAAGTGAGCAAACAAGGAGATGTGTCTCTCATGGAATACCAAGAGAAAAGTGAACTGGGAAACTGATCCATCATGGGTGGGAAGTGAACAGAAGTCTAGACTATTTGTGGTTCCCCTCCTAGCTGAGAGCCTAACTTCCCAGCCAAACTTCCCTCCTCATGGAGATAAAAACTCCATGTGGTGTGAGCCTTTTATTTGGAAAGATGTTTCTTTTCTAAAGATTTTATTTATTTACTTGACACAGAGCGAGAGAGAGAGAACACAAGCAGGTGGAGTGGCAGAGGGAGAAGCAGGCTCCCCATGGAGCAAGGAGCCCAAATTAGGGATTCATCTCAGGACTTTGGGATCATGACCTGAGCTGTAGGCAGTTGCTTAACCAACTAAGCCACCGAGGTGTCCCTGGAAGGTGTTTCTTACTGTACATTATAGACAGTTTTCTCAACTACTTGAGGAGACATCTTCAAATATTTCTATCCCTCTTGAGTGGGAATGAAAAAAATAAAGATCATGTAATAATACAATAGCCACACTATCTTTGTAATTAGACATTCTGACTCAGTCTTTTGAAGAACAGACAAGTGTATATGTATGTTTATATATGAACATATACTTTAACACATTCAGAATATTGAAATTCATAATACAATAATCTTAAGCAAAAGAACTGGTTGGATCAATCTCAGACTTTGTGTTTAGAAGCTGCAATTTCCTTTTAGCTAAGTAATTGTGAAGCAATGTTAAATGAGATTAGCTGAGATAAAAATCTCAATTTATAAACTTTAACCTGCTGTAAGACAGTTATAGTGGGTGAGGAAAATTAAAACATAATTTATAATCCTCATGTTTGTATATTTATCTAGCCCTTTATTAAATCAGACAGAAATTAAATTTATTGACAGCTTTGCTTCATATTTATGGAAATTTATTTCAAGCATTCTTATGCTTGCTCTTGCATTATGCCAAGTACCCTCATTGTGATTCAATGCTTCAGTCAATTAACATGGTTTTGGCTATATTTAAGAAAAGTAGCACTTTCGGAAGGTGAGAGACTTGAAGATCTAAAAACCAAGTCAGTGTTAGTATCTATCCATGATGGTGTCTGTTTGATCCAGGCTTGGTGGCTATAGTGTACACATTACGAATTGTTTGTATTTATGAAGAATGTATGATCAGCAGCTTATATGATCTTCTTGCCCCTATTCAGTGCAGAAATCTCTAAAGAATAACTCTCATTAGTTTAGGTTGTTCAGTACCTCTTACTGACAAAGAGCTCTTTTCATTTCGCCCCCTCCAATTGCTTTAAATGTCATCCTTTCATCCTGGTTGTCCGATGGGACAGAGAAATTGGCTTATGTATCCTTCCAAGATCTTCACATGATGTCCTTATCCATAGTGGATAATTCATCAAAATCATATAAGTGATTTATTTGCAAATGTAAATTCGAGTACTCATTCTTGTTACCACTGCCCACTCATGCCTAGATTCTAAATTCATTAATCTGAAATGGGACCCAGGTAATTCCCATGGGACTGGCTGAGGAACTAGAATTTGGGAACTGGGAACATAAGAAATGGTGTTCTTATTAAACAAATTTCACCGATGAGTAAAGGACTACGTTGTTCAATAGTTGTAAAAGGATTGGATTTAAGTAAAATAGCTTCTTCCTTCCTTTCTTCCTACCTTCCTACCTTCCTTCCTTCCTTCCTTTTTCCTTTTTTTTTTTTTTGAAAGACAAGAGAAGGCACATGTGAGCAGGGGTGGGAGGGGCAGGGGAGAGAGAGGGAGAGAATTCTAAGTAGGTTCCATGACCAATGCAGAGCTCAATTTCATGACCCTGAGATCATAACCTGAGCCAAAATCAAGAGTCAACACTTAACCAACAGAGCCATCCAGGTGACACTAAAATAGCATATTTCTCAACTAACTTTGTGATCCTTAATTAAAATCTAATCTTTAATCCAAAATTTTGGAATTTTTTTTATTTTTTAATATTATTTATTTATTTATTTATTTATTTATTTATTTATTTGATATTTTGTTTTTATAACCACATCCCTGAGAAGACCCTAGAAAATAGAAAAAATTGGGCTAACATTCTGATGGTTGATGACTGCACTATGTCACAGTGTAGCAAGGAACAGTTATTCCTTGCCTAGAGTGCTAAAGGATAAAGTTAACTACTTCCCTACAATTTACTAACTATATGTAATTTTGGTGCATAAATTAAATCTGCTTTAGACTAAGATTAAAAATGTGAGGATATATACAACTCAATGGTGTTCAGAGAAATACAATTTAAGTGTACCTCGGTGGCTTGTTCGGTTAAATGACTAGCTTTGGCTCAGGTCATAATCTCAAGGTTCTGATATTGAGCCCCACATTGGACTCGGAGCACAGAAGGGAATCTGTTTCTCCCTCTCTGTCTCCTTCTGCCCCTCTCCCTGCTCATGCTTTTCACTCTCTGTCTTTCAAATAAATGAATAAAATCTTTTTTTTAAAAAAGGGAAGTACAAATTAATACCTCAAAGAAATATCACTGCACTTCCACCTAATTGACAACAAATAACAGAAACTCTCATATACTACTAGTAGAAATATAAATTGGTTCAATTGATTTGGAAAACAATTAACAGTATCTACTCTATTTGAACATACCCACACCTTATGACCTAGCATTTCCACTATTAATATACATCCAAGAGGAAAGCATGCATATGTGCTCAAAAATATGTAGATAATATGCACAGCAACCTTTTTAGAAATAGTCCCAAACTGAAAATAATCCAAATGTTCATCGCAAGAAGAAAGATAAACTGTGGTTCACTCACACAGTGAACTATACATGCAAATATATGTATGTATATATACACACATTAATATCATAGATAAATAATAAAATGGAAACAGTGCAGCTTATAAGCAATAACATGGATGAATCTCACAGAAGTAAGGAGAAAAAAATCTGGAGCAAAAATATATACACTATTTTTTTATTTATATAAAATTCAAAAGGCAAAACTAATCTAGAGTTCTAGAAGTCAAAAAGGACTATCTTTGGGGAGAAGAGAGGGGATAGTGATGAAGACCATCAGGGAGCATGTGAGGCTCTACTAATAATGTTTATTCTTTACCTGCATGTGGGTTTACCCTGGTGTGTACACCTGATGATAACATATTGAACTGTAAATTGGTGATTTTAAACTTTCCTATTTATGTTATGCTTCAACAAAAGGATTTTTCTAACCTAATGGCAAATATACTACAATTACAATATTTTAGAAATTCTAGTTAATTTGCTAACTAGGCTAAATAGGTTTTCTCTTTATAGACACTTCTATTAAAAGGAATTCATGGTCTACTTTCAATGCTTTAAAGAAAATTCTCTACCCTTTAATGCTTTCAGTATTTTTTTCCTAGGATGTCAGAGGCACATTATTCAATGCAGTTGATTGGCCTCATGGCATAAAATGGAATCCAAAGAATGTAAAAGAAATGTTTGCTTAAGATAAAATTGTGAAATAGGCAGATATTAGAATTTGCACTTTAACAAATAATCCTAAATTGCATGCCGTTAAGCCATGCCACTTTTTTCCTTCTAAAAAAGGCAGAAATCATTTTAGACTCAGAACTCTTTCTCTACAGATATTCAAATGGAAGACATTTCATTTTCCCCAGTTCACATGCTTCACACTTGACGCTATGTTGAATTTCAGAGACAGAGAGCTGCTCACTATACTCTGACCCTGCCAGAGTTGCTTCCCAGTGCCTTTCTTTGAAAATGTTCTGTCTCCTACTATTAGGCCTCAGATGTGGAGCATGCAGAAGTTGCTTGACTTATATGTTCAACTGGATTGTTTTCTGCACCACTATTAGGATTCTAGGGACCCAATACTTTGCATGCATATTCTCTCCCTCTCCACCCCGCCCCCACTTATCTCTCTCACTATCTCTCTCCCTCTCCGTCTCTGTCTTAAAGATTTCTTAATCCTAACTCCAGGATTCCTGAACACATGAGAAAGTAACCTTCTTTAATAGGAGACTTTGTCATCTGCTATTTTAACTACCATGTAAGCATTGGATACTTATAAACTGGAAAGCAAAATAATTCCTTCAGTGTTCTCTGTTATTTCAGTTTTAATCGTGATACATATTACATGTAAGTCCAGGAAAAAAAAAATTGGTACAACTGATGGTGCTATTTATAAAATGGATAATTCAACCAAAGTTCACATTCTCTCCAATTGTCTCAATATCAGGACAACAATGTACAATAAGTCATTGGAGAGTGACCTCATTTCTCTCTCATTCTCTTCTCAGCTCTAACCCACCTTGAATTGCAAGCATCTCTATGCAAAACATGTATAAATATATGCAGTATTTTTACCAGTGTCACTTCTCTATATACTCCCAAATAATCACTACACATTCATATTTAAATTCTAGGTCTCTCTTCAGCTATTTAATCTAATTAAAAGAATACTTCATTAGCACTTCCTAATCCAGCAGAAATTTAGCAATGTATGAAGTAGAATGGTATATAAGAAGATTCCTTTGGTATGCAACTGCTCCCTTTGGTTCTAAGGATTCCACCCTGACCAAATAAGCTCTGAAGTGGACAGAAAAGTTTAGCGCTCATTGAAAGAATACTTATCAGCCAGAACCCTAAAAAATAGTTATCCTATAAGAGCTTACCACTTTAAAGCACTAAAAACACTTAAAAACATTTTGAAAGTAATCTTTGTATAAGACAAAGATTTTTCTAAGTAAAATATGTGAATATATTTTTCTTAAAGATCATATTTCTAGATAATCTCTATACCTAACATGGGGCTTGAACTTAGAACCCTGAGATCAAGAGTCACACACTCTACCTACAGAGCCAGCCAGGCACCCCATAATATATCAATACTTTTAAGTGACTCCTGTAACACTATGATTCTTAATTATTTCTCTGAATTTACCTTTGCAGAAGTTTATAGTGTTCCGCTTTTTGTTTTTTCATATTCAGCTTAGATTAAGTGACATGTTACTGAAAAAAAAAAAACTTAATAATTCCTCCCAAAGAAAACAGAGTTAGGGATGTTTGTGGTTAGTTAACACCAAGGTGTGTAGCAAAAGGACTGCCTTCTAATTTCTAACACACAGACATAGACACAGATTCAGAGACCCACAACCCAATAACCCTTTTTTTTTTCTCCAGATTTTAAATTTGGCTTAATAGTTATTGGAACTGAAAGTTTTAAAAATGTGGTAGACTAAAAGAAAACAAATTAAAAGAAAACATAAGTGATAGGACACTTTTTGTTGTAGGGCATGGAAAGGGGAAGGGATTGGATGTCAAAGATGAAAGAGTCTAACCAGATCAACCAGTAACCATTCAGAAAGAATAGTTAGAATTTATGGAAAGTAAAGCTGGTAAAACAATATGGTGATCCTGTTTTGAACAACATGAGTAATTTAACCATGACAATAAATGGAAATGGTGAATCCATAGTTGGTTATTTGCTGAGGAACATGCATCTGCCTAATTATATACTGAGAGCTGTAGGGAGAGGACAGAAATATGAGAAAGGCCACCAGCTCTCAGAGAGCTGACAACCCAGTTGAAAGTTTAAGACAAGAAGGAAAAAGAACCAAAACTGATCCGAAAAATATCCACTGTGGCAAGAGCCTATAAATATTATTACCAACAAAATCTTCCTTCTTATGAAACATTCCATCCCCTGAGTTTTAAGCATTTTACTGACCTGAATGGCATAACAATCACGATGTTTCACATATGATAAGAAGGAGCAATAATGAAATGTAATTAATCTGTGCTAAGAAAGTAGGGATTACCATGAAATTATATGATAACACTTTATATTCACAATATAAAAATTGTTATAACCTTTGTAGGGTAATTACACTAAGAACTGCATAGTAGCACTACACACAATCATGTAATCTAAAGGACAACGATGGGTATATAATTACAGAGCATTCATATGGTAATTAAGTGCATAGTAACTGGAGAATAAGTGAATGGCTATTTTCTGCAATGGAAATAAAGTAATTTTCAAGGGATAGCATTATTGCACCTTTTCCCTCTTTCTCTATTTTTCCTTTTCAAGAAACCAGAAATATAAGGAAATACTTCTTCCTTTAATCATTTTTAGAGAATCCTTTTTTTTTTAAGATTTACTTATTTATTCATGACAGAGAGAGAATGAGAGAGGGAGGGAGAGAGGCAAAGACACAGGCAGAGGGAGAAGCAGGTTCCACGCAGGAAGCCTGATGTGGGACTAGATCCCGTGGCTCCAGGATCACGCCCTGGGCTGAAGGCAGGCGCTAAATCACTGAGCCACCCAGGGATCCCCATTTTTAGAGAATCTTAATAGACTCCATAAAATATGGGCTGTATGGCTGTATATATACAGGTTTATGAATATTCATGGAAGCCAGATGTCTATAAAATCTCTAGCTGCATTTACTTCTTTCCCAAATATCTCTTTCTATTGAAAAGTAATTGCCAAGACTATTTAGCTATTAACTCATATTTGCAACTGTGCTATTCACTCACATTGTAATAGTTAGTGAAGTGTGACATTTATTTAAAAAGAATAAAACCAAACTAAAATAAAACCACCTAAGCAGGAGCTGAAGATATTCAGTAAGAATAATGTAGAAACTGGAGAGTCTTTAATGGGTAATATAGATGGTCATACAGAGGAGACTAAATTATACAATTCTATGTATATACAGCAGTTGTTCTACTTGACTGAATTTTGACCCTGTTTTAAAAAATAAGTTACGTGAATTGGCATTAAGATTCATAATTTAAGTAAGCATTTGCTAATTTAGGACTACACATGACAACAACAATAACCAACCAGAAGTAGGATTGTATTACTTTCACAAAGACACTACGGAGAATTCTCCACAGTGCATATCCCCAGGCATTCCATAGCTGAGCTCCAGTCTCAGTGCGATTCATACTCCACCTTCCCTGATACCTAATTGTGTCCCAGGAGCAGTAGGTTCTATGAATTTTGCTAATATCCTCCCTACTGGGAGGTTTACGGCAGCTTCCATGTAGGTCTAAAATGTGGAAGACAGCCAACAACGGTATTTTATAAACTTTTGAATACACTTGCTAGGGTTACGTGTATAAGAAGGAGAAGGAAATAAAACCATTGCCTAGAATAGGAAGGATTTGGAGGTTAAATTCAGTTGTTACTCTGGCTAACAATGTGACCTCATCTGAGTTGACTAATTTATCCAATGTGCCCATTGATCATCTTTGAACAGAGGCAGCATTACATGCCTAAGATTCAATCATGAGTCCCTCCTCCCTCACTTGCCCCCAACAGTGCCCTTCATATCATCAAGGGCAAGTAGGGCCTGTTTGAAGTAAAATAATGGAAATGATGATCACGATGATAATAAATACTCGATTTTAGCTGTCTTCTTCACGCCAGGCTCTTCTGTTGGTTATAGTCTCATGCATTATACCGTATTGTTCTCATTTTATAGGTGAGTAAACTGAGGCACAAGAAAGTTAAACACCTTACCAAAGGTCACACAACAGTAAGTGGGAGAACAGAATTCAAACCCAAACAAGCCTAAATCTGGAGAATTAACTTTTATTCTTCTTATAAGTCATACATTTATTCATCAAAATAAACCTCTAGAAAGTAATTTTAAATATCTTTGGTGGTCTCCTTCCTTTCTGTGTATCTAAAATATGCCCCCATCTATGTAGGTACCGAGGGTCTCACTACCAGCCAAAGTGTTAAAGGACCCTGTAGATCAAAAGCAGCATGCTCAGGAAAGCTTACTGGATGCCACCACAATCTGCAATATCAGAGCCCAGAAACTCAAGCTGGATTCCCACACCTCATCCAAACATTCCCATTTCACATGTCGTTTTCAGCCTCACATCCCAACCCAGATTGAATATTTGCCTCTCTCGCCACTGATAACTGGTTTACAGTCCTAGATTCCCTTATTTGGAGGAAACTTCTAGCTATCCATGGTGGTATCTTCATTATCAAGCAGGATCAACTCTGAGTCCCTCCACACAAATAAGTAATATTTGTAAAAAATTGCCAATAAATCACAAAGTGAGGCATGTCTGGAGTGTTACCATTTACTGACATCTCATTTAGGATGAAAACATTTAGAAGGATTCTGGAAAAGCTTCCTAAATATGTTGACAAGACTGATTGTGGCCTTTCTGTCTCTGGGGTCAGTTTTTCATCTAGCATAGTTTAGGAGGCAGAAGATATAAAGTAACTTGTATAAATTTGCTTAGAGTTCTATGATTGTTGTCTTTGAAGGCTTATATAAGGAAATGGAAAAACAAATTTAAGAAATGTTAAAATTATCTTTTTTTTACAGTCCTCAAATGTTTTACACGACCTAAGATATTTTAATAATTAAACTTATTGCATAGTCTAAATATATCTTCCAGTTTCAGAGCTGAGTTTAATAAAGTAGGAAAACATTGAATC
Organism: Canis lupus familiaris; assembly: GCF_011100685.1. NCBI lineage: Eukaryota > Metazoa > Chordata > Mammalia > Carnivora > Canidae > Canis > Canis lupus. The sequence continues at coordinate 44,157,421 of NC_049240.1, forward strand.
CAGGTATGCCAATTAAATATTCACTAGGGAAAAAATGTGTGCAAAACTCTGATTAGAGCTGATAAATTTTCATAAGGAAAGCATGTCTAGGAAAATTAGCATTTTCTAATATATTACTAAAAATAGAAATATATCCCAAATATTTCTATAGAGAACACTGAAAAATCCAAAAGAATGAAATCCATTCTAAGCAAACAGTGCTATCCCTGAGTATCCAGGTAAAAGGAAAATGTAAAATTCAGAAAGCCAAGTTATCAAAATGTTGATTTAGGTACAACATATGGGGTGAGATTTTGAAAGTACCAGCATTAAATCTCTCACAGATTGCTATTTCAAAATGTGTATTAACAATGATAGCATCGATCATTTTAGTAATAGTCAAAAATTAACTCATAAAACTATCATGGCAATATTTTTTTTTTCAAATATCAGAGAAACCTGTATAACTTTTGTATATAATCATATTCTGGGTTGAGTGGTCTGCTATTTTTAAAGCAATTCAGCCATAAAAGGTTTTAGCAAGTAATTATTTCTGGGTTGAGTGTTCTTCTATTTTTAAAGGAATACAGCTATAAAAGGTTTTAGCAAGTAACTATTTATAAAGTGGTAGAGAATCATTTGAGACTTGAAAGTGAGCTGACTTGCAGATGACAGCTAAATATGATTTTATAAGATGATGCTAACTGAAAACCAAATAAGTGAATAAGCAGAAGATGGCTTAAAAAACCATGAGAATGAAGCAGGCTCATACAAGGTGGTACCTCCATGACCATAATCAAGTCATTTCCCATATTTATTCCCTAATTTCTCTGTCAGGTCTTGGAATATGTATTAAGGTTTAATTAATTTCAACCTACTAAGATGTGTCAACATCTACAGTGTTAATATCTGTTGGATTAATATTGCTCATGCTCTCAGAATGCCCATACTTTGATAGAACCCTCAAGGCTAACATGGCTGGAAAAAAAAAAAAAAAAACAAGATCAATAAAAAATTTTATCGAATCGGAACATGGAAATATTTTTTAAATTTTATTTACTTATTTTTTAAAAGATTTTATTAATTGAGAGGGAGAGAGTGAGCATGAGTGGGGGTTGGGGAGAGGGAGAAGCAGGCTCTCTGCTGAGCAGGGAGCTGGACAAGGGGCTGGATCCCAAGACTCTGAGATCATGAGCTGAGCCAAAGGCAGACGCTTAACTGACTGAGCCACCCAGGAGCCCCAGAAGTAGGTTTTTAAAGACAATTCAGATCACAAAGTAATAACTCATTTTTAGAAGACTGGAAAGAATCTGATGGAGAGATGATGGGAGGTGAAGAATGCTGGATGGGAGGTAATCATGGAAAAGCTCCTCAGATGGAATTACCATTAACAAAGCTACTGTCCTCATGCTGTAGCCTAAATAGAGGGCAGGGAATATCCCACATCATCACACTGGGAGGAGATGAGGCCATCCTAGAAAGATTATGCAGTTCTTTGTGCATAATTCTCTCTCTTCACCTTTTTATGCTTCCATCCTATTTACTTCCTTCTTCCAAGCTACTCACTTCAAATGTAAATGTCAAAGTAAGGATTTCTGATATCCTTAAATGTGACCTCCTTTCTAGTTTTCCTTTAATACGTTACTTTGCAGAATATATATCTGTATCTCCATATATCAATGTACTTCTATCAGTATAGATATAAATAGAGAGAGGTTTCTACACTAGTGTGATAGCAAGAAGAAAAATAATGGATTATATAGAAGTGATTACTATTTAATCAGAGTTCACTAAAACAGTGAGAAAGTCACCTTGAAAAGGCCACCGGCAGAGTAATATGTAGCATGCTACAAAAAGATTCTTACTGGTCAAGTGTGCAATTTTCCTATAAGTCAGATATGCAGGAATTAAACAGATTATTGATATATAACAACCAGCCTTCCACTTTACTAAGACTTATAATAATTCTGAGACTATAGAAAATCATTTTAATTTTATTAGTAGTAGCATTTAAATTTTAACATGATTAGAAGTATGCATTGAATTGCTATAATTAGTCAGTAAAGTGATTTATTTTTTATTTATTTATTTTTTTCAGTAAAGTGATTTAATCCAAGATCCTTTTTATTTAGAAAAACTATTGTTCTTTGAAAATATCCTTAAGGGGGTGAGATAAAGTCATTACTCTTTTATACACACAGAGAACTGAAAGATACTGTAGCAAGAAACTTTCGATATCATAACTAATATGTTTTCTTTCCATAATAGGCTCTTTTCTCCATTCAGAAAGTAGGTAGGTTCTTAATTTACCTTGCTTTTTTTTTTCATCATCTCATTCCTCACTGCCTGACATCTAACATGTTTGTGTATTATTTATAAATGCTAAAGTACCGTGAAAGCAGTTTTCAGTTTATTCATGACTAAATCCCAAGCTTCAGTGGCCGGCATGCAATCAGATGTTGTCATTATTTGTTGAATTAATGGCTGGCCACTGGAAAGCAGGGCACTTCAAAAATCAGAGAACAAGAGCAATATGGCTGATTTTTTTAGTTTTAAAACCCCTCAGGCAGTTATATATGTAAGTATGGCATCAGTCAACCACTCCTGCAACTAACTGAAGTTTGCCAGGAGGTGTCTGTGTGGGTGGGGGAGAAGGTGGGAGATGGAAGAGGAGAATCAGATGGCGAGCAGAGATGGATGTCATCAAGTCCCAGGAAAGGGGCCTGGAAATTTGGTCCTTGTATTAAACATACACTCAGCTGCTGCATCAGTAAACCAATACTAGACACCCTAGGCTCCGTGTGAATGAAGGCACACCGAATTCACAGAAATGGGGCATTCTACAGAATTAGACTGAACTTTTCAGTTTCTAATAGGTTTACAGTCATAGTCATAGTCTAATATGTGTGCGGAAGTAAACCTTTATAAGAAATGATTTTTTTTCAGTGGTTTGATTTACTTATTTTCATGTGACTCGTGTTCATAAATGTCATAAAACTAATAAATCTCTTTAATGTAGTGGCTTGCTTATCTAAGCGAATTGGAATAAATTTATTTTTATTGTTATCCAATATCTATAACTTATATATAATCTTTAAATATATAACATATTTTAATTCCTTTTTATAAATGATAGGTACTCAAAATATCTATAAAAATGAAAAAAAGTTAAAAGCATTTGATTTAAAAATTTACGGAGGATTTCTCTTGTAAATTATCTCTTGAAGCTTCTAACTCTGAGAAGCAGATAAAGTTCTACTATCATTATTTATTTTACAAATCATGTGTCAGCTATAATGATGAAAATAATTTTAAGTCTAAAGTTGTAGAATACTATTTGTTTGCCCACAAATTTCTAGTCTACATAGTTTTAAATGATCTAAAAAATGTTTTAATTCCATACCATCACCTCTAACACTCAGTGTTTCTTCCTTACATTTGGATTCTAGCTTGACAGATTCCAGAAGAATGAACTTAGAGAGTATGTTCAGTGAGGTTCCAGAAACCCACAGAAATTACACTACCTTTGATGAATTTGTTCTGTTTGGGCAAGAGATTATTAAAAGGATCAGAAGCCCACACTACCATCCAATGTAATAAGAGATCTGGAGTTGAAAAGTTCTAGCTTACTTCTAGTTATTCATGGTCTGGAAGATACCACAGAAGGGACCTGAGTTCTTGGACTCAGATAATAATTGATGGAGTTAAATAAAGTATCATGCATTAGATGGTCTTGCACCAATTTATCTGTTTCTGCCTCTATGTTGATTTATATTTACTTATTTTTTATATCAATTTTGAATCATTTTATTTTCAAGATTATCAGATTATCACAAGATTTCAGATTATCACAATATAGATTTTTCCATTTATCAAAAGTAATAAATAAAGTGCACATTATTTCATCAAATTGAAAATTAAATCATCTCATTACCATGGATTTAGTCATGGATCTTTAAGTGGAGAATGCAAATCTAAAAATTCAAATTCAGATACTTGACCTTTGGATTAATCTAGTACTATTTTGAACCAAGTGACTTTCTATTTCTCAAAGTGTCTTATACTTAAGATATATCTGGTTCTTTAGTGGCAACCCTCAATAAATGTGGTTTCTTTATCCCTAATAGTTAATCTTCATATAATTGAACACATATGCTAAAAAATTATTTGCTGTGATGCCTGAGTGGCTCAGCAGTTAAGCATCTGCCTTCAGCTCAGGGTGTGTGATCCTGGAGTCCCGGGATTGAGTCCCACTTTGGGCTCTCTGCACGGAGCCTGCTTCTCCCTCTGCTTGTGTCTCTGCCTCTTTCTCGGTATCTCTCATGAATAAATAAATAAAACCTTAAAAAATTATTTGCTATCTCCTTTCTATTTAACCATTTTTTTTAACACTTTATTTATTTATTCATGAGAGACACAGAGAGAGAGAGAGAGAGAGAGAGAGGTTGAGACACAGGCAAAGGAAGAAGCAGGCCCCATGCAGGGAGCCCGATGTAGGACTTGATCCTAGGACCCCAGGATCATGCCCTGGGCCGAAGGCAGGCGCTAAACCACTGAGCCACCCAGGGATCCCATCTTTTGCTCTTTTTAGCATTATTTCATCTGTTGGGAAACAATGGAATTTAAAATATATTCATTCTTTTGAAATCAAACATATTTTTGCATCCATGAGAATAAAATTGAACAAATAAATACTATTATTATTATTATTTTTAAAGATTTTATTTATTTATTATTGAGAGACAGAGACAGAGAGAAAGAGGCAGAGACATAGGCAGAGGGAGGAGCAGGCTCCATGTGGGGAGCCTGATGTGGGACTCGATCCCGGGCCTCCAGGATCATGCTCTGGGCCCAAGGCAGGCACTGAACTGCTGAGCCACCCGGGCTGCCCAATAAATACTATTATTAATGCACTGTTTTGATGTAAGGAAAGATCTGCTCTTCTTCATCTGATGATTTATAAAATCATAGGGTAAATTATAAGTCTTCCTACCTTTCTTTGCTCTTTTGCACTCTGGGATTCAAAAGCTCTACGTTTAAGATTTAGACATTTTTAGGGGGCACCTGGGTGGCCTAGTTGGTTAAGTGTCTGCCTTTGGCTCATGTCATGATGCCAGAGTCCTGGGATTGAGGCGCTGCTCAGCAGGGAGCTGGTCTCTCCCTCTCCATCTGCCCCTCCTCCCCCATGCTGTACTCATTCTCTCTCAAATAAATAAATAAAATCTTTTAAAAAAGGATTTAGTTTTTTTTTTTAATCTAGAAAATCAATGATGGCATCCTAATTCTCTAGCCATTTTTATCAATAATCAGGATGAATACAAATTTTTTTCTAGCACAATATTTACTATTAAAAGAGATCTATTGCATAAAAGAGAGTAATAATACCAGTTTATAGTGAAAAAATCTTTAATAGTGAAAAACGTAGATTATCAATTAAATATAAGATAGGAATCTTAATTTTTTTTCACTTAAAAGATTTAAAGGTTCCTGATTTATGACGTTTTTTTTTTCAAAACATGTCAGTTGACATTCCAAATCTGATAAAAAGAATGTGTTTTAAAATTACTTACATTTATATTTAAATTAATTATTTCAAAACTAATGTTATGGATGCATTTAACTGGAAACAGTTTACTTGGTTTGACAAGTAAATGTTTTGTTCAATCTGTGTCTCTGTGCATGATTTGTGTAATATATTATTTTCAAATACACAATTCTATTTGCAGATAATTATTTATGAATCCATTCAGTTTACTTAACATCAAGTACAGCAGAATTACAATCATGGATGGCTTCTATTCATGAAAAACCTGCCTTTCTCCTCCCCTTTCTTGTCCTTTCCTGATCTTTCCTGTACTGTCCTGTCCTTTCCTGTCCTTCCATCCTTCCTTCCTTCTGAGGGCTTTCAACTGTGCATGTTCAGTTTATTTCAATACAAATTCCTCTTTACTTGTGTGACAAGTTATTTTCAACCTTTAAACAAGCAGTTTTAAGGCTGCTTTTCATTACCTTCACATTATTTTGTATACTCATTCTCCCTTGGAGAGAAGGGAGAGTTGGAAAAAGAAGGGTAAATACTTGTCGGTGGCCCTAATATGGTATAAAAGTAGAAGATTAAACCAGCTAAACTTGGCATGATTACTGGATGAAATGCTGTTTCAAGAATATTGTGAGATTAGAGTTTTCTCAAAATCAAATGAAGCTGGCATGGAGAAAAGTTACTGCTATGATGCCAGATAAAATAATTAAGCATTTTTAAAGATTTTTTCCTCAATAATAATTACTGAGATTATTAAACATAATTACTAATATTCTAAGCATAAGTTATGTGACATAGAAATAAAAGCTTATCTTTTATAAACGTTTGTTGGAATTTGAAACAATTGCATAAAAAATAATGGTATGCTTCTAAATAGGTTGGAATAAAGTCCAGTTATGATCTTTGGCCCTTTTTGAAAATGTAAGTCTAAGTTGCAGCTTTGTCTGGCTTTTAATCTGCAAAGATATGTAACTGATTTTTCTATTCTCCAAAAATTATGAGGACACGTATCTTCAAAGAGCTTTTATAATGATATATCCCTAGTGCCTAGAACAGTAAGTGTTCACATATATCAGTTGAATACATTAATTTTAATAATCAGAATATGTACTTTGACTCACATATGACATATTCTCCCCTTGGGGAAAAATGCTTATTTCCAATAAACTCTTTATATAAGGGCATTTCCCCTAAATCTTTTACCTCTTATTATTTTATAATTCCAATTAATAGTATATAACATTATAGTAAAAAAACTTTATAATAATTCTAGTTTTATACTAGATCAAAACTATCTTTAATATTTCTTTTTTTAATATTTCTATAATGCTGACAATTTTGTCTTAAACCACCTAGAGTAAGATAATAAAATGGTTACATTACCTTACCCTTAGCATATCATTCTCCACGTAGTCATGTGAGAAAAGAAATGTATTTATTTTTCTTTACGCACATTAATTCAAACTTAATTCTATTTTTACACTATTTTTCTTTTCTCCAAACTGAAAATAGAAGCACAAAATTCCTCATAGAATGTAAGACTTAATGAGCTGCTGAGTACAAGTATCCCAGAACTCTTTTAAGTGGTATCTTATTAGAGCACAGACAAAAAAAAAAAAAAAAAAGAAAGAAAAAAAGAAAAAAGGCATACCTGGGTGGAAACAAGACTTTCCTACTTTGTTTACATTCACTCACATACCTAATACTTTCTCCTAAATCCGGGCACTAGTTAAGCACCCCCAAGATTGATGAGGTATGCAAAACATCATAGCCTGCTTCATATTCTAGGGTAGTAGAAAGTCGAGAACACGAATGATGATATAAACACAGTGTGAAAATGCCAAAGAGAAGTGCTGGATGTCCTAGGGCAAAGGCAGTTTAAGAAGACAAAGTGGGAGGATTAGAGAGGTTTAGCAGATGTTATGAGGCCACGTGTAAAGACGAAGAGGTATGAACACTTCAAAGGGGCACATTTTAGAGAAAACAGATTTTCATGGCTGGAAAAAAAAGATACATAGTGAATGTGTTGTAGTAATCTGAGCAAAAAGCCTGAATAAAAGTAATACTAGTCTTCTCATGTAGAGAAAAAGATTAGAGGACTCTCGGTGGCCAGCGCTCCAAATTACTCTGTCACTCTAGGTGTGAATGCTCTAAGAATCTTGAATACTTGCATACTTAGGAAATAGCTAGTTCTGATAATTTCACTTTTCTTTTAGAAAAATATTTTATTTATTTATTCATGAGAACACACACACACACACACACACAGAGGCAGAGACACAGGCAGAGGGAGAAACAGGCTCCACGCAGGGAGCCCGAGGTGGGACTCGATCCCGGGTCTCCAGGATCATGGCCTGGGCTGAAGGCAGGTGCTAAACTGCTGAACCACCCGGGCTGCCCTAATAATTTCACTTTTTAACTCATGATCCTTCTTAGGGTTCTAGGCTCAGTTCTAATTGTCCTTCACACTAATGGGGACCACTGAAAACATTTTATTCTATTTTCCTGGTCATTATTAAAACTCTTTAGTCTCTTCTGCTTGGGCCTGACATAGGCTTAATTAAGTCAAGATTAAAATTCTTTTTTTTTTTTTTTTTTTTTTTAATTTATGATAGTCACACAGAGAGGGAGAGGCAGAGACACAGGCAGAGGGAGAAGCAGGCTCCATGCACCGGGAGCCCGACGTGGGATTCGAACCCGGGACTCCAGGATCGTGCCCTGGGCCAAAGGCAGGCGCTAAACCGCTGCGCCACCCAGGGATCCCAAGATTAAAATTCTTACTAAAACCTCTTTTCGTTGGAGTCGAAACTGGCAACCATCAGGTTGAACCAGTGCATGTCTTGAAGCTTTGAGTGTTCCCACGGTGAGCCTAAAAAGATGCAGCAAAATGGGCAAGATATCAAATGACAGGAAAATACACCAGGAGAAGCTGCTCTTGGAGTCAGACCCACGAGGCTATAAAATGCAGCTCCTATTTTCTCTAGTAGAACAGATTAGCGAGAATGGCTTAATCTCACTATGGCAATTGTAAAATTGGACAAATAATACTTCACAGGGTTGTGTATTTGGTAAAACATTATATGTTCAGATAAATAATGTTTAACAGCATATTTCTCTGTGACCAAGACATTATACATTTTTAGTGACTTGTTATTTCCCTTGCCAACCTTCCCCTGGGAAAATCAAATGGAAACAGAAAAGATCAACTTCAAAAGGCTTTCCCTTCTAGGCTTTTTTTTTTTTTTTTTTTTTCCTTCTAGGCTTTTGCAAGTTCTGTTCCACTCACTGCTTCTCTTCATCTGGTTAGCTGCTTCTTTTTTCTGGTCTCAGCTTACATGTCACTTCCTTCAAGAAATCGTTCCTATCCACTAAATTCTGTGTTCTTTCCTGGGTTCTGCAAACCACTGTATTTCATTAATTGTCTTATGATATATTTTGTATCTTTTCCAGAATCACATTAGATTGTAAACCCTTTGAGGGTGGGAAATATCTCTGATATTGCTGCTTTCTCAGTGCCTAATAGTGACAGGCCCTTGTAAATCCCAAATATGTTTATTGACAAATTGACTAATGAAACAAAATTGCTCTAGTAAGCAAATGGTAAAAATGATCCCACCATGTCTTCAAATATGGTAGACATATATCTATATTCATAACTTTTATAATTACTTGATAGACTATGGTTCTAATACCAGTTACAATAGATAAAATGTCTGGGCTACTGTCAGGTACTCCTAATGTCATAAACTTGAGATATTACTTAATGTCTGTATTTATTGCAGCCAGTGGGAATAAACCATTCAGGTGTATTTCTAATAAACTAAGTTCTAATTGAAATTATAATGGTTCTCCAAGCAGATTACTAGAGAACTTTATGTTTTTTTATTTTTTAAGATCTTATTTATTTATTCATGAGCGACACAGAGAGAGAGGCAGAGGCATAGGCAGAGGGAGAAGCAGGCTCCATGCAGGGAGGCTGATATGGGACTCGATCCCAAGACTCCAGGATCACGCTCTGGACCGAAGAAGGCACTAAACCACTGAGCCACCCGGGCTGCCCAAGAACTTTAAAAATATCAAGGAGAAGACAAACAGATTGCTATTTGATTTTAATACCAGGCTTTTAGGCACAGATTGAGGTGGTCCTCCCTGGCCCTTTTGCTCTAATGTTATTACTATTAACTACTAAAAACCTCAGATATTATTGACCCCATATTTAACACCCAGATTTATTTTATTTTTTTATTTTTATTTTTTTAATTTTTATTTATTTATGATAGTCATGAGAGAGAGAGAGAGAGAGGCATAGACACAGGCAGAGGGAGAAGCAGGCTCCATGCACCGGGAGCCCGATGTGGGATTCGATCCCGGGACTCCAGGATCGCGCCCTGGGCCAAAGGTAGGCACCAAATCGCTGCGCCACCCAGGGATCCCAACACCCAGATTTAATGGAAAATACATGCTCACTCTTTTCTTTTATTTATATTAGAAATCCTTGCTCCAGATCTGCACAAAATGGAGCTATATTTGTTCTTAAACAACTTGCTTAAAGAATACCCAATTTTACTTTGCCATTATTTATCTCTGTCTCTTCTCCCTGGGTGCTTCTGTTAAAATTAATTTGCATTTGGACCTCAAGATTTTATATTGCCATTAGAATCATGAAATGTTTTTACTCAGCACAACTAAGAACTGATGTTTTACCTCCCACTAATGGACCTTTAATTAGGCACTGTAATGAACCATTATGTCATTCCTTCATTTATGGAGAAAAGATTTTGTGTATGCAAGATACAATTTTGACAGAACACCAGGTCCTCTGAACCTTGCCGACTCACATATAATAGATCCTAAATTTATTATGCTTTTGTCAGCTGTTGGATTTATCATTTTAATGACACTGTCCACAGACTTATATTGCTGCCAAAGCACAGCATCACCATACTGCAGGAATGTTTGTTGACATCTTGATCAACAACTCCTGGGGTCCAATTCTGACTGTAATATTACTACGTCGGGACCTTGAGCAAGTTATTTAACCTCTGTCTAAGGATTAATTGGTTAATTTTAATAAGTGCTTTGCAGTAAAAGGTGGGAAGTGCTATCACTGCTAATAGTGATAATAAAATGATAATGCAGCCTTTTATAATGCATCAGGCTACCTCAGACTGTGATTCTATTAAGTTGCCAATTAAAATATATGCGAACTGAATTTATTCTTTTTAAGAAACCCAATTGCTATAATGATGGCCACATAGTATTTTTTCAACTTAGATCAAAAAGAATAAAAAATGGTGATGCTTCAACTTAATTTTTTTTAAAGTTAAAAAAAAAAAAAAAAGATCAACGTTCTATGATGATGGACCAATTGGGAACAGAGAAAAGCTGCACAGAAAAATACCAGATGGTTGTACTCTGATTAAATCTAGCTCTTGTACTTTAAGTTGATTGTTCTTTTATTAACTTGTCTCTAAACTGCTTTCATTTATTTATCTATGATTATTTATTTATTCAACAAATGCCAATGTTGGATGTAATCTCAAAGAGGTCATCTCAGACAAATAGGTGGAATGCACACAATTAATAATACCAAGCAAAAGTGAATAGAAACAGACAGAGGTAAAGAAGTAGTGACTTGAAAGTTCAAAAGAGAAAGAGATTCATTCAAACTGAGGGCAGATGTAAACAACTTCAAAAAGGAATCATCCTTTAAACTGGGCAGAGACAGATAGGACTTGGCACGGAGAGAGGAAGGTGAGAAAGAATCCAAAGAAAATGCATTCCAGAGGAAGGGAATAACAGGAGAAAGTTGCAATGCCATGGGAATTGACATGTGGAGAAGCATGATAACTGTGGTTTTACTAGAATAAGGGAGAGGCTGCAAAAGTGGTCTGGATTGTAATGAGGGTCTACATTATGCAAGGTAGTAGTTGGTGTTGTCCCTGATGCTTGGAAGTCTTTCAGGGTTGTGAGAATATTGGAGCCAAAAAGAAAAAGTCCATGAGTTGGTAGGTGGAAGTTGTGCTGAAATATCCTGCTATGTTGGGAGGAGAGTGGGGAGGGGAGAGCCACGAGGACGTAAGCAAGGTGTGTAAGCAAGGTGTGACACCTGTATATGACCAGATTGTGTTTGCTAGATAAGCTCTGCTGGCCTATAACACATATTTAAGAGATAAAGCTAGGAAAGCGGTGTGAAAAGAGCATTGGCTGAGGGTAGTGGCATCTAAGGATGTCAAGATGCTGGCCTGCATAAGCAGAATATACACTTACAAAAGAAACAACAATCTGAAACCAGATTTGTCTCCGCTGCAGCAGAAATGGCCGCCTGCTATAACAGAAGGAAAATATTTAATATTGTTCTTTATTCTCAAATTAAGTCAGTGCAGACTGTTTGATTTGATGCTGTTCCATGTGTCTCCTGCAGTGAGCAGAGACCCAGGCTACTCTTTGTAAGGGCCTCAATGATATCAAACCACCTGGGGGCCAGAATGTTGAGTAGATTTTAGGAGGTATGGTCTGGAGTTGGGTTACCCAGACAGAATGCTGGCTCCCCATTTACTGTGACCTTCAGGAGGCTCTTGTGCCTCGTCAATAGCCTCCCCTGTAAAATGAGAAAATGAGAATAAAAGCAACACCTAGTTCATTAGTGGGATTAAATGGACTAATAGAATTAATGCAAAAAAAAAAAAAAGAAATGACCACAGGAGTGTCTGGGTATAGAAAGATCTCATTACATATGGTTGAGACAGAAAATAATTCTTTTTATTATGAATACAACATACAGCTGTGGCTATTCTTTTGAGGTAGGTATAGAGGTGCAGAGAGAAAGAATGGAGATCAATTAGTAATAATCCAGGTTAGCAAAGCTGGAAGCTTCGTTCAATGAAGGTAGTGGGGATGGAGCTGGTGAGAAGTGTTCAGATTCTGGGCCTGTTTTAATGGGAAAAAAATGAGAAAGAAGTTCGTGTAAAAGAAAGAAAGCAGTCAAGAATGAATCCAATTAGGTGATAGGGATCAAGGAGTACACTTGTGATGAGCACTGGGTGTTGTACAGGATTGTTGAATCGCTGGATTGTACACCTGAAACTACTATAACACTGTCTGTAGCTATACTGGAATTAAAATAAAAAAATAGATATAAAAAATCTTTTAAAAAATGAAGTTAGTTAGATCAAAAAAATAATAAATTCATGATACTTGGACCTGAGTGATGGGTGTTTCCTTTTATAGACACAGGGAAAACTATGGTAGAAGCAATTTTGAGTAAGAAAATCAGGTTAATAATTGAAAGCCAACTCAAACTGTCAAATATACACATAAGTATCAAAATCTGGAATTCAGGAGAGACGTTCGCCTAGAAATATAGATTCAGAATCATCTGTATTTGGATGATCTAAAAGTCATGCAGTTAGTTGAAATCATCTAGGCAGTAGGTTTCAATTTCAGTCACACATCTGAAACATGTGGAAAACTAAACTGTATGGCAGTCTCAGAGAATCAGAATCTTTGGAGATGATGTTTGGGGAAACTGTATCTTACAAAACTTTATAAAAACTGTTTATTCTAATGTTCCAATTTGTATAGAAATTACAGGCTCATGGAGTGAGTGTTTTGAGAAAAAAAAAGAAATTCAAGTACAGTCATGAGCCACTCCAATGTTTAAAGGTCAGGGAGAAGAGGAGGAACCGGCAAAAAATGACGAAAAGAACTGCTAAAATGGGAAGGGAAACAAGAAAGTGGTAAGAACAATTGAAACAATTGAACAATTGAAAATATTTTAAGGAGGGAGTGATTTACGGCTGACTGTGGGATAAAATAAGAATTGGTAACTGGGTATGAGAACATGGACGACAATAAAATAAATTAACTTGATTCTGATGAAAGATATTTAAGCAAAATAGTGAAGATAAAAACCTGACAGAGGTGAGGTCAAAAGAAAAATAAAGAGGAAACTGTAGCATGTGACAACTCTTTAGAGTAATGCTACTGGTAAAAGAAAAATAGTAAGTCAGGAAATGAAGTTGTGGGTCGAAGGAGTGTGGGCACAAGGTGAGGTTGTTCGAGATAGAACTAGGGAGAGAGGAAAATATTGATAAAGGAGAAATATGGGAACAGTTGTAAGAGATGTGTCCATGAGTAGCTAAGAGGGATCGATGTATGAGTGGACAGTATAGCATTTGGGGTAGCATGAGGTTCCTCCTGGTCATAAGGAGGCAATCTATGGGTAGAAGATAAAGTAGTTCGAGAGACGTGATGGTGGGAGCTTGTGGCAGTTCTCTTTAGTTAGCTTCTGTTTTGATCAATGAAACAGAAAGCAAGTTCTTGAGCTCAGGATAAATCTGGGGAGCAGGTATTCAAGGTTTGGGAAGAAAACAGAAGATATGACATAGATACTTAGGAGAGTCAGTAGATTAGCAAAATACAGTAGAAGCCACAGTAAGTGCCCATTTGGAATTAGTGATAAAATCTCAAGTGAGGCCGGTCGGCATGAGCATGTGCTTTTCTTCAGTTGCATCCAGCCATGGGGCACTGGTTCAGAACAGGTGGACAATTGGAGTTAACCATGATTACAGTTTTCTAGGAAAGTGCAATAGAAGGGAAGAAGGAACAAGGGAATTGTGGGTATATACTAAGTCATGATTACAGTGATGGATTATAAGTTAGGGAAGGAAGAAACATAGAATCTTTAAAATGAGAAGGATGAGGAACAGTATAAAATACTGTTGGAGTTAGAGTGACAGAGGGAGGGACCCTGAAAAATCAGGGGCTGCTGAAATTGAGATAAGGGATGGAACATGGAGATAAGAAAACTACTTAACGTCAACCTCAACGCATGCCCTCGGACTGTCTGGTGGGAGTTGCTGTCACTTACAGTACTGACACCTGTCTCCAGTGTGTTCGGCCTGGCAGTGGCAGGAGGGCTGGTTCCCGGCAGTCACGCTGCAGGTGCCTCCATTTTGACAAAACTCCTCACAGACTGTCTTACCACAGTTTGGTCCAGTGAACCCCAGGGCACAGCTGCAGGTGGGTCTCCCTATTGGAAAAGAAAAGGTAACAAAACGAAGTTATTTGGCTAGAATGGTTTATCTTCACAGAATCCTCACTAGACAAGAGACAGGAAGCCAAGATGCTGGTCAAAGTGGGTCCATACTTCCTCTGTGACTGTAGGCAGGAGCCTGACCTCTATGCGTCTGCATTTTCCCACATTCCAGTGAAGCCTAGGTTAGAAGATTAACTCAGGTTCACATCAGGTAAAATAACCAGAGCTCATTTTACGAATAATTACACATTTATACAGGTGTGTTATGCTCTGAAGTGCTCACGTTATTCTTTGTACTTCTCTCTTCATGTCCATTTTGCTTTTTCCAATCATTTTATTCTACTCATATAGTAACGTAGATTGTATCAGCCATTAGAGTATAAAATAGAGACAATCATAATCCTATCTCTCAGTGTCGAATCATCATGGACCACCACTGCTAAAGCATGAGCTTAGACTTATATATATATATATTTTAATAATTTTAAAATGGGCATACCATCTATAATATTTATGCAATTAGTTATTTTAATCGATGTAAATTTATACACCGCATTTAGTGTATAAGCACTTAATAAGTCCTATTTTATTTCATCTTGTGTTTTTTTATTCATGGGAAAGGACTGTCCCTTATAGTCTAGTAAGATGATTTAAAGTCTAATGTTAACAGCACATGAGAGCAGATCTAATGGATCATCTATGGATATTTTTCTTTATTTGCTCTGTGGAAACTAATATCACAAGTAAAGGTGAGCAATCCTTTAGGGTGCTTGGAACATAACACAGTTAACTGTTAGATCAAGAATGAGTCTCTCTAACAGCCTGGAATGTCAAGGCCTGGGTAGAAAATGGAGTACCGAACCAGCTCTGTAGGAGAGACTCAGGAAAACAAAACGAAATAATAGCTATCATTTGTAATGGGGAATAGCGAAGTTTGGAGGTTGTACAAATGCAAAGAAATCACATGAAAAAGAATAAAAAATAAATTTAAGTCATAGATCTGAATTAACTAGGACTCGGAAGTGTCACCCAGTTGACTAGCATCAGAGAATATCCAGCCATCGCCTCTCTCACCTTTGTAGACATGAGGTATAATTAGACTGGTCATAAAAATGTATGAGTAGAAGTCTTAAGACTTGAAATGTGAAAATGACATAAGTTTTCTCTATTGTCATAGGTTGTACATTTTTTTGAAAAGCACTCATAAGTGAATAAAATGCCTCCAAATGAAAGCCACCTGCCTTTCCAAGAGAATAAATAAATTGAGTTTCCATAATTTATTTATTTATTTTGCATCGAAAGCTCTCCACACCCTTAAACATGCTTGAAGCTTTTGCTTCTCAGTGAAGAAAGTTACATACATTTTTAATGGTGAGTAGCATTGCTTTAAAACGTATGCATAAATGTTATTAGTTTGGTGGCAGATAAATGCCTATTAGTAGGTTGGGAAACAAGGTAAATTTTATGTACATTAAAAGCTGAGTAACATCGTGTTTTCCATTCCCAGAAAATGGCTTTAAAACTTTTAGCTAAATATTTTTCTTATAATGGTAGCGAATTTTCTAGTTGTTCCTTACATATAGACAAAATATCTTCATGGGAACAATAATGGGTGAAAGACAAAGTCACAAACAAGGGAATGAATAGTGGTAGAAGATGAAGAGGACAGCAAATTGTTGGAACACAGTTACTAAGGTAAATGAAAGCCCTGAACAAAAGAAGTAGTTCCTCTTCATCAACAAGAACCAGTGACTGCCTTACAGAGAAATAGAACATTTAAACAGGGACACAAATTAACATGAGCTAAATGTAAAACAAACAGAACAGAAAATACAGGAGAAATCAAAATGCATTAGGCTAATCATAAAAAGTGCCATATGGTGGTAGGACTTCAGCACCGTGGATTTATGTTTTTCTCCACTATTTTCTAGGTTTCTTTAAATTAAGAGTGAAAAACATTAAAATGAGAGAATTTTGAAAGAAACAAATGCAACCCACGAAGGCCCTTGAAATTCATTCTGTCCCAGTCACTGAGGGAATGACACCATGCTTTCATCTCATCTGTAGCTGTTTTGAAACTAGGGCAGAGTGACCAGGTTGTCCCCCACTTCCACATCCAGCATCTGCCTCACATCATTTAGATCCTGGCTGAATTATTTTCAAAAGGCTCTTTTTCTTCCTTTAAAAGGAGGATTTCTCTCTGACAAGTAGAAATCTTCATATTCAGGGGAACATTACCAACTTGAAACTGTGTGTTGATACAGTAGATCTTTTGTTTGCTGATGGGAGATGAACCATCTGTCACAGAGTTTTATAATGGGCTTCCATCTAATATTTTCACGACTCTCTCTGGGTGCGCCCTAACAAGTTGCATTGGATTTATTTATAAAGATTTTTTAGGTAGCTCAATTTAATTTCGGCATTTGAAAAGGCAACAATAGTGTTACGAAGACTAAGGTATAGATTTATAGCAGTGAAGCATCCAGGGAGCTTGGGAGTTGACAGCTTACAAGAGTGGTATAATCAAAAAGAGCATCAATTAACCTGAGGGAGGAGGGAGAGGATCAGTTTGTTGCCTCTACTCAGTCTAGTTTTTATAGCATTCAAACCTGAAAAGTGTGAGTTGTCAGACTGCCTGGTTATAGACTATCTGTACCAATTACTGGTTGTGAGGCCATGGGCATCACTTCTCTGCTTCTTTTTCCTTGCGCAAAACATGGAGATAATAATATGGGGTTGTTAGGGAGAATCATAGTAAATGAAATGAAAAGTAAAGTAAATGAGATGATAGGTGCAAAGCATTTCTAAAGGTACGAGGCACATAGAGAGCACTCAATGATACTTTGGCTCCAATTGTTTATTATTATTACTGTTGTTTGACAATTGAGCTTCGCCATTTATGACTTTGTAACTGCGTCCTAAAAAAGACACTGTAACATTCTAAGAAAATCATTTGGAAAACTGTCTTAAATTACACATTTAATGTTTGTTATTTATTTAAGATAAAATTAAATTTGAGCTTGCATGGCAGCGATGGGATAAAGCAGAAATTCTCCATCAACCTTACTCTCAGACTCCAACATCTTTAACTTTGAAGGATGGGTCTTTCTTTCTCTTTACTTTCTCAACATATTTAATCCTACACTTTAAAAAGAAAACACACACACACAGAAACTCCACATGAGAAACACAAACAATAAAGCACACCTAGTATTTTTATCAAGTCCATTTACTTGTATACCTTCAACTTTTGATACATACTTGAGCTTTTTTTTTTTTTTAAAGAGTCTATACTCATAGCTTCCAATTCTACCAAACAAAATCTTCCATCGTAAAGTCACATTCCAATCCTTCACTGGGTTTACAGTTTTAATTTTTTTTTAATATATAAAAAAAGGTATCTTAATCTGTTACTTCTTTGTTATTTCAGAAGAGAGGACAGATCCCTCAATATGTATGTATTGTTCACATCAAGCACTTCTGATTCCCTAGTGGTAAAACAGGTTTAGGGATGGAGAAGTTAATGTGTGTTTTCTTTACTATATATTTATCTCTGATCTCTTAATCTCTAAATCCACTGATTTCTTTTCAATCATCCTCCTCAGATGTTCTCCATAATTTTACACATTTTATTCTCGAAACTTCTTATTTTTTATCACACATTTTATTTCGCATCTCCTCTTGAAAATTCTCTCTCGGTTTCTAAGACATTACTATTACTGATTTCCGTATCTTTTTCTGATTGTCCTTTTCAATTGCTTTTATGCTTTTTTTCTTTCTCTTAAAATATATTCTTCTAAACTTCTTTTTGGTGATATAATACAGTTTGATGGCTCCAAAAATTATCTCTCTATCTGAATACTACAGTCTCAGTCTTCTGACTCTGGACTCATTGTCCTTCATAACTGACAGACCATTCTCTCTTTGTCCTAGGCTCATCAACTTCCCCATGACCCACAAGAGAGAAAATTCTTCTCATAAATATTGTCCTGGTAGCATATGTGATTTCTGTAGACTAATGATTTCTCCCAGTGCTGGGTCTGCTCCATACTCAAGTTCGACACTATATGTTAGCAAAGTGCCTTACTAGCTGTGTACAACAAATGGAGCTTAGTTTATTTTCTTGATTAATTTATTATTAATATATCTGCGTCCATTCGTAGATAAATGGAAACTTGTTGCATACATCTTCTAAATGTGCCAGCAAATTTTCATGCAACAAGGTAAGTAAATAATAAACTACTGAGATTTAACTAGATAACTAATAGTAGCTAATGTCAAATATGGCAAAAATATAATTAAAAGTGCTAACCATCTATAGTCGATATTAAGGAATATTCACTGACACAACTAAAGATTGTATTGCTCATAAGGAAAACAGAAATGGGTGCCTGCTTGGCTCAGTAGGTTAAGAGACTGCTTTCGGCTCAGGTCATGATCCCCAAGGATCAAGTCTCGCACTGGGCTTCCTGCTCAGTGGGGAGTCTCCTCCCTCTCTCTCTCTCTACCCCTCCCCTGGTTTGTGTTCTCATTCATTTACTCTCTCTCTCAAATAAATAAAATCTTAAAAAAAGAGAGAGAGAGAGAAAAATGGAAATGTCTTGGATTCTCACAGAGTTCTTGAAATTTCACTGGTACGTGGCTCTTACATACCTAAACTAGTCTCAGTAAAAATGATTAATTCTGAAATAGTTCATAAGAATATTTAACAAGAACTAAATAAATTTGGCACAAATAAAATTGTTTGTTTTTTGGCATTAGATCTGGGAATCAAATATTGTTAGATATTTATTAATTGTGTGGCTTTGCAAAACTTTCCTCACTAGATCTCATTTTGCATCTCATTCTGTAAAATGGTGCCAGTGATGCCTACTATGTGCTGGTAAAACACATCATACAACGTCTGCCACATAGCATGTACTTAATTGGTAGTATTAGTAGTAGTAGTCGTATTGAAAAAAAAGTAGTAGTCGTATTGATATTATAATTACTATTAGTATTATTATTAAACAGATTATTAACCTAGGTTATTATTTAAACAACTGAGTACATATGCTTTTATTAAAAAACTGCATATGGAATCCCAATACACAGTTTTTCCATATTCTTTTGAAAATAATATGCCCATACCCTATCCATATAGACCAGTTCAAATAATGTTTTAAAATATATAATAAAAATGGAAACTTTTCTATTATATAGATAGGTAACTACATGGATAGCATAAAAAATTATCATTAGTCCTTGTTAAATGAATGTTAAATTTATATGATTTTGTTATAGTTTTTAGATAAATGGACCTATTTGATTATATGTTACTTTTAGCTATATAGTCATAGCCAGTGATTTCTCTGATATGGACAGACTATTGCTGATTTTCAGTGATAATAAGTAATGTCTTAGAGCACTGACTTTTGAATATCCTAGATTCTTGGATTTTAGTGTTCTTACTTAGCCACTCAAGCTCACATCTGAAAAATAACACAATGTTAGACATAATAGAGTGATAAGGATTAAATAAAGTAATATGTCTAAGGAATTTGACAGAGTTTTTAATATTTATTAAACATTTAAAATGTAGTAGGCACTATAATAAAAAAAATTAGGTTGTTAAACTTCCAAAATATTATAATTACTGGATATATATTCCATATAGAAATCACTATTTACTTGCTAATAATTTTAGAGTAAAATTTGCTGTGTAGCTTTTGGTCAAGTAATATATGAATAAATCTTTTGGTCAAGTAATATATTAATAAATATCAATCAATCAGTATGCTCAAAAGCCTATATTCATATTTGAATATTATAAATGTGTATCTGTTGGGATTTTTCAGTGACTTGATATACTACTGGTGTCTGTTTTTAAAAGCTAGATTTATTTAATAAACGGTTTTTAAGATGATTATAAATATGCTACTCTTCAGTGTATTTAATCAATATTATATGACTAAGTAGGTAAAATTATTTCTCTGCTCAATATTGGACAAATAAATCATTACTCTTTTTTTTTTCTATTTAAACATAATGCTTGAAAATGTGTGGTTGATTGCCATGAAGGAATGCTAGCAAAAGTAATTACATATGAACTTCCTATGAGACAGTGACAGTGTTTATTATTTCTGAGGAGTAGATACCTGCTAGTGAGCATCATTAGTCAGTTCTCTTTTCAAGCAATTTATTGAATTCATAGTCATTTGTCAATGTGAACCCTGATGCATCTTAACCCTTACTTGTTGAGTAAGTCTGGTGCTTGTAAATTTTTATTCCTGGTTGTAATGTTTTCTACCTAACAAGTTTTCAATATATACAGTCATTGTTTAATTCAAATAGTCTGATGAATACATTGAGTCTAGGTAATAGAATTTCATTGACATTTAAACTGCAGAGCACATTAATAAATGATTATATTTAATGTTCCACAAAAATACTATCTAAAAGTTACATACCCTTTACTCATGATATCTTTACTATTTGAACAAAAACCACATTTTTGTTATTTTATATAGGAGAAAAATAATAAGCTGAGAGACAAGTCACCATAGCCTCATTTGGTTAGATACTAGATTGCAATCAGAAAGCCCATCTCTTGACCCCTAATGCC
The DNA here is from genome assembly GCF_011100685.1 of Canis lupus familiaris. Taxonomy (NCBI): domain Eukaryota; kingdom Metazoa; phylum Chordata; class Mammalia; order Carnivora; family Canidae; genus Canis; species Canis lupus. The sequence goes on from NC_049240.1 coordinate 44,178,583, forward strand.
CAAGACCACTCTGCTTTTTGAAATCCATCTTCACTTCTGACTTAGATTCAAGTAATAAAAGTTTTGAATGCTTAAAAAAATTGCCAGTCTTTTTTTTTTTTTTGCTAGTCTTTTTGATAAAGAGATTTGACATTCTACTTTTCTACTTTATATAATGTTTTCCTGAACAGAAAGTGAGTGCCCATTTATACACAATTTTAGTAAGTTGACTGTAGCTGTCGAGTTGTCTTAAGTATCAAAAAGATTACAGAGAACTATTCATCAAAGCCTGAAAAAGAAAAGGAGGAACTGGATTTTACCTAGCGCCCTCCCAGATACTACTTAATATATTCTGACATGTTTCAAATTATAGGTCACAATCTATTTATACTTCTGGAAAGTTCGTTTTCAGCCAGTTTTGAAAATGAGACTGAAATATTTTTGTCCTTTTTGTGAGGAAGGAAGGAAGCCAACTCAAACCTTCTGAGATTAGCTTAGAAAGCCATAAGACTTAATAGTTCAGTACCACTTTCACCATGTAGTTCAGATGAATCAGTAACTGATTCAAAAAGTCAACAGCAGAATTAAAAATCTTACTTTCAGCCACTCATAGTTTTTTTGTGAAGGCGCAAGGATTGAGAACAGCACCTGGAACTCAGTAAGCAGTTAAATATATGTTAATTACCATGATCCTGGCAATAATAATTATTATTTAAGTTTCTAATAATAATTATCATTACTTAATTTTTAATTCTAACAGCAATGCATGTTAATTGTGGAAGTTGGAAAAAACAGACATAAAAAGAAGGACCTATTTCCTTATACAGATGCTTTATTTATGCATTTTTTCCATATTAGGCTCATATTATATAGTTCTATTTCTTGTGCTTTTCAACTTTAAAATACAATGTAAATTATTGGATCTTATGATGTTTCCATTTTTAATTTTTGAGAAGCCTCAAAATTCCATTTTTCACAGTTGCAACAATTTGCATTCCTGCCAACAGTGTATGAGGGTTCCCTTTTCTCCACATCCTTGTTAACATTTGTTATTTCCTGTTTTTATGATACTAGCCATTCTGACTGGTGTAAGATGGTATCTCATGGTGGTTTGGATTTGCATATCCCTGATGATTATTGATGCAGCATTATTTACAATAGCCAAGATACAGAAGTTATTTAAGTATCCTTCAATAGATAAATGAATAAAGAAGGAGTGATATATATGTGCAATGGGATATTACTCATTCATAAGAAAGAATGAGATTTTGTCATTGTAATGACATGGATGGACCTAGAGGGTATTGTGTTAAGTGAAATAAATCAGATAGAGAAAGACAAATTCCATATAATTCCACGTATATATGGGATTTAAAAACAAAACAAATAATAAAGAACCAACCCATAAATACACAGAACGAACTAGTGGCTGCCACAAGGGAGTCAGTGGGGGATGGGCAAAATGGGTGAAGGGGAGTGGGAGGTACAGACTATCAATTTTGGAATCGATAGGCCACAAGGATGAAAGGAATCCGCATATAGGGAATTTAGCCAAGGATACCTGTAATAGCGTTGCATGGTGACAGATGGTAGCTATATTTGTGATGAGCATAGCATAACTTACAGAGTTGTCAAATCACTCAATTTTATACCTGAAACTAATGTAACATTGTATATCAACAATACTTCAATAAAAATAAAATAAAATACAATGTGAATATTTTCCTATATTATCATATATTCTACAATTCTGGTTTTATTTATCATATAACATTCATCTTTTAGATACGCTATATTTTACATATTAACTATTTGGATTCAGGTTTTTCTCTCCAGTTTTATATTCTAAAAAACACTATATTGAACATCTTTACTTCTAATTTTGGGTTTTATCATTATGTAATACTTGGAATATGTTTCTAAAAACGACATTATTTAATTAAAGAACACGGAAACTTTTTAAACCTCTTGGTGAGTACTTCAAAATTGCTTGCTTCAAGATTTGCACCATGAACATTTTCTTCTGACAGTGATTTAAGGATGTTGGTTTCATCTATGTGTGACTGGGCTCCTCCTGCACTTCTTCCTTTCCAAACTCCTTATTTCTCTTTTTTCCCTTCTTTTGTATATTTGTGTACATGTGTGTGTGAGACTTGTCTTCTGCCTTTTGATCATTTTGCTTTCTGTTTTTTTTTTTTTCTACTCGATTTGCTATGGGTATGTATTTCTATGTCACTTATTTGTTAAAACTATATGCCCTTTTTATGTTTTTACTTTTACATTTTCTTTTTTTTTAAATATTTATTTATTCGTGAGACAGAGAGAGAGAGAGAGAGAGAGAGAGAGGCAGAGACACAGGCAGAAGCAGAAGCAGGCTCCATGCAGGGAGCGTAATGTGGGACTCTATCCCGGGTCTCCAGGGTCAGGCCCTGGGCTGAAGGCAGCGCTAAACCCCTGAGCCACCTGGGCTGCCCCTACTTTTACATTTTGAATATAATATTCCTTATATCCTTAAAAAGCAAGTAGGACCAAATATCCAGGGCTCTTAGTACTCTCTAAATATAAACAATATTTATGTTAAGGAAGCTAGGACATCAAGCTTAAATTAAATTAAAAACAGCTCTCATTTAGATAAAAGTGGAAGAAAAAAGTGGAAGAAAAACAAAGATGGGCAGTTTAAATGCACGTTCACCCTTTATCAAGATATTATTTAGGTGATTGTAAACTTTATGTCCTAGGTACAGATGTGACTCAAGAGACATCAGTATTTATGTTTTGTCATTAATCTCAGGATGTTTTGAGGGTATCCAAAAGTTCCTAGCTTAACTTGCTTTTTTAGCAAACATTTTTAGGGTAGCCTTTTTTTAAAATCATATTTGATGGCAGCCATATATGCCACCTTAATATTTGGGGGCAGTGTTCTTGATAGAAAGAGCCTGAATGAATGAGAAAGAAAAGTCTTACCATCTACTTATTATTTTTTTAAGGACTTTATTTATTTGACAGAGAGAGAGAGAGTATGCAAACAGGGGGATCATGAGAGGGAGAAGCAGACTCCCCACTGAGCAGGGAACCCCATGCTGGGCTTGATTCCAGGACCCTGGGATGTTGACCTGAGCCGAAGGCAGATGCTTAACTGACTGAGCCACCCAGGCGTCCTGCATCTACCTGTTGGAGTGAGAAGTAGTGAGAATAATTTTTTTTTCTCTTTTTCCTTTCCTTAAGAGGGGCCACTGTCTTCCTGTTTCAGTTCTGAAAGCAAAATCTTTCACTGCCAAAGTCCACAGATGTGGTAATAGGGGGAGTCACAGTGAGAGCTTCTGCTTTCTTCTTTCCATATTTATTTAAGCATCAATACAAATGTATTATCTACTAAAAAAAAAAAAATAGCACTGTCACTCCTTTGTCTAGGCAGTCCTGCTTTTGTGCATTTTCAAATTCCCCAAATTAAAAGTTGCCCTCCCCACTGCGTAATTTCAAACTTTATGAGTAGGAGTTTTCGGGTATATTGCCCCAAATTGATAAACTCTCTTGCTTTACTACTCTAAATCAGCTGTGTAGAAAATCGTGATTCATTTTGATATGAAAATTAAAAGTCTAAATAACAGAACTCAAGAGTATTGAAAATACCAAACAACATCAATATATTTTAGAAAATAAATATTTATAAAAGTGAAGATTAATTGTAAATATATATAAATATCCTCATTATATTCATGATGAGAAACATTCTTAAATTCTTCTCTATTTTCTCTAATAGAATGATTGAATAATTCAGTACTTTACTCTCATTTCCATTATTTTGCCCAAGGCAAACTTTATCTTAATATCCTCCTAAGAGCAAGTCATAGAAATGAACTACATGCACCCTTGTCGATATAATCAATGTCAAACGATTTCACTTTGTGGTACTTTCCTGTATGGATAGAGTCCACATATTTTAGTTTTAGCTTTCTCTATAATAAAAAAAAAAAAAAAAAACTTAAGGAATGAGGAAATACTCATGTCTAAGATGCAAAATTTTAATTATGCCTCTCAGATGTGTGCTTTTAATTAACTGGTGACATTTCCTTTGTTCAATTATTATAGTCCTATACAACTGTCATAAACTTATAAATTTTAATTAAAGCTGCCCCAAACCCTAGTCATATAGTGTCCACATAGGAATTTGCCAAAAGGCTTAACTGTAAGTAAACCAACAATGAATAAATCCATGAATTGCCCGCTGGGATTTGTTTAACAAATTAACATTTGTGTGGAGATAATGAGGTTCTACAGTCTATAATGCCAAACAATGTTTTTATAAAACCATATTTTTAAAAGTAAAAAATGCTTTGTAGATGACTTAATTTGATATATTATTATTATTAATTAGATGCTGTAAGACAATAAACTACATGGCCATATCTCAAATCGAATTCATATAAAGACTCATTTATATTACTAATTTGAAATATAATTTTTATGAACATGTTATCTATGTGAATCAAGATCTACCTGGGTGCATAGTTAAAATTGATATGCTAAAAAAAGTAAAAAATAAAGTAAAATAAAATTGAGATGCTATAGATTTTAAGAATACAGCAAGATCTGAACAAATGACTTCAACAAAATATTAAAAATTGTGCTATATCCAATAGAGTTCTGGATCCATTAATAGGACAGTAAATTCAGTGTTTTATAGAGATTTGTCTTTGTGGATCCATTTCAGGTTGAATAGATACTTGTAGTTTGGAGTACCAAACTCTTTTCCATTTAAATATTTCTAAAGGCAAATAGAAGAAAACCATTTCGTTGTAATCCAATAATTTTTATTATCATAAAGAGAAAATTAACAATCAAATAATAAAATCTTTAAACAAGTCATTTATGTAAGAAAAGCTTCTTCTCTCCTAAAAGAAAACGTATCTATGTCACCAAAATACAATTACAGGTCATATCAGTTTGCCACATATTCAATCAGTTTTCGTTTGCATGGTCCCAGCAGTACAATTTCTCCCACAATAGAATATATTCTACTGTAAGGAGTAGCTTCTCATAGGCAGAATGAAAATATATAGTAAGACCTAGTACCTTTTTATTTCAACTTGCTGAATATGTTTTCAGAATTCCATTAAGCAGCTAGAATACTTTAATTATCAATTAATCAGAAGTCAAAAATATTTATAGACATAAAATTATCAAATTTAAAGAAATAGTAATGCTTTTACTATTAGAATGCAAATCAGAAACAGTTTGGTTCCTCTGAACTCCATTGAAAATGCTTTTTCATGTGGCTCTTTCAGCTAGCATTATGCTAAATACTTCAAAGAATAGCATAAGCAATAAAAACAGTGAGAACTCCCAGTAAGACAAATTAACTGTGTAGGGGATGTGAAGATCATATGGATTAATTTTCCATTTGACTAAATTTGCATTTATTGTAGTAGAATTAAATGTGCATAAATTTCACTCTCATAGTTGCATAGTGTCCTTTGCATTGAATTTTGGAATTCACAATTTATTTTTTATTATGCTTTGGGGTTAATTTTTCCTATGGGAACATATCTTAAATATAATAGCACTAAGTAGAAAAATATGTTTTTAGCAAATACTTTTTGCAAACAGAGCTATTGTGCAAATTAATAAGAATTTCAAATGTATCTTAACATATAGTGACCTGATATTTTCAAAGCATATTATACACTACATTGCAATGCCAATAAACTAGTTATGATTTTAGATAGATGATTTTAGAAGTGGAACAAAATAAAAATAAACTGTTGGGACTTCATCAAAATAAAACACATCTGCACAGTGAAGGAAACAATCAACAAAACCAAAAGGCAACTTATAGAAAAGGAGAAGATATTTGCAAATGGCATATCTGAGAAAAGGTTAGTGTCCAAAATATATAAAGAACTTATAAGACTCAACACTCAAAAAATAATTTTAAAAATGTGCAGAATATATGAATAGACATTTTTCCAAAGAAGACATACAGATGGCCAGCAGACACATGAAAAGATGCTCAACATCACTGATCATCAGGGAAATACAAATCAAAACTACAATATAGCTTCATATCCATCAGAATGGCTAAAATCAACAACACAAGAAACAACAGGTATTGGCAAGGAAATGGAGACAGGGGAACCCTCTCACACTGTTGGTGGGAATGCAAACGGGTGCAGCCACTCTAGAAAATTGTACGGAAGTTCCTAAAAAAGTTCAAAATAGAACTATTCTATGATCCAGCAGTTGCACTATAGGTATTTACCTAAAGTATACAAAATACTAATTTAAAGGGATACATGCACCCTGATGTTTACAGCAGCATTATCTATAATAGCCAAATAATGGAAACAGCCCAAATCAAAGAAGCTGTGGTATATATATATGCAATGGAATATTACTCAGTCATAAAATAACAAAATCTTGCATTTGCTACAACATGAAAGGAGCCAGAGTCTAACGCTAAGAGAAATAATTCAGTCAGAGAAAGACAAATACCATATGATTTCACTCATGTATGGAATTTAAGAACAAAACCAATGAGCAAAGGGGGAAAAGAGAGAGAGACAAACCAAGAAACATATTTTTAACTATGGTTACCAGAGGGAAGGTGGATGGAAGGAGGAGTGAAATAGGTGAAAGGGATTAAGGAGTGTACTTCTGATGAGCAGTGGGTGTTGTATAGAAGTGGATGAATCGCTATATCGTACACCTGAATATTAACTAACTGGAATTTAGAAAAAATTTTCAAAAAAAATCTCTACCTTGAAATATCAAAATAAAAGTAAAAAATATTTAAAAGAACAGATTTTGGCATCAAATATATGAGGCTTATAAAAGTAGTTTTACTTAATCATTCTAAACCAGCACAGCATATCTGTAAGCACTGAGCCCTGTCACTTGTACACACTCAGCATGTGATCATGATCATTGCTATTGTTGTATTTTGTGACTTGCACTTCAATATACAGAATATAGAACAAATACTATTATGTTGCATTAATAATTAAATCTAATTTGTGCATCTATTCTTCCTCTTTATATTTTTCACATATAAAGAAAAAGGTAAATTATTTGAATATACATATGATCAAATTCAAGTATTTACCCAGAGCTGATGGTGCACAGGTTCCTCCATTTTGGCAGTAGTTGCTACAATGATTGACTTCACATCTGTCTCCTGAGTAACTCGGCCAACAGTGACACCTCAAGTCACCCTTCTCATTTAAAATGCATCTTCCTCCATTTTCACAAGTCAATTTGCAGGAATCATCTGGTTATAAGAAGAAACAACCAAATTAGAAGAAACACACAAATTAGCATGCTATTCATTCGGTAGAATAAGCACAATTCACATATACATGAAATATCAGGATTTTATTTTTTTTTCATAAAATTCTCCAAATAAATACCTCAATATAAAAGTAGAAGAAACAAAATACTATTAAATGCTGTCTGAAACCAGGGATATTGATTTTAAGTAGTCTTGAATAGTGAATACAAATGCTGACTTAATTTTTATTCTTCTTTAGGCTTAAAGAATTTTAACCATTTCTTGTGTTTATTAAAACATTAGACAACAGAACCAACTGAAACTTCCTAAAAATAAAATATTTTCCAATCAATACATTTTCTTTAAGATATAAGTAAACATGGCCTATTTTTAGAACTGTTTGATATTAAACCGAACTAAAATATGTAGGATAAATTTATGGTGCACATATAGTATATATATTATATATAACAATGCAACTTACAGTATAGAGAATACATTCTTTGATATACATCCTTATTAATTATGTATAAACAATTCAGAACTAAAAGTCACTTAGGTTTGGTATAAGATATTGATAAAAGATTGTTAGAAACATTTCCATATGTAAAATTTCCCTATGGAAAATGATTGGCACAATCTGTCTACTTCATACATTTTGGATGAGGGTAAGAAAGGATGGTCATTCCTTGAGGTTGCAAAATTATCCTTAAAATATCATGAGTTCAGTTGGTCTGGAATAATTTTTTAGGTTATGTGCATTGACATGGACTTACTCCATTAGAAATACTGCTTTTACTTAGGGCAGGACGTGATGCCCAATGGAACACAAAAGGCTGAGAATATTGTAAGAAGCATTCTGTTCTAGAATATACCTTCTATTAAAGCCATGCCTTTTTTATAGTTAAATAGAGAAAAATCAAAACAGCCTGTATTCTTTATTCAAGATCCATTGGCCCACACATAGCAAAAACTTTAATATATCACTACAATAATCACAAAAGCAGCTTAAAGAGCCTTAGTGACTTCAAATAAAAAAAATGACTCGAATATCATATCCACTGCCATAAATAGAGACTATTTATCAGCAGTACCAGACAACTCTAAAACTTGCTCATTTCAAAGCTGAGTTGAATACAGACATTAAATTCTCAAGAAAGATCTCAAGTGGAAATATACACTTGCTTAGTTTAAAATTCACCCAAACATTTCCAAATCATTCAGCATAAAGTATCCTGATTGGAGTTGTGAATGTAAACAGTGAAGATAAATATTTAAGGCATTATGATCGCAGTTAAGATTATTGTGGGGGAGTTCATTTTCATCTGTAAATGTCCTATGTAAACTACACAGCTATTCAAAATCTCTACATGTTAGGACATGTGCATTTCTACAATATGCCTCATGAGTTTCGAGAAATTTTAAAATAGAACACAGCTTGATGAAATAGAGTGGAGTTTCAAAACCTAACTGTAAGAGTTCTATAATGAAAAAGAAGGCTGCTTTTGTCAATAACTAAATCACCCCCAGAAGCCAAGCTCCAGCAATTATAATCAACTATAGGAAAGAACAGGTGAATACTTCTCCAAGAATGAGTAGCATTTGAATTTCAAATTTCTTACACGAAGATTAAAAATATTCAGTGTCTCATCATTTAACAATAGCAGCTAGATAAAGGCAAGTAATTATAAAGAGCAGAAAAACTTGGCTACATCAAATGTTAATGTCAAGAAAAAATTAATTGGCATTTATCTACACCAATCAATAGTTCTGAAACCTACTTATTTATATTCCTCGCTGAGGTGGTCCAAGCTGTCTGCTGCCAACGTACATATTCATAGAGGCCAATGTGAATATTTTTTAACACTCTGATTATTTAAAATATAAGATTTTCTTCTAAATTACAAAATGAACTTTTGGGAAGTTTCTGTAATAGTGCCTCTCACTCAAATCTGAAATAGTAAAACTGAAATTGCTCAAAAAGTTTTAGATCTTGGATATGTGTACATTTAGACAAACATGCTTTCTCATTCCAAACATAAAACTATAAGGTTTGATGAATAAATATAGCAAAAAACTTGTTTCATTTTCTTATCTACTGAAGGATAGATTTGTCTTCAAGTGCTGTGTATCTACTTTTTCCAAAGTATTGTGGTAGGCAGTTTATATATGTTATTTCTGGTCTTTTCAGTGACTCTGGATATTGGTGATAGGGGTGTACTACATGATGGTTAAGAGTATAGAATGCCTGGGTTCACCTTGGGGTGCCACCATTATTATGTAATGTTAGACAATCAGTTGAGCCTCTCCATGCTTCAGTTTTCTTATCTGTAAAAATAGGAGCAATGAAAATACTATCATAGGGGATTTGAGGGGATTAAATACAATAATATACATATACTTACATTATGCCTTGCTCATAAGCCTTCAGATTATTTGTTATTATTAACAAGTCATAGTAATATTTATTGTTAATCTAATTTTACACAAAAGAAGCTGAGACTAGGGGAGGACAGGGCCAAACAAATTAATTAATTAATCGAGCTCTACCTCAGATCTCCCCCAGGCCAACATCTTCCTGTGTATTTTTTTGGATTATTAGCTAAATAAATCTGGGTTTTTAGGTAAATAATTTATCCTAAGCAAAGAAGAAAAAAGGAAAGTTATGTAGAAGAGATATTAATGTCCAGTTATAATGGAAAAACAACAAAAACTGTAGGCAACCTGACCATAAAAATAACACTGATAACATCTGAGTTAATGTAAAAGTCACATTGGCGGCGGCATCAATAGAATAATTCTGGTTAGAATCCCCATCTCTCTCATGCGTCTCTCCCAGCCAAACGATAGTATAAGTAGACACAGTACATAGGGGTGGGGGGAGCTGTGAAATCACTGGTTATGAGTGTGTGGAACTAGTAAAAATGCGGCACATCATCTAACATGGAGAATGCTATTATAAAGGATCTATTTCTGAGAGGTTAAGGAGAATACATGGCCACACATAGTTTACCTACATAACCATGTCAGAGGAGAGAGTGAAAAATGTGCCTAATAACATTTGAAAATATCCATTTAATTCTCTTATTTGATCATCATAGTTGAGATCACAGTTACTTTGGTTGGAAAGATAATCAATAAGGAGAATAAGGGTGCATTCTAGTGCCAGCGACAGCTCCCTTTTCGAGAACTGGGATGAAAGTACTCATCCAAAAGACCAATCATGATTCACAATTAGCTTTCTGTTAAGAAATTACTGACCTGGTCACCCACAACAGTGTTTCACACGTGCTACAGATTAACTAAAATAAATGACTGCCTATTTTCTTTTTTTTTTTTTTTAACTTTTTTTTTTAAGATTTTATTTATTTATTTTTCTTTTTTTAATTTTTTTTTTATTTGTGATAGTCACAGATAGAGAGAGAGAGAGAGAGAGAGAGAGGCAGAGACATAGGCGGATGGAGAAGCAGGCTCTATGCACCGGGAGCCCGACGTGGGATTCGATCCCCGGTCTCCAGGATCGCGCCCTGGGCCAAATGCAGGCGCTAAACCGCTGCGCCACCCAGGGATCCCTTGCCTATTTTCTTTACATGCTTTACTTTCATGCCTTTTTAGCTCCTCTGTCTCAATGTTCTGATCCCTCATTCCCACGTAATCTGAATCCCCTCTGTCTTTGCAGACCTCATCCTAGAGTCATAGTCTATAGAAACCTGTAATCAATTCTCTATTTGGATGATTATCTGAATCCCTTTATTTTTTTATTTTTTAAAAAGATTTTATTTATTTATTCATGAGAGACAGAGACAGAGACATAGGCAAGGGAGAAGCAGGCTCCCTGTTGGGAGCCTGATGTGGGTCTGGATTCCAGGACTCTGGGATCACGACCTGAGCCAAAGGTAGATGCTCAACCACTGAGCCACCCAGGTGCCCCTGAATTCTTTTAATAGTTTTAACTCTGTCTCTTCTGTGCCAGGTATCACTATTCACACAAATACCTAGTGGTGTTTAAGTCATTCATCATATCATCTTTGTGACCTCTTCAGCTTTGCATATCCAGTGCTTAAAGAATATATATTAAATGAAGGCATTGTGATAGTTTAACACACTTTGAGTCTTAGAAAGGTAGAAGTCTTTGGATTGCATGTAACTCTCAGTAGAGAGCAATGAGAAAATGATACAGGGGTAGAGATGCTAACTAAGGGCAAGGACACAATTTTCATGTAAAGAGTTTATTCTAACCAAGAAAAATACTGCAGGTAGAAAGTCCTGCTATGAAGAGATCCAAAGTGTATCTCACTGGAAAAATGTGACCCTCAAGGGATTTTAGAGCCTTGTGTTTTTGTCTGTCATCATAAAATTTAGTGTTGATTTTCTTTTCTCTTACTAGTAATTTGCTTTTCCATTATGGCTAATGTCTTGATTATTAGGGAACTACTTGTCATCTACCTGGATAATGAAGAGATAGAGGTCCCTTCTTTCTCATTTCTCATCAAAATCAATTTTGGCTTTTGATTTTTGTTATTTTATTTTTTGATTTGCTATTTAATACTTATAAGCTTCTGAAATAATGTTTCGCTTTCTTAAATGTTTGTTAATGTAGCTTCTAAAATATGAGCTCTAGAATGAAGAAATCTTGTCAGTTTTATTTATAAAGTAGTCCTTAGTTTCTAAATTAGTGCTATGTTTTGTTCATAAGCCCTCAAAATATTTGTGTTAGTAGTAGTATGTATTGTGAATCAAATTTTATGCAGAAGAAAGTACAACTTAGTTTCTTATTATCAGTTTTAAATTTGTGTTTGGTGCAAGAAAGTTGCTCACTATGAACTTGATGAATGAATAAAGGATTTTAAGATTGGGTTTAAACTTGTAAGGAAATGGCATCTTTTATCTTCACCGATAAAGAGCTATATAAAAATATCTTGATTTGGTGAGTGACTTCAAAGTTCTTAATCTAGTCTTAAATGCATAGTAAGTGCTCAGTGTAGCTTTGTGAATAAATGTATAATAAACTGATAGGAATTCATCATCAGAGACAGTAGTTTACGCAGGTATTCAAGAACTGATAGTATCAAGGCAGCTATGTTGACGATTGTGTGGCTAATTCTGTTTGTTTTCAAAAGGTGTGAAAATATACCATACAAATTAAGTCATTATTTACAGCATAATGACGTTTACCCACCTAATAGGCTGTCATCATTGCAAGTACCATTAATCAAATATTTGCCTTCTGGGCACACACAGGTGGCTCCGAAAGGATTCAGCAAACACAGGAAGTCACATACTAAGTCCAAGCATGGATTAGGCACTGATTAAAACAAAGGATAACAAGGAAACACATGACTATAAGTACAATAATTTTCAGAAGCATAAAACTCAACAAGGTGAAAGGATGCATTAACAATGTTGCAACAAAATCATCAAATCCCTACTGAGTGTATCTCATTTCAGTGTCAAACTGTTCTCCTTTATAGATAAAGAGAAATTACTACCCAACACTCATAATTAACAGGGGATTTATGCCGATTTACACTTCCAACAAGAGAGAAGAAATTATGCAAACAGATACTTTTTCACTCTTCCATCTGACTTATTTTTGATAAAAGTGTTGGTCTGAGATAACAAAGCATAGTTTGGGTCTATGTAAAAAGAAGTAAAGCCAGCTGTAGTCTCTGGGGGACCTACTCCTCATCTTAGGGAGTTTCAGAACTGTTGAACAGACAGAAACAACTTCCCCCTCGTATTTACAAAGGTTTGAAATACATATGTACTTGTCTGTTCAAAACACAAACAAAAGAGAGGACTCTTTTTTATAAAACCCACGTTTAACATGGTTTCCTTTCCATCAGGTTGTAGTCTGAGTGCATGTAAATGTCTGGCACATTTATTTTTGTCTAAATTTCTACCCAATTAGCATTCTGTGCAGTCATAACTGTTCCTGTAGCTCTTCTAGAAGAATCTGTCATTAGGACAAAACATAAATGTCACCTAGGCAGTGAAATGGTGACTGTGAGAGTGGCTTTGACTCAGGATCACTACTCAAATACCTATTGTATTCAGGGCAGAGTTTCATTTATTTACATAGTTTTTATGGAGGTGGTAATATTTGACTATGAAAAAGAACCAAACACAACTAGAGGATGACAGAGAGTGTCCTCATATTAATCTTGGAACTAAATATGTCAGATCATTGGTGAAGAGCAACAAGAGTTTGGATAGGATTTCAGGAAGTTCTTAGGGGGAGATCTGTTTTAATCTGTTTCCAAAACTGATTTGGATAAATATCACTTGTTACCTTTCCAGTAGTTGCACCGAATGAGGTTAAGTCTCTCTTTATTTGCCATAAAAAATTATCAATAAATCTTAAAGTTTCTTGAAGTGTAAACTCACATATAGAAACAGATTATTAGAATTTCAGTCACATTTTTTTTATTTTGTTCTTTAATGTTTTTGATAGTTGTGTTTGAGACAGATATTTCAAGATAATTGCATCAATAACATTCCTTTCTAGTAGGGAAAGTAACAATAAAAATAATAAACAATCAGAGAAAATATAACCCTTGAAAGCAGTAGTCCTCAGTTGCTTTTAAAGATGGAATGTTGATGCTATGGTTATTCCTTGTTATCAGAAACAAGAGTCAAAATGGCTAATGACCTGCATCATTTATGTAGACTCGGGTTTTATTAAAAATTTTAGAAAAACAGAATGAGACTTTTTTTAATAACCAAGTCAATTCTAGTTTGAAGAAAACACAGTCAAATGCAAAATAAACTTTAGTATTATTTACATATTGATTTTGGTGATTAAAAAATCTGGTGATATCAAAATTAAAGTTACTTAACTTACAGGGCTAAGTATTGAAATAGTTAAAATATTATAAAATACTGTTTTTTTTTGTCAAAAACAGTATCGAATATACTTACAGTCTAGTTGTTTATAGCGATGAGATATCAAAACACCTTTTGTTTTATCAATATCTAAAGCTAGGTATTCTACTGAACCATGGCCAAACTTTTGTACTCGAAATACACCATTTTTAGGTCCTGCTCCATATATGTAATCTTCAAAGACATCAATCCTATGTGGATGTAACAAGCCTAGAATTTTTAAAATGTGGAGTTATAAAAGTTGCAATGTAAATAAGTGCTCAGACTTAAAACCAAGTTTATTCAAGATCATGTAGAAAATCTTACTACTGTTTAAAAAAACTTTAAGAATTATAATATTTTTTGATATTAGATGTAAAGTTGTTAGAATTAATTTCTTTGCAGTAGGAATATGTGAAATACTAAACATATCACTCACAACATAAAAATCATTTCCATCATCACTTTAGCCATCTGCACCATCACAAAACATTTGCTGGAGGCTTACTATATGCAGAGTAATCTCTGCTATACACTTTGCAGACAAAAGAAAAGCTACAGGCCAGCCTTATCCATTGCACACAAACAGGCAGTTCACAAAATTCTGAATTGTGTTCTAGATCAAATTAATGATCAAATTAGACTGCCTGAATGAAAAAGAAAAGAAAAAAAAAACATTATCATTGTCTGTTTTAGAAATGGGATAAAGAAAGCAAACTAGCAAATGGTAATGATGCATATGACTAGTTTGGCTAATGATGGTAGAGGCCATCATTTTTCTTATTTTAAGAAATGACTGTTATTGTAAGAGATTTTCATGAAAAAGAATAATTAACCTAACCTTTGACACTGAGATGTGTAACAAGTAAAATAACATTTATAGTTATTATCTAGAGGTTGTGAAACATAAAGTGCCTTTTAAAAACTTATACATGTTTCTTCAATGTCCTTAAGCTGAAACAGGTCAACTGTATTGTAATCTATTCTAGTAATGTGGAATTTTTTTTTTTTTTTCCATCTAGGGTCATCATATGAAAAACACACGTTGGGTAAAGGCACAATGAAAGTTCATTTTAATTATTTTTCTTTCAACTTCTCTGCTCTGTTAAAAAAACACGAAGCAAAGCTATATTCAGTATATGTAATATGTAGATACAAAAACTTCAAGTACATATTTTTCTTTTTCAAGTACATATTATAAACAACTTGTGGTGAATAAATGAAGAGACTGTGATAGGGAAGAGCAAGAAAGACAGAGGGAAAGGAATTAAATTCAGCAGAAAGAACTGAGATTGCCAGGCAAAGCAGGTGTGAGACATGAGCGGGAGAAATTGAGAATAAAAGACAGAGGTGGGGATTAAAAAAGGGTACCAGCTAAAGAAGAGCACAAGTAGATTCTGCTCTCCCTGGAGGTGAGGTAAGTTATTTTTACACACCGCTTTTCACTTGGATGTAGGATTGTTACAATGATGTTTTATTATACACAGTAATTCAATTCCACTTGCTACCACTGAATTTGAAATAAAAACTTGTGTTCAGAGGCACTAATCTTGAACACTTGAATGTCCTGCTCAGAATGTAATATCTATAGAAGGAACAGAATGAATATTTTCTGAATCTGGGAAGCGATGGACCATGTTTGTCCTATGCTAAGGAAATTCTGGACTGGCCTCTTTGTTACCTTAGTAGGAATGAAAATTATATAATCTATAGTAAGAGCAACCATTTAAAAAGAAAAAGAATTCGAGGAAATTGAGAATGTAAAGCTTTCATATTTATATTTATGTGCCATTACTTAACATTCTCAATAATAATTAAAAGATGAAACAAGAGCACTTCACAAACCTTGTTTGCTACTGATGGAGACTACTGAATCAGAGCCATCATACAGAACACTGCCAATAACAGAAAGCTCCAGGTCAGCCCAGTATATTCGTTCACTAAAATGATCCACAGCCAGACCTGCAAAATCAATACATGAGGACAAATAACAAAGTTGAAATTATTTAAAATTACTCTTCTGCTTCTTAATGTATGATTATGATTGATGTTTTTCTTCAAGTATTAAAGAAATTACCCAGTCTATGTCATGGTACTGTAAAAAGAAAAGAATGAAACAATTACTCCTTATGTGCAATATATGTGTATAGCTTACATAGAGTTTAATAGGCTGTAGTAAAAACTACTTCACATAGGAAAAGCTACCCTTACTATCTTCTCTTTCCGCACTTACTGGTCTCTTAATTACAGGTGTTTTCTAAAAACTTTTCCATGATATTTTAGTTTTTATCTTTATAGTACATACAGAATTCACCATTTAAATAACTTATCCAACTAATTTACTGTAATTAGTTATATTTTGAGTATCTTCATGAAGATATACTACTCAGATAAAAAAGGGTCATGGGCTTCACCATAAGATATTTTCACCCATTTGGAATTGGCCTATGGTGTTGTGAGCCACCTGTGTGCATTCTGAAGTTTAAATTGGTTAAAAATTGATGGTTACGGTAGGGAAGAATGAATGGCAAATTCCTTACTTAAGGTTCTAGTTGTGCTTAAAGTGTTTACTCTAATCATTAATTTTCTCTGAGACTGCTTGTCTTTATTTTTATCATCAGTGAATAACAATGGGCTAAAATAAGAGGTGGTAAAAAAAATCATGTTTTTCTACTTATTTTTTTACTTTTTTTAAGTTTTATAATGTGATTATATCTAGACAGTATCTTCTTACAAAAATATCATTGACATAAAGGATATCTTAAGTAAATTTCCTTCAATATAGAATAGTAAGATCTACAACACATAAATTCTACATCTTCACTGCTGTAGATATCTAATTTTTATGACATAGCTAGTCTTTTATATATGATGTATTGCGTATTAAAAAACAGTATAATGAAATCAAAATACCTTTGGCAGCTGAAAGTAAAATGGCTTTCCCAATCAGAGCATTCAATAATAACTGAGATATACCTCCATGGCAAGGCAACTGAATGGGAAGTGTTTTTGAATTTGTACTAATTGGATTCCTGTATAGGTAGGTCCAAGATTTAACAATCAGAAGGAAAAAACAAAAAACAAAAAAAGCAACACACACAAAACCCAACTCACAGTGAAGATCATTTGAGAATCATTTTTTACTTAGGTATGTAGATCTAGCCCAAATATAATCAAATTAAATACAAATATCGCTCCTCAAATATAATATAAAGATTTACTATGTCTAATCAGTCCCTGAGAAATGACTGCACAATCAAAACAAGTGGTCCATGTTTTACTAGTTTCCACTCAATGAATAATTTGCTATTTGGAGTCATATTAGGGGTTATGATTTTACTTCTTTATGAATAATTATGGGTAAACATGAACCATAGAATGACCCAGTTTCCTGCTGACACCCATTATTTTTCAAAACAGTTGTCTAAGCAGTATTGAAAACACTTTTCTTTCTCTTTCACCAATGTATAGAGTAAAGAAGTAGATTAAAATAAGCTGACCCCAAAACTGATCTTTACATTTGGATATTAATATTGTTAACTGTAGAAAAAAAGAAAACAAAGGACATGCCACACAGTCTAATTACCAATATTGTTTCTTGAGATTCGACAGCAGTAAAAAAGTTCTCAAAAGTGTAATATATTGCCTTCTTGGTCTTGACTTGTCTAAGATATACCCATTTTTATCAGCTCTGGTCACATATTGTACTATTGGATGGAATTACACCTAGATAAAAATTATATAACAAAACTTTCAGATGAGTGGGATTTATATTCCAAAAAATCCACAAATCGATGATTTTGATTTTTCCTTAAGCCCTTTAATAAAAGAGATAGTCTTTTAAATTAAAAAGTTAATAAAGGATTCAACTAACTTTTCTTGTTATAGAGTTGGGAGTGAAGTTTATATGAAAGAACAAGTTCATTTCTACCTTTAAAATATCACATCTCCTTTTTGTCTTTAATAAAGTACCAATAATAAAACAGAAAAAAATCAATTCCCAAGACAGTAATTTTTAGCTGAACTGGGAATGATGAATATTTGGAACTAAGTCTGGGTAAGTACAGGAAATTTAAAATAAAGTGCCATTTGTGCTAATCAAGCATTATGGGATCACAATTTGGAAGACTTTTAAAAGATAAAGACACAGACTCACTAAGTTAGGAATGTATAATAAATAATAAAATAATAAAGACGCTAGTCATGTAGGCATTTTCTTAACATCTCTCATGATATCTAGACTATTATACATTTTAGCTATTTTTTAAATCTCACTTTCGTTGAACTCTGAAAATTTCCAAGATCTTCCCTCTAGTTTCCTAATTTCCACTCTGGTCTTGAAAGAAAGAGAAAGAAAGAGGAAGGAAGGAAGGAAGGAAGGAAGGAAGGAAGGAAGGAAGGAAGGAAGGGAGGGTGGGTGGGAGGAAGGAAGGAAGGAAGGAAGGAAGGAAGGAAGGGAGGGAGGGAGGAGGGAGGAAGGAAGGAAGGAAGAGCAAGAGAAAGAAAGAAAGAGAAGGAAGAAGAGAGAGGAAGGAAGGAAAGAAAAAGAAAATATTAAAGCAAAATCTTATGAGAAATGACCAGAATACCAATGTGATATTTAAGAAAGAAGACTTGGAGAGAGTAATAAATTATAATCACTGTATTTTCAGAAACAGAGAAAAATATTACATATATTCTGTGTTAAAGGAAAGTGAAGATTTGTAAGGTCATATTAACCAGCAAGTGTGCACTATCATATTCTTGATTTAAAAGGTGATAAAAAGAGTCCAAAAACTGAAAATATTTGCCTCTATGTCAAATTTATTTTTAAAAAATTCTTAGAAATATTTTTTGGGATAGGTTGCCTACTTAAAGTCTTGGATTCCCAACTAAAGTTATATACACACACATACACATACCCTTATTTGTGTGTTAGTGAAATAAATGTATCCAGGAGTTCCAAAATAGTCCTAAGTTTTGTTTTATTTTATTTAATTTAAATTCAATCAATTAACATATAGTGTATTATTAGTTTCAGAGATAAAGTTCAGTGATTCATCAGTTACATATAAAACCCAGTGCCCATTACTTTAAGTGCACTCCTTACTGTTCATCACCCAGTTACTCCATCCCCCCACCCTCCTCTCCATTAACCCTCAGTTTGTTTCCTATAGTTAAGAGTCTCATGGTTTGTTTCCTTCTCTGATTTCGTCTTATTTTATTTTCCCCTCCCTTCCCCTATGATCTTTTGGTTTTTTTCCATTTTATTTATTAGAGACCTTTTGTTGTCTGAGGAAAAAGAATCTGCAATCAATAATTATAACTGGTGCGGGGACAAGGTGTACTTTAATCTCTCAAAAATTGCCAGGATTTGGCAACATAAATAAGCTTCTAGGTATAAAATAATAGGTTATTTAAATCAAACTTGTAATCTTATATGTTCTCTTACTGGAGGAAGAACTGGAAAGTGTCCTTACCTGACACATCATTCATTAATCCAATATACATTCATAAGACACTTCTCTTGTACTATACACTGTCAAGCACTAGGTACGTGGTAAAGAACAAAATAGATCATGTTCCTAATCTCATGGAGCATGCTACTCAACCACCATACAACTGATTGAATCAGAAGATAAATTATGCTTTTTGTTTTTAATATAATGTCTAATAAAATAAACAAGTGTGCCATTTGTCAAAAGGGGCTATAAAACCATACCATGGGTTAGAGTGTTAAAAATTGTAAGCATTCATCTCTTCATTCATTCAATACATAATTACTCTTAGGCACACAACTAATTATGGGCACTATAATATTCTTCAGTGTACATAAGAATACCAGTAATGGTTTTGATTTAAGTTGTTCATGGTCTTATTGGGTACATAGAATATAAAGAGTTCATGTTCTACTGTGTCATTAAAGCAATAGATGATGAAGTATCAACTATGGAGATAATAAGTGCTATGAAAGCCCAGAGAATTGAGTTTTTCTCATCATTATTTTGGAAAGTATGTAAGGCAGTGCTGGTAGGGAGCAAACACAGGGCAAGCTAAGTGGTGGGCTAACTATTCAGTTGGATAGTACAATTTTAACCCTGAAATACAAAGGGGTTACCTAAAGAGACAGAGATAAGTTCACATCTATTCCTATTGCTGTTCATTCTTGTGGATATGATCTTTACCCAATTAAAATACAGAGTATAATCAAATGTACTGCATCTCTGTGCATGTGTTCATTCATGAATTCATAAGTGAAAGGTAGCATTTCCAATGAATGAAAAATATAAAGAATAACATATTACACATGGAAGGAAACAAAGGTGTTATTACAGTTACTGATTTCAATATAATAACCTTGGAGTCAGGGCAAATATTTATAAACATATACCAATAAAAGAGAGAAAAAAATAGGTACAAACAGGTCTTATGATATTTCTCGGAAGACAGAAGTAATGAACTTAATTCCATAGAAGGATATCCCTAGGATACATGAACATAAGTACACATGCCTCTCTACATATAATGTTTATATATACATATAGATGCAGAAAAATGACTAACTTATTGCCAATTCTTCATCACTTTCTAGTAATATGCTATTTATAAAATCTAAACTATCTATTATTTACTAAAGTTCTCATAAGAATTGTTCTTGACTCATTTTTATAGCAATAACATTTAGCGTGACAATACTCAGGAGTTATGAATCACTGTAAAGATAACATTGGGAGATGTTTATGCCTGATGGAATAAAATCCTGCTTAGGAATACAAAACCAGCATTTCCAATATTAAGAATGTCACCTATTAAGCAGAGAGGTATTAAAGTAATAGATTTTTATATATGGCTTGTGGATTTTTAAGATTACAGATTTCTTTTTTTTTATATTTTATTTATTTATGATAGTCACACAGAGAGAGAGGGAGAGGCAGAGACATAGGCAGAGGGAGAAGCAGGCTCCATGCACCGGGAGCCTGACGTGGGACTCGATCCTGGGTCTCCAGGATCGCGCCCTGGGCCAAAGGCAGGCGCTAAACCGCTGCGCCACCCAGGGTTCCCAATATTACATAATTCTAATTGATATACAAGGAGAAAATGAATCAAACTAACAAAATATACTAAATCATATTCTGAAATGTGAATAAAAATAATTATCAGTGCTAGGGAGTTATGGTGGGCATTATGTGGAATAATATGAGGCTTTAGCATAATACATTGCACATTGTTTTTTGACATTTATTCTTAGTCTGTCAGGTATTAAAGGAATTATATTAATTTATATTGGTTTTAGCATCTGATTGTTACAAATTCTGTATAAGGTAAATATTCTCATATATATTTTACAGATAAGAAATTTGATGCTCAAAAGTCTATACAGGCTGCTCAGCTTTAACTCAAGCCTATATAAATGTAAGGCTTATGCTCTTTCTGCTACTTTATATTTTTTCTGTAAGTCCTATAATAATATACCCAGGAAAGTGCACGTCTTTCTTTTGAAACTCTTCCTTCAGCTAATGTGACACTGAATTCTGTTGCTTTGTTCCAATTGCGCCAACACTTTGTAGTCTTCAGTTCTGAGTGTGACTCTTCTAAATATAAGCATCCCACAAAATTCTACCCTAAGAAGCCCCTTTGTTTTCTCCTCCCTTGTCCATCTTCACAATTCCAACAGCTTTAAATATCAGCTTTCTTTACTAATTCCCCAAACCTTAAACTTAAACCCCAGCCTTAGGCTCTAGAACTACAGTTTTCAATTATCTGTGAAACCTTCATCTGACTGACTCAGCTGCAACATTTGCCTGTGACTGACAGCACCACAGTCTGCTCAAGTGTCACCTTTTTGAGGTTCCACTCTAAAGACCTAATCATGTCACTTTGCAAACTCCTCTTCACCATTTCTGATACCCTTTAAAAAAATGATTTTATTTGAGAGAGAGAGAGTGAGCACAAGAGTGTAGGAGCACGAGCAGGGTGGGGGTGGTGGAGGGGGGCAGATGGAGAGGGAGAAGCAGACTCCCTGCTGAGCGGGTAGCCTGCCTCTGGGCTCCATGCAGAGCTCCACACGGGGCTCCATCCCAGGACCCTGGGACCATGACCTGAGCTCAAGCCATATAACTGGCTGAGCCACCCAGGTGCCCCCATTTCTGACCCTTCTTACTGTTCTGTTTTCACTCTCCTTTCCATAGCACAAAACACTTCATAATTTACTTCATTATTTACTTTTTAAAATATTATATTTTTACTATATAACCACCAGAAGAAGAGATCTCTGTGTTCACTCCTGTATTCCCAAGGCCTAAAATTATCCCCGACACAGAGTAGTGCACAAAAAATATTAGCTGAATGAGTGAATACATGGCTTCCAAGAGTCTTCCTGTAAGTGATGCAGTTTTCAAAGCTGAGTTGCTGAGAAAACTTACACAGGTCCAATCACATGGTGAAGAGAGCCTCATACCAACTCCTCTCTTGATATGTTCCCATGGATGTCTGATCAGATCCTGTTATCTACTTAACATGAGGCAATCGTACTTGTTATGGTCTCTGAATCCTGCTCGGCCTGACCCCTACCCACCCCTCTAAGCTTTGTCTCATACTATTTTCCAATTTGTTTACTACATTCTTTGGCTTTCCTACCTCAGGGCCTTCTGTCCCATTGTGACATATCCTGCATGCTGCACTCACTCCTCTCTATCAGAACCATTTACACACATGAGCCTTGCATGTGAACACACACACATGCACACACACTTTTTTCAGTTTTCTTTTTATGGTCATGCATATTAGAAGTTAAGCTCTGTGAATGCAGCTATCCATATTTCTGATGGCCAGTAATGTATGTTATATAGTGAGCATCCAATATTTTTTAATGAAAGGAGGGATGGAAGAATGAACGAAATAAGATAATTATATAAATGGTTTTAATTATTGACTTTTTATTCCTTTTTGACATATTTATCATCTCTTCCACTAGTTTCATATGTATTTGATAAATTCTACTTGCTAACTCTGCTTTGTCTTCCATATACATCCTCCCCTTTACTCCTGTTACTCTTCTAGTTATGCTATTCTCTGCTCTCGTCAGGACCATTGAATGGGTTGTGAGCTGGTCTTTTAGTTCTGTATGTATTTCAATCAACACAATGCTACCAAAGCAATAAGCCTGGAGACCTACCTTATTCACACCACTCCTTGAATCAAAATTGTATGGTAGTTCATTATTGACTAAAATATCATGTTGAAAGCCTTGGTATTTAAAGTTCTCTGTTCTCAGTTCATGTCACATTATCTATCCTGTCCCCTTCTGGGTGCATCATGACTCCTAATATCGTAGACTGCTGACCCTGGTGGCATTACATCGTAGCTCCTGACTCCGAGAGCAATGTAATTTAATATACACAACAATATCTTAAGTTAGTTATTATCATCCCTTGGTTTGTTAATGATGATAAAAAATCAAGCTTTGAAGATACTAAGTTCCTTTCTGAGATCCCATAGTTAATAAACAATCCCTTGGGATTTATACCCATATATATTTGACTTCAAAGAACACCTTTATAAAATCTACAGCATGATGGGTTAACTGTCCACCTTTCAAATGTCTACCTATCCTTCAAGTACTTGTTCAAGTGATACCTTTCACATAATTTTCCAGTCTTGGAGATGATACCAAATAGCTATCTACTACCTGCTGGTTTAGAGCTAAGGAATCACACTTGCCCCCCTTCCCCAGAGAATTGTGCTCAACTGATTGCAGCAGCCTCAATTGGGAAGTTAGAGCCCAAAGGTCAACCAATGACTGGTAGAGCATAAAAAACAGGAACCCTTTCCTGTCATGGGATTTATGCTTCAAAGCACATGCCCTGGGGCTCAAGCCAAAATGAGAATTTACTTGAGATATGATCTTTCCGGCATCTTTTCCTTTCTCTCTTCATCTTTTACAGCTTTCTCTTGAAAAACATGCCCCTCATAAGTAACTTTTATAAGAATTCCTGTCTCAGGTTCCTTCCTAAGAACCCTCTGACAAGCAATTCTATCAACGGCTGCCAGAACTCTTCTTTAAGATGAAAATTACGTAACATATACTGTGATTATGTAAGTTGTTAACATCACAGACCTTTTTTAAAAAATTAATTTTGCAACTGTTTTGTAAGCCCAGAATTAGTTAAAAATAGAACATTAAAAAGAAATTTAAAGTTCTTTAAAACATGAAAACAGTGCTTGAGCATATTATGTCACTTGCCTCTTCAGTAGTAGCCTTCCATATTTCCCCTCAAAGCTAGAATAAAATTCAGTCTTTAACAGTGTGTTCCAGGTCCTAGATTATCTACACCTGGCCACCCTCACTTCTACCGTTTCCTGAGTTGCTCATATGCTTCTAAGCATACTAACATTCTTGCTATTTTTTTATACACACCAAGCACATTCCTAATTCATAACTTGTTCTCTCTGTTTGGAAAGCTCTTTGCTCACATATTCACATAGCTTGCTACCTCTATGACATTCTTTTCTCAAATATCACCTTTCTAGAGATGACTTTTTTGATAATCTTCATAATTTTACCCCTATCCTCCCACTCTGTGGTGCCCATTCTTTTCTGTATAGCATTGATCAGTATCTGATATGATGTATATTAAATATGCTACCCTCTGGAAGAAGGCATGTTTCATGAGAGTTGGTAATCTCTCCACAAGAGTAAGAACTTGTCTTCAGCATCTGGAACAATTTCTCATACTAGGCGGTGTTCTCTTAGTATTTGTTAAATCAGTGAATGGAGACATGTAAATGAGCTAAATCCCAAAGACTACTCCTTCCCATACAGAGTAAAAACAATATAGTTGAAGGAAAAACTCTTAGGGCATGTTAACAGTTCCTAAGAATACAAATGTCAAATATTAATAAAATTTCAACTACATAAGATACTACAAAGCACAATTATTAAATAATACGTGCTCTAGCAATGTATTCTCTCCTTTGGGGTATAGTGGGCAGGGGCACTGTGTGCGGCATGAAATCCTTGAGGCTCCTGCAGTTCTGAAAATGTTTTATTGAAGAAGTGTTAAAATTAGACCTTATAAGGTGGGTAAGATTCAGCTGGGTGCACACCAGTCAGAAGGACATTCTAGGTGGGGACCTGGGAGGTAAATGCAATGAGAGAAACACAGAGGGAGAAAAAACACGCAAGCTTCTGAGCAGTCCTGGGAGTACAGAGATTTTGGAGTGCTAGCTTAGATGACATAGCTAAGAGGCATATTAAAGCCTAATTAAAAGAGCTGTGAATGAAAGGCCAAGGAATCACAAAGCCTGCCTTTTACAAAAAATATTTGTTTTCCCACCTCTTTGCCTATTTAATTTTTGATCCTCTAGGAATATTATCATCTATCCCAGCATCATTAATATATATCAATAAAAATATCCTAATACATTATAAACTGTCAAAATTCCATGCATGTGAAATCCTACAAATGGCCTTACAACTTAGGCAATTTTCAAATAATATTCCTGTAATATCACCGGCAGTATGATAAGGCCTTGACTTTCAAGTTGGAAAAATACAACATGAAATGTTAATGACTTTCATAAAGTCATACTATAAATTATTTTATCTGCTTGTAAAAATGATTATATTGCCAACAAACCTGGAAAGAAATGTAACACTAATATGCTGAGCATATTGCTCCATATTTTAGACTGTGTCAGAAATACATCATACCTGTGGGTCTTTGCAAATTCTTTTGTACTAAAATCCTTCTCAGAGTACCATCCATGGCTGCTTCTTCTATATGGGAATGGTCCCCAACAACAGTCCAGTACATCATCCTGAAGAGACAGGTCAAGTTGGTTAGCTTACCGATAGTGCTATTATAATCCAATTCTGCTCCCCCAAACACAGTTTCTCTTCAGACCATGTGCATCAGAATCACCCTGGAGACCCTGAAAAAAGCAGATATCTGGACCCAACTCTAAATCTATAGACTGGCAAGTTCCAATAAGGGCAGGTGATTAGTAGTTTTATTCAACATTTCTCTATTTCCTTTTTGGTCATTGCCTATAAATGAAAAAGTAAAAGAGTAAAAAAGGAACAATTCAAATAAAGGAAAGATTTGTGTTAAAATTGTTTAAATTTGTTTATACATACACCTTCATCTTTTATTATAAAAATAGCTAAAATACTAATACTCTACACTTCATATTTTCAACATTATGGTTAATGCCTTGAGAATTCAATCTTAAGTTAACAATATTGGTTATGTGTTTATCGCAACATGGCATCTGCAATGTCCACAACAGACACATACAAATACACACATAGAATGTATAATGTAGCAGCCTTTTGGGACAACATATATTTTGTGCTGCCATTTGGTGTGAAAAGGACATGCTTTTGCACATAAGTAGAGGGATTTTTAGAAGTCTTGTGAATCTATTATATGTTGAACACTTATTACAAAAAGAAAACTACAGAGCACAGGTGGGAAAATCTCTAAAAAATGGTCACGCATATCAAGAAATATAAATAGCCAACTCATTAACCTACCCTCTTTTAGGATTTACAGCAATAGCATAGGGTTCTCCAGCCATGTTTGTCAAGAGTCTGGTGCAGTTGGGGCCATTCAGCTGTCCCACATTGATAGAGTATCTCAGACTGGTCCAGTGAGTGGTATAGTAACTGAACCAGTGCATTCTGGAATGATCAGTCCAATAAATATTTCCAGCAACCCAGTCAACTGCAATGTCCCTGGGCCTTTTGAATTCAGGACACTAAAAGAAAACAAAGCAACAAACCGCAGTATTTTCAAAAGCAAAGTGGTAGAGAGGAAGTCTGTATACATTGATAATGTATGGGAATAATATCAACATGGTCAAATGTTAATTGTTACACAGGTTTTTTTAACTACCAAAAATATTCCATTTTATTCTTAATTTTTATAGATATTATAATTTCATAAATATTAAGTGCACAACTCATTGGGGTTTAACCTCTAACTGCTCTGGTATAATCACCACCCTGCTAGAATATTTCTAGAATTGTAGAAGGTTCACCTGTGACTTCACTCAGTTAGTGTTCCTCTATGACTAACCATAATTCTGATGTCTAAAAAAATAGAATTGCTTAAACAAATCCATGTAGATATGTGTTATAAATAATACTGTTCTATTCCTGACTTCTTTTACTCAACATTGAATCTATGAAATCCATATTGTTGTGCATGTCAATTATTAGTACTTTTTTATTGATGAGTAGTTTTTCATTTTATGAATGTACCACAATTTGTTCACCTTTTTACTGATGATGTCCATTTGGATTATTTACAGTTTTAGGCCACTACATCCAAAGTCATGAATACTATTGTACATGTCTTTTAGTGGATACAAATACACATTTCTGTTGAATATTTAACAAGGAATAGAATTGTTGAGTCTTAAGGTACACATATACTTAGCTTGGATAGATACTACTAGCATTTTTTCAGAGTTTGTACCAATGTACATTCATTTTAGCAATTTAAGGAAGTCCCAATTGTTCTGCATCCTCACCATATGTAATTTGATTTAAAAAATGAGATGAGCACTGGGTGTTATACAGTATGTTGGCAAATTGTATTTAAACAAGATACTAAAGAAACATGAAAAAAAAGATAATAAAAAAATTAGAAAAGCAAAACTACCCAACAATGGAAAAAAATAAAAATTAAAAAAGAATAGTATAGATAGACACATTTAGAAAGATGTGTATTTAAACATGTTTTAAGGAAAGTGAAAATATCTGTCATTTATACTAATTTACTAGCTTGAATTTTCTGCTTTATATTGTATTATTGAATTATTGTGAGACAAAACAGTAAGGGAGTTCTTTGCAAATAGATATCAAGAAAAAAAAAGTGTATGTTCTATGTCCTTCAATTAACTAGATCACTTCGAGTAGGAACTAGTGTTATAATTAATTTGACATGGTCAGGTTTATTGTGCATAACCAAAAGTGAGAAAGGATTCCCCCCGGGTATCATATCAAGAATGGAAACAATTATTTGAAGGTGATTATAACTAGACATGTGGTCAATGTGAAAAAGCATCAGTAGGACCTGGCAACCAGTGGAAATAAGGGTTTTTAACACATGATGGTTTCTTGTGTTTATTACTAGTGAACAAATTGTATTGAAGGAGTGAGTAAACTTGAAAAAAGTTTACATGAGATGCCAAAAAGGAGGAATTGCAAGCCACTGTCTGCTGTGTGATTACTGGGATCTTAAGGAAGGAAAATCCGGCCTGAACTAAACATAGAACCCATAGAAATTTCTAGCAACCTTTATTATAGCCTTTACACATATTTATTTAAAAACTGAAATTATGAAATTTATAGTTACCTATTTCTCAATTCTAGCAATAAATACTATCCATCTACCCAGTGATAGCTCAGTGATGTTTAATGAAAAGCACTCTGCAATACAATATGCTTTATAAATACTGTATAAATAATAGTCACAGGTGGATAGAATATAAATATTTGTCCTAGCTAAACCACAAGCTTATTTTTCAAATGTTCCAGTATCATTTAAATTAACTGTATTTTTTTTTCTGGTTTGGCAGCATTTAAAAGTAAATATATGAACAAATGACATGAACATGTCAGTGTAAGTCATAAATTTATAAATATGACAGACAATGGAAAAAATAACCATTATAAGCTATTTGGAACCTGTTGGAGTATATTTATCATTTTTGAACGCAAATAAAGCAAACCTTCAGCATGTAAAAAAATATGATATTGGTTATCTCTCATGAGCATAGAAAAATACCTAGTTTCCCTTTATCAGATGTAAATGTATACATATGATTTTCTATCCTAATAGTATCATTGCTAAAATAGGACAAATTTATTGCAAAGTTCTACTTTTTTGAATTTAGGATTTTCATTTTTTTTATTCATTAAAAAATAGCCTGGTTATCTTTCCATTCTATACTTTACCCCTGGACATAGACAATAGAAGCCCAAATTCTTTATTTTCATAAAACATTCAGAATTTGACTAAGTGATATTTTGGCAGGTAAGCAGGCTTGTGAAGATTCTACTAACGGTAAATTCTAGAAAGATAAATAATATTTATGTCACACTAGTAGAGTAAAGAATATGGCTTAGGGAAAGAGGGAAAATATTACTTTTCAGTATTAAGCACAAGAGATACTGATGGAGTCATTTAAATCTATACATTTATTTTCTGGTTCCCTGATCAAAAAATCCGTAATGTCATTCCAGAATCAACTAAAGTAGTCATAATATGGGGTAAGGACATCACACCCAATAAATCCAATGTATGGTCATAAATAACCGGTGACAAGATGATTCTCAGAAAATAAGAGCATCAGGGTGAAGATGTTACCAGATGTTCATCTTCACTGATTCACAACACACTGAATGCTCAATGATTTTCAATACTCAAGAAAGCAGAACTGAACAGAAAAAGAACAATAACAACAAGAAAACCAACAGGATGGTCCTATTTTCAAGGAAACTATGGCCAAATTAGGAAATCCCCCTTTATGATGAGTTCCAGAGGACCCACAGCTTGACCAGGATTGTGAGTAGTATTAGCCATAAGTGGATATTGGCTCGGGAGTGGAAGGTAGAAATTCCTGTTGGATCTTTATATAATAAAAAATAAACAATTTGTGGAGAGGTTAAAAATAAATAGGTGAATACAAAAAGTAGGCAAATACAATTAAAGTAAACTGAGGTTCTTGGAATGGAATGGAGACTGACGCGGGGCAACAGTAATGGGAAAGCTAAGCCATTTGCTTCCAAAGAGGCAAAAAACAAAATAAAACAAACATATCAGATTCAAAAGAAGAAGTAAACAGAAAACTCTCGTTGCCCCTTTGGCTAGCTCACTAGACAGATAGGCCTATGAGCTAGAGGCACTAATGAAATATGTCATGTGGAAGAGACTGCAGAGGCATGTGGTTACCCTGACAACAAAAGGCGTTGCTCGTATTATTCCACAAAGTGGAAGACACATTTTGACTGCTTTCTCCAGACAGATGATTTCTTTCCTAATAAGCTCTCTAAATACACAGCAAAGTTTTAAGGCCTGAGGCATTCTTCCTTGTGGAGATATATTAGTCCAATGAATGAAACACTTAAATCTTAGAGAAAAATTGGCAGCTTGATTGTAACAAAATTAGAGGTTACTACTTTAAACTACTAATTCTTTATAGCTGTGGATTGTAAGGTATCTGTCACAATTCCAGCTTCAGGAAACCAAAGATATAAGTCACTGGAGACATTTGATTTCAATCAAAGAAAGATGAAAACCTACAAAATGAGACTTCAAGCGTTTGAAACATGGAAATACTGTCCTCCTTTTTAAAGAAATTCCCTATAGTTAGCAATATACTTTAAGCAAATATTGCTAATAACACAGGATAGACTGAAGTAGTCACATATTTTATCTATGTGTTATTTTTCATCTCAGAAAAGAAAATTTCGTTCATTTTACTAAAGTTAATTACCTGTAATGTAATGTTATTAAAACAAAAATTTAAAGCCACTCTCAAGTGTGTGTGTGTGTGTGTGTGTGTGTGTGGTGTATATCAAACTAAAAGCTATTTAGACCTTCGGCCCACAATATATGAATCAGAGTAAATCTTCATAAGCCAGGGATAGAAAAAACGACTATGCAAATTCTGAATATTATTACATTATATGGCTTAATAATATTATAAGATATACAGATATATGTTATTTCAATCGAGAAGTTCATACAGCAATGGGGAAATCCAAAAAGAACCAAGAAAAAGTTATCTTTGGAGCTAGAATGTGTAAGAGTTCCAAAAACACTTCAGGAAGGAAATTCCCTGGCTTCTATCTACAGTTTATTCTGAAGAACAGATTTCAAAATCTGAGTAGTTTTAAACTTCTATCTACATTAACACCATGTCAACCTCACAGGGGGGAAAGGAACTAAATAAAAGTATGTGATTCTCAGACAATTTCAAAAAAGGACCACATTTGTCTTTGGACCACAGACTCGGTATTCTGTGAAGTTATCTTTTTTTTTTTTTAGAATACTATACTTGTGTATGTTATATATATGTATAATAATGAAAGTTATGTCTTCTTAATAAAGGAGCTTCTGTTCACCAGGATAATTAAGAGAGGCAAAGTAAAGAGCATGGTTTGAGATTCTGAAATGAAGTTGCATTCCTGGAAATTAAATGTGATGTATTTATGGCTAGGGAAAAAAAATGTGTGTTTATGGGTAGATATGTGTATGTTGATCGATGTGTAAGGAAATGGGAAGGGGGTGTGGCATAAGATGAGCTGGAATATCATGGAGAAGCTTATAAACCACTGAGTTTTCAATGGACAGCTATCAGAAGGATTTAAGTGGTGAGGTATGATGATTATATTAATGTTTTAAAATTATTTTGGCTATAGTGTGGAGAATGGCTTAGGAATGGGGACCAGAAGTGGATACAGGACAATCAGAGGAGGCTTACTGAATGGACTTCAGAAAGTAAAATGTGTAATTCTAAAATAAATTTTTGTGAGACAAAAGTGGATAAAAATGGGATATATCTGGAGACAAAAATATTTGATCTTGTGATAAGTTGAATATCAATGATGAAAAGAATAACTTGTAGAGTATAACTGTCTTTTTCTTTAATTTTTAAATTATTTTTAAAGTATAACTTTCAAGATCAATATACTATTGCCAATATACCAAAAATTTTCAATTAATATATTGCTTGTAACTTTAAAAAAATATTATGACAGATCCAGTTCTAGATGTTAGGATTACATATAATAATGGCCAAAACAGCAAAAATACTTGCCATGGGAATTTACTTACAGCAAGGTAAGGTACAGTATAGATAGTAAACATAATAGTTAAGTAAATTATATAGTAGTTTAACAAACATAAGCACTATGAAAGTGAAAAAAAATAATGAGTAATGTGTTGATGGTCCAGGATGGGAGTGGGACAATAGATTGCAATTATCAATATATTATATATTCAGAAGATGGCATTTGAGCAAAGTCTTGAATGAGTTTAGGAATTGAGCCATGTAGGCTATCTGGCTGAAGAACACTTAGGCCAAGAGAACATTTCAAGAAAGGCCTTACATTAGTAGGTACTGATGGGTTTTACAAATACCAAAGCATCCTTAGAGAAGGGTAAGGGAAAAATTAATAGGAGATGAAGTCAAAGAGGTAATGGGAGACCAGATCTTTTAAACCCGTGTAAGGCATTATGAGAAATTTGTCTTTGCAATGGGGAACCACTAGATATCTTTGATCAGAGATGTGATGTGATCTAATTTATGTCTTAGAAGGTGCATTCTGGCGACAGTGTGGTGAGTAAGAAGGAAAGCAAAAAGACTAGTTAGGAGGCTATTGCACTAGGTCAGAAGAAAGATAATGGTGGTTCAAAATAAAATAGTTGTCTTTCTTTTTTTTAATTTTTATTTATTTATGATAGTCACACAGAGAGAAAGAGAGAGAGGCAGAGACACAGGCAGAGGGAGAAGCAGGCTCCATGCACCGGGAGCCCGATGTGGGACTCGATCCTGGGTCTCCAGGATCGCGCCCTGGGCCAAAGGCAGGCGCCAAACCGCTGCGCCACCCAGGGATCCCAAAATAGTTGTCTTAGACATAAATAAAATACATTACTTCCTCCTCATCTCTTAGGGTGGTCTACACTCAAATCTCTTCAAATGGGCCTTTATTGATCATCCTATTCAAAGACTTACAACATTTGACTTCTTTTTCTTGGTTATGTTTTTCCTTCAATATAATTTTCCATTGTGTATTTCCATTATATATTTCCTTCAATATAATTTTAAAATTATATAATTATAATATACTTATATACTTATATTATCATATAATTAAAATTATATAATATCAAAATTATAATTATGATATTATATGATTATATTTTGAAAATTACGTTGCATTTTTGGTATTTATTTTTTTATGAATTTACTTGACTCTGTTTTTGTTCCCCAGAATATAAGCTTCATGAGAACAAGACTCCATTGTCATTTTGTATCCCAGGAACTCAACACTAAACCTAATAAACAGAACTCCTTAAATAAAATTTTGGGTATGAGTAAATAAAACTTGACTAGTTCACCTTAAAATGCTATACAGTATGTTCAATAATATCTTCAGAGTTATTAATTGTGGAATCATATGTTTTATATAGTCTTGTAAGATTTATGCAGTAAAATTTGAATATTGATCACAACTGTTATAGAACCATTAACTCCAATCAACATACATTGTTGAATGCCTGTCTTATGCAATCAATAATATCAAGTCACAAAATGACAATAGTTCAATGATTTGATAATTTTAGATTTCCTCCAAAGAAATCATAATAAATAATTTTAATTGTTAACTGGTTTGAATAAACTGATGGTTTGAAAAGTATTCTTGGCAAGCAAGTATAGATAATTTCAAGGTAGAGTTATAATGATTAGCATAAATTTATAATAATAAAGAAAATAAATTTAGAAATGGAAAAAGAAACTATCAATTTCTACTAGTACTTTAATGTCCTAAAACAAGACTCTGAAGTTTTTGCTAAAACTTACGTACACACATAAACTTTTTATGGGCACATATGCAAACCTATGCACTTATGTGTATGTGTGATGTCTGTATATGTGTGATATACACACAAATTCCATACATTGGGGTTTGAGGTTTATAGCTAGAACTCCAATTAAAGATGGAAGCCTATTAAATAAAACTTAGTTGGATATATTCTTAAAAGCTTTCAGGGAAAAATAATTGCCTAATCAACTTATTGAGAAAAAGATATGATTATTAATGAATAAAACTGTAAGCAGGATCATTCTGAACATCTTATTTGTATAGTAGAGAATATGCCAAAAATGTTATCTCCTATTCACTTCTCAAAATCAGGTAGATCAGATAAACCACTTGTATTGCTCAGGAATATTTAGCTCTTTAATGGTAAAAATCTTATCTGGATTTTTAAAGTCATTTGCATTTTTCCAAGCATTGACCTACTTTATAGTGCTCGTCATCATGTACTTTGCTGTACAGCATTTTATACTAGAAATGATAAATTGCCAGAAAGTATGTACAATTGTTGCATAATGCTATCATATTCTGTTCTGACTACTAAAATTTAAATTCAGAAATCTCATTATGCTTTACATATAGAATGAATCATGTCAGCCTTTTAAGTTTTAAATTATTTAATTTTCTTAAAGAAAAAAAAATCCATCCATTTTGTATAGCCCAAGGGGCTAGGAAATCATAAGCATTTCTATCTATAAATAACTTAGACTGCATTTGAAATTTAAATTTATAGTCATAATTAGTATTCAAGCCATTTTCACAGATTGCAGAAGAGTATTCCCCTCATGACTTCCAGAAAAAGATCATATTGAAAATTACCTCCCTTTGGAATGGACTTCAGTTAACTTTTAATTGAGTAATATTCTGATTTCTGATATAACATATTTCCTATATTTTATTGGGGGAAATATTCCATTATTTTTAGTTTCTGTGAATATGGGTTCAAGACATCCTGTTATTATATGGCTAACGTCTTCCATTTGGTCCACTGATAATGGGGTTTTGACTAAAAGTATCCATAGTTTGATTTTTGTATTTTTCTTTCATCTCCTGATTCAGAGATAGAAACCAATGTTCCATTTTCAGCTCAGGGGAAAATCTTGAGTTTCGTTTTCCAAAGGGTGGAGAATTCTCTGGTCAGTATCATTTATTGATTGTGTCAAAACTTAGAAGAAGAAATAGATTGCATGCTTATTAAACTACTAGACAACTAGCTGGTGACTAGTAAAAAATGCAGATACAATACATTGCAGAGTATTCAGGGGGGTAAAAAAAATCCAATTTTTATACATAAACTGGATTCCAGAGTAATAAACACAAATCATCCAAGTAAACAACTAGATAAACATAAATGATGTCACACATCTTTTGGAAAGTATATATATTTACTATCTGGAAGGGACATTGGAAATTTTCTACTTTAATATGATAGTTGCTTTTTTTATAAGTAAGTTGAGACTCAGGGATGTAACAATTTTCTCAAGTTAAAGTCTAATTTGGTCACATTACAGCTTTATGGCCATAGATGAGTCATTTGAACATTAAAGAATGCACATTATTCATTAAGAATATAAGAATGGATTGATTACATATTTATAATATTGAGGAATCAGGATTACAGAATGATTTATGAAGGAAAAATTAAGTAATTCCTTTCATCTGTATAGCCTTAAGCTTTGTTTTGTTGCAGTGCACTGATTGGAATGTCTATAGAATACTGAATGGCTTAGGACATAGTCTTAACTTATAATCATGACATTTAAATAGCTATGATGGAATCCTATAAACTGTACCCTAATGTTACACACTCTTTTCCTAGTGAATACTGTTAGTTGTGAGTAAATCTGAAGAGAGAGAAAAACAAAGTCTAGATGAAATAACGCATGTAATCAGTACCATTAAATAACAAGATGAAGTTTCATGTCATATTAGGGAAAAGCTAATCAATAGCTTTGCCATCATTTACAAAAGATTCTATACCACAGTTATAAAATATAATATATATATTATATGTGTATATGTATATATAAATAAAGGGGCATCTGGGTGGCTCAGTCGGTTAAGAGGTTCTGCCTTGGGCTCTGGTCATGATCCCAGGGTCCTGGAATTGAGCCTGGCACAGGTAACAGTCTCTCTGCTCAGTGGAAAGTCTGCTTCTCCCTCTCCCTCTGCCCTTCCCCCTGCTCATGCTGTCTCTCTCTCTCTCAGTCTTTCAAATAAACAAATAAAAACATCTTTAAAATATAGAAAATATATACAGATAAATAAATATATAATATACAAAGAAAACATATACATTTATACATTTCTATGTGTAAAAATAAAAATTTAGAGATCTGTATAAATTCTGTTCCCTAGAAGATACTGACTATATATTAATTTTTAATTTCCCCAAGGACAAAACTAAAATAATTATCAAATAATTTTCCCTGAAAAAATTATATCAAGTTAAAGATGTATTTTTAGAAAATAAAATTCAAAGGTAAGTTGCAAATAATTTTTCATATGATAATATACATCCTAGAGAAGAACACCTTGTCAATCAACATTATCAGCACCATCATTGTCATCACTGTTCTCAGCAGCAGCAGCAGCATCCTGTTAATATAGCAAGGTACTACTATATAGATACTATATAGTACTTATTATATGCCAAGAACTATCAACACTGACACATATACATACAGTATATATTCCTCACTAAAACTTCATGAAATAGGGTAGAGCAGTTTAGAGGCTAGTAAGAAACAGGATCAAGGATTAAAACCCAGGCAATGTAACTCTACAGTACATACTTATCACTTCATTGATAACATGTGAAATGGTACATAGGAGCAATGTTTTTGCAAAGCAGACTTGTGTTTTACAGATAAAGAAAGCTAGAGTTAGCCAAGACTAAAACCAGATTTTTGTTCTGACAGCAAACAAGTAAGTGAAAGAAGGCAGAGTGATCTACTAAATTTTTTGGCTCTCTTCTGGAATTGTTCTTAATAGAACTTAAAGGTATTGTATAATACTGTGTTTGGTGGAGGATTTGTTGAAGAAACAATTCTGATATGTATGGATTCTTACTCACAGTTAATTTAATCTAACCTGGATTAGAAAGGCAATATAACTTAATTAAAACCAGATTATTGCCATCTACCTGATAAAAATGTATTCCAGATTGCTATCAAATGGTATTCATGCAGTTTGAGTCTTTATGGTAGATACCGTGGCAAAGATAGTTAAGGACTTCCAGATAGGCACCCCTAATTCTTTTCAAATGCAAAGCTTCAATTATATCCTACTGTAATAGCACTTGACTTTTTGGTTGTATGGGAAGGGGCCAGGCCCCATAAAAATAAGTATTTATCTGTCATTTTTCTCCCAGGTTACTTCAAAATATAAAATACACAATAAAATGACATGCCCTAAAACAAAAAAGGATAGTCTATAACCACAAATCTAAACAAATGTTCTAGTTTATTTTTCTCAAAAAGAATAACCATGATAATCAACATGTCCATCATATACCAGCAAACAATATTGCTCTGTTTTGGATGTTCCCTGAAATACAGTTATCAGGAGTCAGAAGAAATGGTTGCACAATTGATTTGATCTCTTGCCCTAGAAGAGAGGTATATTTCTGATATTGTTAAAATGAAACGGTATACCCTGCATATTTTGACAGTTTATTTTCTAACATAAAAACAATTGAGATTGATTCTCAATCTCATCTCACAATGAAAAAAAAAAACTCACCTTCATAATATAATGTTAAATAATACAAAATATGAAATGTACTAGAAATATTGAGTCTTATTCATTACCATTTTTACATATTAAAGCAAATGTATTGAAAGAAAAATAATTTCATGCAATTAAATTATATGTTGCTGTGAGAATAATTGAGAAGGGAAATGTTTTATTTCTTTATATGGAGAATATTGGGAGAAATCATTGACCATATTCATTACCTCCTATAATCATATATTGTAAAAAAAATAATATATTGTGATGGATAGATAAAAAAAAAAAAAACAGAGAGATGGAAAGGTATGAGACTTCAAATAGTCAATGTTATTTACTTACAATTAAGCCACTGTTTGCTTGCCTTTTTTCTCTGCCATGGATCCTTTTGTAGAAAATTCCGCCTGGATTAAACTGAGTACTCCAAATTATCATATCTCTTTGATAATATACATCCATCCCTGTTATCCTTGAATTATGTTCAATATGAGAAATTTGTTGATGATCGCCACTGTAGTTGAATGGATATATAAAACCCAGGATATCAGTGTCATTAGCAATGTAGAGAACTTGATCTTCAGAGCCTGGAGATTATTATAATAAAATACAAAAATAAAGTAAATTTCAACTAATGTAAAAGCAATGATTGTATTTTTAAAGTTATCTTGAATTATTATACTTAACACAGTTTCTTGCTCTATAAAAATCAAACAACTTTATATCGTGTTTTAGTCTTCATGATTTATTTCTAATATACACGTTCTTAAACATTTCTAAGACTTATTGATGTAGGTTTTCCCAGGGCAAAGCTTACCTTATGGCTAGAAATTAGGTATTTGTAGTAGATATCCTTTTCATAAAGAGGGATTTCTATTTGATAAATTGCAGTGCATTATGTTAATGCTTTGATCCTCAATATTCAGATGCTATATTGTGTACTCATTAATCCTCAAACATTCCTGAGTATCCAGTTTATGCATTCAGTTTATCATCATTGTATTAGGTTAAGCAATGAAAATTAAGAGGAGGAAAGTCTTCCTTTTTTAATATTCATGTATCTCAAATATTCTATTTTTATCATAAGAAGATATTACTATTTATTACATTAAAATATCGTAATGTCAATATCATTTAGAATATTGCTAGTTGATGCCTGTAGCCTGAAGTTTTCATACCTACAATACAATTCTAATATCATTTGCATATTGAGACAAGTAAAACCCTAGACTGAATTCTCAATATATTAATTAAAATATTGATGGAACTGTAAATATTGAATTGCATACACACTATCTGCAAATTAAAAAAAAACAATAATGAAGTAAAGTTCAGCACTATTGGTTTAATAGTTCTCACTTGGTTATGTTTATCTACTCTATGGCAGGCATTATGGAAAAGATTTCACAATTTATCCCCTCTTATGGAAAGCAGGGATACATATTTCCATTTTATAGCTGAGGAATTGAGGCTCAGAGAGTTTAATAACTTGCCCAGGGCCAAAGATTACAGAAGGGCAATGCTAGGATTCAAATTCAAGTATGTTTACCTCTACAGCCCATCCTTAATCTACTATATCATGTTGTTTTCTACCTGTAATAACTGTTTTATTACAATTGCCCAATCCTGCCCTATAACTAACAATCTTTGTTACGATATTCTTAGTAAAAACCAGAGCATGAAAATTCATTCCCAAAAAAGCCCCAAATACCTGTTTTTTTTTTTTTTGAAGTTTAACAAATTTTATTCCTAAGTAAAGGAGGTCTGAATTAAAGCATGATTTTACTTAAAACTTTTTATATTCTTACTCAAAATTCCATTCTCCTTACAATGCTAGCCTTTAACCTGTTATTTTTATCCATTGGTATAATAATATTTCTCAAATACACTGAGAGCAGTCCATAAAGAAAGATGCTTTACAGTCTATCACATTGACTTGTAAAAACTTTTCCCTCCTTCTGACCAATTTTTTAAACACAAAAGTGATTTTAACAGTTACAATGTATTTGACAGTCATGTCTATAAACCTTCCTAGATTAGATTAATTAAGCAGGTTAACAAACAAACTGGGAAAATTAGCCAATATTGAAAAGAGACTTATTTCTATTTTCAAACATGGAGCTATTGCTAAAATATAATATGAAACATTGTTTTCCCATAAGATATTTATAACAGTTATATTAGCATTTGAAATAATTGTTATGATCTTACCTTTTGCTATGCAGGTGTTATTCCTTTCCTGAAAATTCTGGTCACACACACATTTATATGACCCTTCCATGTTTATACATTGGTGGGAACATGTGCCAAACACCAAACATTCATTAAGATCTAGAAGAGAAAAGCTCAAAATAGCATCATCATACCCTCAATTAGCACTTCCTATTTTTCAGACATGTAAAAAAAGACAAATTTATTTTTCTTCCTTCTACTTCTTATTTCTATTTCTTTTATTGTCTTTTTAAAACTCTTAAGTCTGTGATTTGCTGTGTCACATTTTCCGGCCTTAGCAAGTTTTTACAATAGTTTCACTATAATAATTCATCAATTGCTTGTACATTGCTTTTTAATCTACTTAACACATTGATATAGCACTTTCAGTGCTATTGAAATAGCACTTTCCTAGTATTTTCGTCACTCAAACGCACACTTCTTGAGGTTTCCTTTTAAGACTCTTTCTAATTACTTACCTTCATACCTTTGTACACATCATATAATATCCTTGCTCACCTTCACATAGAGAATTCTTACTCATCTCTCAAGATCCACCTAAAGTGAAACCTTGCTTGTTCTCCACCAACATACATCCCTACCATGGTTTCTCCACTGTTTGCTATCTGGGTATTTCTCTCTTACAACACTGTATATACTATATTTCATATATAATATATATGCCATGTTGTACAGAGAAATTAAACACACATACACATATATGCACACTAATGTTGGTACCATGAGCTTTCATAGAGGATGGAAAAATCTCACACATGTCCAGTACCTAAAACAGTGCCTGGCACACAGCAACTATTAATCCATTTCTACTTCTCTGATGGTATTTTTCGGTAATCTGTCTTCTTTTTATATATTCTAATTAAAGTGCTTTGGTTCTAACATCAAATAGTGATTTCTTATTTTCTTTTTGAGCTATATATAGGAAAAGCAAAAACACATTTGAATTCCTTGAATTATGAATCAAAGTAATGTCTTTCCCTTCCTCCATACCAAATCAAATTGCTTTTCCTTACTATCAAAACTTCCTTCACTAAGGATACAAATTTTATTGAAGTGCAAAAGTTATTAATTTGCACAATAAAAATACCGGATTTGTAGCAACTTAAAATGAAGAATGAAGTTGCAGCTTGTATTTGCCATAGAATATAATTAAAAACACAGAAATGTTTGAGAATGGAAGTTTTAATTTTCATAAGTATGTGCAGGAAATAGAGCCCACTATTCACAGACAAATGTTAGAAAATTAATGTTTGAAATTAAAATTTGAAGAAGTTGTGGATGTGTGCATGTGTGTGTTTATATACAATCAAGAGAAAGTGTCTGGGGAAAAAAAGAAATAATCTAGCCTTGAAAAATAATTTGCTCTTGGGCACCTGGGTGACTCAGTGATTGAGTGTCTGCCTTTGGCTCAGGTCATGATCCCAGGGTCCTGGGATGGAGTCCCATGTTGGGCTCTCTGCAGAGAGCCTGCTTCTCCCTCTGCTTATCTCTCTCTCTCTCTCTCTCTCTCTGTGTCTCATGAATAAATAAATAAAATCTTAAAAGAATAATTTGCTTTTAATTTTATTTATTTATTTCAATTTTATTTATTTATTTGACAGAGAAAGAGAGAGAGAGAGAGAGAGAGAGAGAGATTGAGTACACACAAGCAGGGGGAGAAGCAGAGGGAGAGGAAGAAGCAATGTAGGCTCTCTCCTGAGCAGAGAGCCTGATGTGGGGCTTGATACCAGTATGCTGGGATCATGACCTGAGCCTAAGGCTGACGCTTGATCGACTGAGCCACCCTAGGCATCCCAATAATTTGCTTTTTAAATCACAATAGTGAAAACCTAGGGGTGCCAGGGTGGCTCAGTCAGTTGAGCACCTGACTCTTGCTTTTGGCTCAAGTCATGATCTCTGGGTCCTGAGATTGGGTTCCATGCCAGCAGGGAGGCTGCTTGAGGTTCTCTCTATCCCTCTCCCTCTGCTCCTCCCCGACTCT
Organism: Canis lupus familiaris; assembly: GCF_011100685.1. Taxonomy (NCBI): domain Eukaryota; kingdom Metazoa; phylum Chordata; class Mammalia; order Carnivora; family Canidae; genus Canis; species Canis lupus. The sequence continues at coordinate 44,220,232 of NC_049240.1, forward strand.
CTCTCTCTAAAATAAATAAATAGGGTAGCCCGGGTGGCTCAGTGGTTTAGCGCCGCCTTGGGTCCAGGGCCTGATCCTGGAGACCCGGGATCGAGTCCCACGTCAGGCTCCCTACACGGAGCCTGCTTCTCCCTCTGCCTGTGTCTGTGCCTTCTCTCTCTCTCTCTCTCTCTCTCTCATGAATAAATAAATAAAATCTTTAAAAAATAAAATAAAATAAAATAAATAAATAAATCTTAAAAAAAATAAAGAAAACCTAGACTGTTATTTTTCAGTGTTCCATGTTAATGGAAAAATAAAATGTCACGAATAATCCAAACTGGTATATAATTCAAAATGTACATAAATATGACATGTCCACACTTCATTCTCTTTTGGGCGAATATAACCAATTCAATTCAATAATCTCATTTTGATTGATGCAATGCAAAAATCACATTTCTTTACCCAAGAATAAAATGGACAGTAGAGAAGGAAGCTAGTAGAAAGCATTTTACAACTTGAATTTCCCTAGATAAGCCAAACTTAGACAACTCTAATCACAATAATATCAATTTTAATGGAGAAACTGGCAGTAAATACATATAGGTCTGTATTTCATGGCTCTCTATTAAAGTCCCAATGTATAGTATATTTACATATAATTTACTGTGAAATCCTGGCTATCCTACCATGCTCGATTTTTAAATGGTCTCAAGTAAATTGACAGAGATTTATCTAGATCCTGTCTTTGAATTTTAGAAGGGACTTTGATAATATAAAGCACTGTTTAGGAAATGGGTTAGGACAAAAGCCCACGGTTCTCTAAAAGTGAATTACCTATTGCAGTACTGCAAATGCCACAACTCAAGAGAAATGGGTCATCATAAACATGGTCTTTCATGAAGTGCCTCCAATTCTCCAATAGTTCCTGAACCAGCAATTTTGTTATTTGCATTTCAAAACAAAGTTGTAACAGTACAATTGAAATTCCTGCAGATCTGAATTTACTATAGAAAAGGCTTTGTAGCCTCAGAGACGGTTAGCTTAGCCGTACAAACAAATAGGCTCTTGACCCGAGAGACTTTCACTCTTGTAGGTAAAACGGTATCCCGTAGATACACACCAACCTGATGAAAATCAATCCCATGTCATCTCACAGTTTAACAGCATTGTGAGTCTTTTATAACCTAAAGATTTAAGAGCAAGCTGTTGAGGAAATGTACTATACCTTCACACTGTCTGTTTTTCATGTTTCTCTGAAATCCAGGCTTACAGCGACAAAAAACAGATGTTTTTATTTGATTACAATATGCGTCATCGCCACATGGATTCACATTATCTTCACAGGTATATTCAGCAGGAGCTGGGATTTAAAAATGCCATCAAAACTAATATAATTCTAATTCTTGAAGTGGGAGTTTACTTTTTTTAAAATTTGAAATTATATTTATTATTCCATAGATAACTTTTTGAATTTATAAGATTATGATCTTCTCTCTATATAAGCCCTCATTTCTTATAAAGGTGTAGAAGCAGATAAAACATAAGCTCATTTACATTAAATATAGTTCAGACCAAACTGCCAATAGCTGATATTTACAGTTGTTATTGAAGTACACTATTTTGTAAAAGGAAGAGTCAACGTTTTTAATGATAGGCTGTCATTACTAAGGTACAAATGAGGACTACATCCTTCTCTAGGAACCAAAAGGTTTCCTACAAGCTACCTAGACATGTGGCCATTAATTGCTAACCTAAATTTAGTATTCAGGAATTCAATCAAGGGTACTACCATGTTATTCAAACAAGTAGGCTAAATCATCAGTTCTTAAACTTTTTCAGCCTGGAAATATGTATGAGGAGCAACATGCTCCAGTGGTCATGGGCTGTTACACAAGTTAGGACAGACTATGTGTTATTTGTCATTTCTAGCATAGTAGTTGCAATTTCATAGCTTTATCTCCTATTACAAAAAACATTATAGCATGCAAATAAATGAGAGGGACATTATTATAAAAATATTGTTGGATTAGCTCTATTTACTGACAGATATCAAATTATTTTGAAATATGAAAACTTTATCAGAATTTTAGCCATTATTAATCTCCACTGACTTTCGAATATTTTATAATTAATTAAAGTACATCAGTGGAATTATATATACCTCAGTTGAGATAATATGTGGCCATATTGTAGTGGGTAATGCTTCATCACCCAGTGAGGAACAATTCAGATGCATAAATGAGAAAAAATAAAAGACTCCATAGTAGAAAGTATTTTATGACTTTTACAAGCAATCCGAATCTAAAGTCATAAGTTTGGTTATGTTTCTTAATTTGAAAAATTAGATATCAAACATTAAACACAAAAATAACCAAGGTCTAATAACTCAAATATCACCACGCTCCAAATGAATAATACAAATGATGTCTTCTTTAAGAATAACTCAGCAATGGATTAAAATCTTAAAACACTGAATACATTATTAACACCTTACCTTCTTTTAAACTAAATATCATTATAAGAATCAAAAATATTAAATTTATATTTTATAAAATAAAATATTAAGGGATACAGATTTCTTTGGTGACATCAAAGTCTGTAATTGGAATTTGAGATCTCAGGTTCAGCCCTAACAAGTGTACTCATTGTGAAATTGAACTTTCCTACCTCATACTTTTTGATATAATTTAAGTGGCATTGCAAGGTTGTGTTGGCAAGGGCTTGCCGCCCAAAAAGTATACTGTTTGAAAATAAACTTACTTATTCTGCAGCCTTGTTCATCTGAACCATCTCCACAGTCATCAAGTTGATCACACTGGAGGTCCATGGGGATACATTTTTTATTGCTGCAAGCAAACTCATCTTTTTTACATGGTCTTGCTTTATATGTAAGCTTGCCTATAAAGTAATTAAAAATGATTAGTGCTTCACAGAATCAAAACAAATTTACTGAGTACACAAACATTCAAGATTTTACTAAACACTGTGAAAAACATGACTCCACAATCCATATGAAGCTCTTGGGCCAAATAAAAGAATTCTGAAATTCCGGATTTTTAGAAAAGTAACAGTGCATTTACCCTATAATAAGTAACACTATATTTCCATAGGAAAATGTTTGAATATTCACCCTAAGTGGGACTTTGTTTCTAAAGCATTACAAACTGCTTCAGACCAGTTTAAGTCAGGGTTTGTCACCCACCAAGTGATTTTGTCGCATACATTAGCATAGTCTTTGGTTTTATTGTGAAGAAGGGATTTTGTATGCAGACATACATTCTTTAGTAGCACTCTCCCCTCAAGGAACTGTTTAACAGAGAACACTTTTATTTTATGTTTTAAAATATTTTATTTATTTATTCATGAGAGACACACAGAGAGAGGCCGAGACACAGGCAGAGGGAGAAGCAGGCTCCATGCAGAGAACCCTAGGACGTGGGACTCGATCCCAGGTCTCCAGGATCACGACCTGGGCTGATGGCAGTGCTAAACCACTGAGCCACCCGGGCTGCCCAACAGAGAGCATTTTTTAACCACTATGTTTTTCTTTCTCTCACACAGTATTTTCTGGAATAAAGTATGTATAATCAAAGGAGACTTACAGACTAGTAGAGACTTTGGATAAAGCAGCACAAGTCTACTATTCAAATGAATGTTAGCAGATTATTTTCATACCGTGTCAGAAGATCAAGTGTCTGAAAAAAATATCCTCAGACATGCCACATGGAAAATACTTCTTTTTAATTTTTTGTGCCCCCAAACCATCATATTATCTTGTAGCTGTCAGTGAATCAATTATTTCACATTAAATGGATTTACCACCACAGTGATCTTCATCTGAGTTGTCCCCACAGTCATCAATCCCATTGCACATTTGCTCAGGCTGCAGGCATATTCTGTTATTTCTGCATCTGTGAGGTCTTGTGGGTGGGCAAAGAAATTTGGCTGAAAAAAAAAAAAGAAAAAGAAAAAAGAAAAGCAGCTCCTTTGGGTACACTGAGTTATGAGGAAATATCCTTCTGGGGGAGGGTCTTCCTTTTTTTGTTTTGTATTAGTTTTTGCTTTTTGTTGTTTTCTTCTTTTCAAATCCTTAATCTGACTTTTATGAATATCTTTTGTTGTGGAAATTGCCTTCATGTAGGTACTGGAAAATGTGTGATAATAGAAGCTATGATCCTCGTTATTTATATTAACTACAGAAAAGAGTGCACAGCTCAAATGAAATAAAGAAAAAGAACCAAACTTCATGGTCTCATTTCCAGATGCCTTATCTTAGCTGACTTCACTTGGTGTACCAAATTAATTTATGCCTGCAGTTTATACAACATGGCAGGACACTTAGCTTTTGAAAGAGCAATTTCACACAGAATAGAGCTTGAGCAAGCATATGTTACAGGCCCAAATTTGAAAATAGGTCATCCTGTGAAAAAAATGCCCCAACAATGCTATAACTGTGTTTCTTGCTTTGTATTTCTGTAAAGGAATGTGTAAATATATATTTGAGTCACATAGGATCTCTGTTATTTATTTTTAATATTTATGGGTATATGTAGCTTTGTGTGTGTGTGTGTGTGTGTGTACGTGTTAAAGTGACAACAATGAAAGCCAGAGAATTTTACCATTGTCCTTTCTATTATTATCTAATCTGAAGACTTCCATCTCTAGAGTAGGAAACATCTCTCATGACTCTTTATCCTTATGTGTGGAATACTCCAGGACTCTTTCATTGGTTTCCTGATCTCACTCGTGAATTCTCTGCTGATATTCTCTCTCATTCATTTTCATGGATTTACTTGATACTATACCCTTAAGACTTTCAATTTACTATCTAATTTTAGCATCTCACAGGTGACTATAGGATATCTCCTCAAGAATTTGAAATTCAGGAAGTTCAAGACTCCATTCTTAATCACTTTCCCGATTTCCTTCTCTCCAGACATAAGCTTTGTGTTATTTCCATGGTTCAGTTAGTAGCAAATAATAGCTACAAGTCTGGGGTTATCTAAATGCATTCCTCTTATGACTTTCAACTCTTACTAGTCAACAAGTCCAGTTGACACAGTCCCCAAATTTGCCTTCTTTTCTCCATATATACCAGTTATAATAACTCAGCTCTTGATTATCTCTTACAGAGAAAATAACAGTAGAATCCTAAGTGTGTATGTTTCATTGCTCAACCTAAGATCCAAAGGTGCCTTCCAAAAGGCACCAGAACAACCACCTTAGACATCAATCTGATCATCTCTTCCATAGTTATCCAGCACTTTCAGAATAAAATTTAGGATATTTTACATGACAGGGGCACCTGAGTGGCTCAGTAGTTGAGCATCTGCCTTGAGATCAGGTCATGATCCTGAGGTCCTGCGATCAAGTCTGGCATCAGGCTCCCTGCAGGGAAACTGATTCTCCCTCTGCCTATGTCTCTGCCTTTCTCTCGGCCATGAATAAATAAATAAAATCATTTTTTAAAGATACTTTACATGGCATAATAGACTGATCATTACTTTGTCCATACCACTCCTAAAGACTCATCCGTGACAGTCTTAATATTCTATCAATACCACTTTATTAGCTTCCTTAAGTATGCCATACTTCTTCTTGTATGACCTCCTTGGTTTAACTGAAATCTGGTTCCCACTCCAAGCATAGTTCCTCCCCTTTAGGTCTTTTAAGAAATATCTCTTAAATTCCTCAAACTTCATGTTATCTCATGTTCAAATATTCTCTAATTTCCAGCTTTAGCTTTCAGAACTTTTTTTTTTTATATCCTCACATCTGTTTTTAAAAAGAAACTAAAAACAAAAACTATTATTTTGATGGCCATTTGATTATACATCTTTTTTATTGCTATTTTCTCATCAACCTTGTAAATATCACCCCTTCCCACGTTTATTAAAGACTGTAGACTTTCCTTCATCATCAAAACCCTCCATCCAAACTCATTTCAACATCCTAGATGACTGATCAACACTCCCCTTTAACAAACCAGCCAATCAATACTTGTTCCTCTTAGCTCCTTGAGTTTTTCATACCCAATGATCTTTAACTCTAATTCACCTAAGCCACCAACTATCCTATATGGTTAGAAATCATCTATATCTATATATAGTAATATTTAGGGGACATCTGGCATTAATAAATTAATTCACGTTAAAATTTTTAATAACAGAAAAGGGTTTACTACCCTTATCTAAAACTAATTTTTCATATGCTCTGAAAATCATTTTTTCCTGACTTTTCAGGAACCATTCCATCTTTCTTGATACATTTCATTACTTTGGTATTTCTCTTCCACTATTTTTCCAAATTATTTTGTGGTCACTCACCTGAGTCTTTTCCAGCTGCTCATATTTATTTAGATGTTTGGTAGCCCTCAATATTCTATCCTAACTCACTTCTCCTCTTATATCTTACTCTCACTCAGCCTAAATCTTACAAATTCCGTAGTATTCATTACTCCATTTTATTCTGACTTGCACATTTATAACTCTAGACCAGCTCTTCAAGCTTTAGAATCAAACATCTAGAGCCTACATGAAATCTCTACTTGAATGTTTCCTCAAGTATATCTCAAACCAGGCTTTTAATCTTTACTTTCAACACTGTTCCTCTTCCTATGTTACCTATGTATTCCACTGTGAAAGCACAAACACAAATTATACTTAATAACTTCCTCTTCCTTGTCCCATGTATCTAATCTATTGCTTAATCCAATTTATTTTGGTTTTTAAATCACCTTCAAATCTGTGTATATTTGCCATCATGTGATACCAGTATTTTAACCCAAGCTACTAGCATAGCTTGCCTAGAGTACAGCAATTATCTTACCTAGCCTTGCCCTCTTTCAATCCTATATATGTAAAATATAAATATAACTATATGCCTGTTGTACTTAAAACTTTTTAGTATTCTTTTATTTTTAAATACTTTTAAAATTTTATTTATTTATTTACTTACTTTTAGAGAAGGAGGTTGAGGGGAGGAGCAGAGGGAGATGGGAAGAGAGAATCTTAAGCAGGCTCCATGTCCAGTGTGGAGCTCAACACGGGGCTTGATCTCATAACCCTGAAATCACTACCTGAGCTGAAATCAAGAGCTGGATGCTTAACTGACTGAGTCACCCAGGTAACCCAAAACTTTTTGGATTTATTAATTACTTTTAGGCTAAATCTAAAAATCCTTATGAAGACTCACAAGGTTCCAGACTCTTCTGTCTCTTCAGTTTCATCCTAAACCAGCATCTACTTTGTTCTGTATTCTCCAAGCTCATGGATCTTTCAGTCCTTCCAGGAAGCTATGGTGCACTCTGCCTCAGGGTTGTCTACATCTTGCCTACAACATTATGTCTTCTACCTTCCCTCCACCCATCCCTTTCACCTACATGGCCAGAACCCATTATTTTTATAAATTATGTGTGTGTGCATATTTTTCTATTATAATTCAGAAACAACAAAATCTCTGGTATAAACCCATTGTATAAGATTATGTAGAACTAAAACTGAAATTTCATTAGTTGTGCCTTCAGAGGACATTCTCCGAAGACTTTCATTTTTAAGTTTTAAATCCTTTTAAAAATAAGACTGCCTCTTTGTTTTTTATTCAATTGTAATGTCAGTAGTCAATGTCATCATCTATTAAAAAATATTGGTTTAACTTGGTCGACCCAATAGAACAGATAACTTAAGTATATACACTCATGCTATGTTTTCTTTCATTCATCTGATGTGCTACTTAATTATTTCCAAATAATTAAATAATTAATAATTAAAATATCTTTAATTTAGAAGTGAAATACATTTAATATGGAGATTGGATGCAAAGAATGTGAAGAAAGGACTAAAAATGTTTGCTAGGTATAAGAAATCCTTTCCTTTGGTGGTATAAAATTGGATATTTATAGTTGCTGGTTGCATAAGTACATTCCTGACAATTATCAGTTGAGTAACCTGAATTTGAAGAAACACTAGCTTTTGTTAAGATTTTCAGACTGAAATGTTATAGAACTCCTAATTTAAGTTCTCTGCTTAGTCTAAATACATATAGATATATTAATATATTTATAATTATAATGTAGAACATATATGAATAAATAATATATAATATTTAAGTATATTAATATTACTCATATATTAAAATAAATCTATATGTTTACATATTAAAATATATCAATATATTTACATATTATCTCATATATATCCCTTCTCTGAACAACATTGGTCTCAGTAGTGGGTAACTTTTAGAACTACTTGATTTTATTATTCACATTTTTTCCATGTATTTATCCATCCAAAAAAAAATTATTTTAGTCTAAGTGGCCAATTTGATCAGAGCCAAAGTCCTTATATGAACCTTATATAATTCAAAAATTCAGCTACTCTAAATCCTCCAAACAGGCTATAAACTATCGTCTGAATAGTGTTGACATGTGCAAGTTCAGATTTAGGGGGATTTTCCGTAAAGTCATCAACTTTGAACAGAATAATCTCCTATTACCTGAACAAAAGCTGTATATGTAACTACCTAACCTCAGGATGGTAGCTCTGTGGTTTGTCTCACCACTTCATTGATTCATGCCAGTATATTAGGTCTGGAAATGAGAATATAATCTAGATCCATGTGACGTGCCATACCACACATATCAGGGGCTTCATCAGAGTTGTCTCCACAGTCATCTTCTCCATCACACACCCAGAAATGGAGTTTGCAAAGGGAATTATTGCAGAGAAACTCATCTGCTCTACATATATTTCCTCCTTTATTAAAAAAAAAAAAGGAAAAGAGACATAGAGATGTAGCATAATTAGTGCTGGTCAGCAGGACACACATTCCTCTAATTCTTAGCACAGTATTTATTTCTCACTTCCTTATATTATTTTCCTATACAGTACTGGGACAAGCAGTATCCAAACTATTTTTTTAAGTTACTTATGTTTTACTTTTCAAAACAATCTGATATTATGCAGACATATATTTTTAAAGAAAATACCAATAAGATGATAGAAGAAAGTTTTCTCAAATATAAATTATCTTCCATTTTACATGATTTTTATTTTACTATAAATAAACTTAATTTTAAGTAGTATTAATTTTCATTATAAAAATTGTGCTGTTCTGGAAAGAAAAGATCCTTTCAAGACTGTTACAAAATTCAGCTGTATCTGGAAACAAACAAACTGAATTGCTGAAGACAGAATAACCAATAAAAAGTTTTTTGCAATCACAGAGAATCAGTTAATTTTATAACAGAATTAGAAGTTGGTGATGTGGTGAGATAGTACAGTCATCCTTATAAAAACTACAATAGCTTCCCTTTTTTTGCATGTATTTTACAAATGTTTGCATTTTTTCTCCTTTCACAATTAAATAGAAAACATCAAGAATATAAGGCTATGCTTCCACTTAAAATTAAGTGTATGGAACCAAAATAATAATAAACTTTGGTATGTATCTAGATATGTAATAATATATAGTGGAAATTGCAATGGTTCTAGGATTAGGAACTTCCTTTGTCTTGCTCTGGACAAGTCTATTAATTTCTCTGAGACTTAATGTCTTCCTATGTTATAAGAGAGGCATGCTTAAAGTGATTTATAAGGTCATATTTACAAGCAGTACCTGGGAAAACAACACAAAGTAACTTGATGGGAATTCAGAATTAAAATAAACAAGATTGCTTTCAGAGAATTTCACTACTTATTTAAACCTCATACATAAAATAATAAATATGGTTTCTATATTAGATTTGATGACTGAAGGTTTTAAATATTTAAAGTGGATATCTATTAAAACATGGGGCTAGGGAGTGATAGTGCTCATCCTTGTGAGACTAGAAAGTCCCAGAAGGAAAAAAAAAAAAAAAAAAAAAGAAAGTCCCAGAAGGAAGCATTGTTCATTTTGTGGATGCACTTTGGAGGCAATAATAAGTCTAGGTTAGGGTCAAACAGCTCATCTTGTTGAGTTCTGACTTGCAGACAAATCTTTAATAATTTAGGTAGAGTAGCAAAGATTTAACTTAGCAAATGACAGAATGAGATTTATATTTTAACATGATAACACTAGCAAGAGTATGGATAACTTGGAAATGAAGATAGCAAGAGTGAAGCCAAGTAGTCTGGAGGAGGGAAAAGACCAATTTGAAGAGGGGTTGCAGCAATGCAGAAGAGAATTGCTGGTATTTGATTTAGAGTAGCTACATTTGAAAGTGCTTTGGGAGGTGCTCCAGGAGGTAGAACCCTCAGGATCTCATGGCTAAAAAGATGAAGTGCAAGGGGAGTGAGGAGTCAAACATAGTACTCAGTTTTTCTTTTCTTTTTTTTTTTTTTGGACAATTTGGTAAATATTGGTATTGTTCAAAAATAAAGGAATACATCAGAAGGAGCAATAGTAGCAGAAATAATGACATAATTCTTTTAAGGTACTTGTAAGACAACCACGTAGTGATATTTAATAGGATAGTAGATAAATGTATCTAAAATATAGGATAGGTTCTGACCTGTAAATATGTAGCTGGAAATGATCAGAGTGCAGTTGTTATTTGAAATTTAGAACAAAACAGAGGAAATCAGCATTTAAAGATTGGAGAGATAAAACGGAGGCTGCAAAAGGACAGAACATTAGCCAGAGTGGTTGGAGAAATACCTGAAAAGTGGTCCAACAAGAAGGTAGTAGTTAGCACATTTATATAATGCTAAGAGAGAAGGTTCAGTGAAGTGGTGGTAGATTTAGTGAAATGTTTGTAGTTGGTTATTATTAGATGAAAAAGTAGTAGTGACTGTAATCTTTCATCCCTTTCCAGGAGTTTGGCCTTAAAGGGAAGGAAGAAAGGAGGAAGTTAGGTGTCTAAGAGAGACCGGTTATTTGTATGGAGTAAAACAGATATCTGATATCCTTAAGAGCTTCTGAGAATAATTTGATAGACAGAGTAAGCTTGAGGATACAGAAGAGAGTAAAGGTCATTGATACAACAAATTCCTTGAGAATCCAGAAAGTGTGAAGGATTTAAGATCTAAAGTAAAATAAAGGGATTATCCTTAGATTGGAGGTGCAACAAATCTTCCATTTAAAGAAGAAGTAAGGGGGGAGAAGTTAGGCGAGGCACAGCTATCGGTAGATTTGCTAAATGTTGAATAAACCTCAAGATTTTTATTAATTTTGTGAAGTAAAAGGTGAGGAAGAAATTCAACTTTTTAAAAACCTGATAGGGTTAATGGTAGGGAGAGATGATTAGGGAAATATAGGTCAATTGCTTAGAAACCTAATAGTTGAAGCTGAGACCAAGCAACAAACTCTAAAATATGGAAAAAGGCAAGTCTTTGGTGAATCCACCAAGGTGAGTTGATACTCACCATGTAAGACTAACAATATAATATCTGGCATTGAGGTGCCCCTTTCTTTCAACTTCTGCAATGTTCAGTTCTAAAATGCCCTAATTCTGACAATAATTTCAATTATCAAAATTCATGCCAGAAAATATACTGCCATTTAACAACTCTGTCTGAAGACAATAAAAAGATAACATGTACAGTCTTTAGTATTAAAGAAACTTGAGATATGAATATTGATAGGAGGTGAGTGTTGCCTAATTCAGTATCAAAATTCATAGAATATGAAAGTTACATTCTTTCAGAGGAAAAATCCTCATGACTAAACCTCATTATTGCATGTTCCATTTTACAATGGATTATATTCAAACAAAATTTGTGAACTCTTGACATCCTCCGATTACTACAGAAAATGTTAATTGTAGCCCATCAGCTTTGTTAAAAGGAAAAAAAAAATGAGTTCCCAAAGTTATCACATTGGATAACATTATAATTAGCCCCATTTAAGAGTGTTGGGCCTCTTACTATTTTAATTAAGAAGAGAAATATAAATGAAATCACAATCACAACAGTAAGACAAATGTTTTAAGATAACTTACTAAAGGCTTCCTATTGTACCATGAAGAATTTTCATTACAAAAAAACATATCATGGGCCTACCATGACATCTTGAGTCTAACATAAAATGCTTATTTTTGAAATGGCACGAGACACACATAAGCAACAAAAAAAGGTATAATTTAAAGAGATTAGACAGATCAAAATTCCAGTTTCCTAGTCATTAGTCATGTTCTTAATCAGCTCAACAGAAGATTAGAAAAATATAAAAGTGTGTACGTGTATACACACACACATATTTATAAACAATAACCTATGTTTAAATATAACTGAGCTTCTGTCAGATTCATTGAAATCTGGACAGGCCATAATCACAGAAAATAAGCATCTAGAGTTCCCATTTTAATTTGGGTGGATAGAATGTTTAATATATGATAATATTTTATAATTTTAATTAGTAATTAACACATTTGTGAGCTGATGATTACTAAAAATAATAATTCTCAAAAAAATAAATAAATAAAAAGAATAACTGTCGATCTTTCCTACCGAAATTGCTAGGGGAATAACGTTTGGGAGCGAAGACAAACATCAAGTTTCCTTGAGGCATCATGTTTTACCTTTAAAAATATGAATGCTGCTTTTAATTCCACAGTATTTGGGGGTTCGTCTTTTTAAAGTAAAGTAAGAAGTGGATTCATTTGGAAAATGTTCCTGCGTGCCTACTGCCTTCCAGACCCTAACACTTAGTTCATGTGTCCAGATTTGGGATGAATGAAGTGAGATTTAACAGGAGAGATATTTATTCTGGCCTTCCATTTCCTCAGTGCCTTGAAGGACATTTATCCAATACCTAAACCACTTGCTAGAAGTAAGTTAAATACTAGAATTCTGAACTTGATTATGTGTTAAGGTACAGCCATACAGGACCAAATACTTTAACCACCAAGATAATTCACTGGAATTTACCTGGCAAAAAGAAACCCAAGAAAAGTTAGAAACATGAATATTGAGACGAGGAGCTTTGACACATTTGTAAATGATTCAGTTAAAGGCCCTCCACTCTTTTTTAATCAGTAAGCTTAGATTTTATTTTATTTTTTTTTTTAATTTTTTTTTAATTTTTATTTATTTATGATAGTCACACAGAGAGAAAGAGAGAGAGGCAGAGACACAGGCAGAGGGAGAAGCAGGCTCCATGCACCGGGAGCCCGATGTGGGATTCGATCCCGGGTCTCCAGGATCACGCCCTGGGCCAAAGGCAGGCGCCAAACCGCTGCGCCACCCAGGGATCCCAGTAAGCTTAGATTTTATTTTATTTTTTAAAGATTTTATTTATTTATTCATGAGAGACAGAAAGAGAGAGAGGCAGAGACACAGGCAGAGGGAGAAGCAGGCTCCCTGCAGGAGCCTGATGTGGGACTCGATCCCTGGACTCCAGGATCATGCCCTGGGCCAAAGGCAGGCGCTAAACCGCTGAACCACCCAGGGATCCCCAAGCTTAAACTTTAAATAGATCCATTTTAAATCTAAAAGAAAACTCAGATTTCAAATGCTATAATGTTCTGTCTTCTTAACTATAATGTTTAGATTTTTAACCTGGAATTCTTTGTTCAAAAATATTTCTTACGGAATTTTTTTTTAAATAGATAAATCCTGACAGGATTGACCTTACACACACACATATATACTTACTTTCCAGATATTCTTATGGCTCTGAGAGACTTTTCACTGTGGTTGGATTTGATAATATGAAAAATGGGCACAGAAAGGTTCCTAGAAGTAAGACAAGACACTAGATCTCTTGAATCTCACTTCATTAAATTCTCTGTTCTATTACATAGTACAAAGTCTACCACTCTCTCCCTTTGAAATAATACTTGAAGACTCCTTAAAAGCTTGGGAAGCTTCTCATTATGCTTAATATTAAAACCAAATTCTATAGCATGAATCTTCAATTACTTATAGTTCCTAAAACACTTAAACTTTGTCTCACCTCTGAGACTTTGTGCACAATGATCCCACTGCCTGGGATGCATTTCCTCATTCTGTTTGCGTACCTAATTTTTTACATCAAGAAGCTCGCATTCCAACAGGGGAAACTTAGTCAACTTAATACAGAAGTAATTATAAGAAGGAAGAATATGATAACAAGAATGCAATCAAGAGTTGCTAGGGAAACACCGTAAGAGATGGCAAGTAGCAACCTAGTGGACTAAAGGATAGATATAATTTTCATTGGCAAAGGTATTGAGATGGAAAAAATAGCAGAGGGATCATGAAAGATGTTGAAAAGCATGAAAACTGTTGCTAGACTTATTCTTCAGTTTGGCTAGGATATATGATCCGTAAGGAGAAGTAATAGAGTATACGGGTAGGAAGTAAAATAGGATCATTCTCTTGTAACCCTGACGGCCATATTTGTACGTAACCAGGAAGGAAGAGCTTTGAGCAAACATTGACATAATCAGAGCTACGCTTCAATAATCTGAACCAGGCAGCAGTGAGTAGAATGTATTAGAGTCCAATTACATGGTAATACATGAGCCCAGGCAAGAAGCAATGAGAGAAAGACAGACTGAAATTGAGAGGATGGAGCTCATTAGCTAGAAAATGGAAAAAGATGAGTAATTTAATTGTCCTGAAGTCTTAGAATATGACTGAATTTAAGAACTTTCGGTGCCAGAAGGTCTACAAAGTTTACAGTCTCTAAGGTGACCAATTATAGATTGTGAATGTGAGAACTTATCCAAAAGTAGAAAGAGCTATTAGGGAAGTCTAACCTTTTACGGCTCTATATAAAGCACTGCAGATTCCAAATGAGAACTAGGATTCGTTCTGCTGAATATTACAATTCTTTATCAGGTTTGGGATGAAGGTCTTAGTAAATCATAAAGGTTTGATCTAGTATTAAACAACATGGAGGATATTTTTGAGTGACTAGATATTTACAGAAGTAAATATTTTAGAAGTATTTTACCTTTTTTTCTTTTTTTAGTTTTTATTTAAATTCCAGTTAGTTGGCATACAGTGTAATATTAGTTCTAGGTGTACAATGTAGTGATTCATCACTTCCATATGACAGCCGCTGCTCATCACAAGTGCCTTCATTAATCCCCATCACCTATTTCACCCACCCCCTCACCCACCTCCCCTCTGATAACCATCAGTTTGTTCTCTCTAGTTAAGAGTCTGTTTCTTGATTTGCCTCTCTTTTTTTCCCTTAGTTTGTTTGCTTTGTTTCTTTTTTGTTGTTGTTGTTTTGTTTTGTTTTGTTTTGTTTCTTAAATTCCACATATGAGTATTTGTCTTTCTCTGCCTGACTTCTTAGAAACCTAATAGTATGAAGCTGAGACCAAGCAACAAACTCTAAAATATGGAAAAAGGCAAGTCTTTGGTAAATCCACCAAAGTGAGTTGATACTCACCATGTAATACTAACAATATAGTATCTGGCATTGAGGTGCCCCTTTCTTTCAACTTCTGCAATGTTCAGTTCTAAAATGCCCTAATTCTGACAATAATCAAAATTCATGCCAGAAAATAGACTGCCATTTAACAACTCTGTCTGAAGACAATAAAAAGATAACATGTACAGTCTTTAGTATTAAAGAAACTTGAGATATGAATATGATATTGATATGGATGACATTCCAGCTCCTTCCATGTCATTTCAAAGGTATATTTACACCGTATAAACCCTGAATACATTTTCAAATGCACTGCAACATACTCAGTATCTAGTATCATCTCTGTTGAGGATATTCCAAATATACTGAAATGGAAAGTCCATTGAGAGACTTTTGTGACCAGCTTAAAAGAAATTTTGCATTTAAACAACATATTTAACATTACGAAAATAATAAGAGTTATGGAATTTGTGATCATTTGAAGCTTTGCCCCACAATTTCTTCGCTTTCATCTCATTAGCTCTAAAGTAGTAACAACTGCTGCTTTTAATGTAGTGAATTACAATTAAAAAGTTGTTATCTGCCAGGAAATATTTTCACATAGCTAGAAAATAATGTGTTACAAAATTGAAAGTTGTCTTCCAGACAGACAAAAAATGTAGGTCATTTTCTCAGCCATATGGCAAAAAGGAAATTCGGGACACAACCTGCAACCTATATATGATCTAGCAACTTAGTATGTGCAATATAGTGTGCCATGTGTTATCATTCTTTTGTAGTAAGACAAACAGTGTGGAAGAGAAAACATACACCAAAACTAGTTTTGTAGTAATGGTTATAGTGGTTATATTCCCTGCACCCTTCTCTGGACCCTATCCCTGACCCAGCATCCTAGCTGAGAACATGGTAGGACACAATAAACACCTCCACTTTGATTGCCTTTGTCATATGAAGATCGATACTTACTGTCTGAAATTAGCCGGATTTTGCTTACTCAGAACAGAATGTTGTGCAATGAAACAAGAATGGGTAAAGAGAATCATTTGATGATCCTATCGTCTGCCTCTAACACACTTTTGATTCTGTACAACATTTTAACTGTCATTCTCTTATTCCCTGGCATGCACACCCGTGTACGCGCACACACACACACACACACACACACACACAGTACCTTACCTCTGTCACAGTTGTCTTCATCACTGCCATCCACACAGTCATGAATGCCATCACAGAGCCATCTAATTGGAATACAGTGGGCTTTATTCCTGCATCGAAACTGATCTTCCTTACATTCAGTCACACAGTCCATCTGTTCGAATACAAATGGGCACTGCAGTTTTCATTAATGATAATGACATAGTCAAAGGCAAAATAAACATGCAGCTGACAATATTGGAGATTTATTACACTGTGGGGCTTTCTTTTATTTTGACTTAATGAACACAACCTCTACAAATGACAATGGGGTTTAGTATACAAACAGCATGCAGATTCAGGTATTTGCTGCAATTACTGTATTCAGTGTACTTGTCCTAATATTTTAGGCAGTGCCAAGAATAAAGAATCTGTCTATTTTTATTACATTTGCTTTCCCGAACCTAATTCCTGTAATTCAGAGATTTTAATCAAATGATAGATTTTACCTCATCTGAACCATCAGCACAATCATATTCTCCATTACATTTCAAAGATGCTGAAATACATCCTCGGCTGGCACATATATATTCACTTGATGAGCAAGTAGGAGAAGCTGAATATAATTATAAAGTTAAGATTTAGATTCAGTGAAATGAATGACTGGTTTGATAGATAAAAACATATCTATATATATATGCATGTAAAAAATTCATAGACAGTCATGAAAAATAGGTTAAACTATATTCAAAATCTGATATTAAACATTTATTTAAAATGTGTCTCACAATATTATTGCATTTCATTAAATATACTTAAATGATGTAATAGCCTGTTCAGTAAGTGTTCAACTTACTAAAGAAAGGAAAAAACCTAAATGTCCTCTAACTCTTTAATTTTGAAGAATTTCCATAACTTTAAATTATGTAAATATAAAGGCCTCAAATTATTTTTAAAATTATAATGGGATTTAGTGACCCTTGGGAAAGTTAATTTATATATGCATCATATAAAGCTAAAAGTAGAAATCTTGGCATGTTCTCATAGACCCCATGATATCTTGCTGGCTCTGTTGACATAAATGTCATATTTGCATAAGTTCTGAGAAGTATTTTTGTTTTAGGGTCTTAAACATGAATATATGCATAATTAGCTGAGGCTATAGAAAGTATTCTTTTATGACATAGAAAATAATAATAACATGGATATTTAAATTACTATCAGTACCAAATCTAATTAATCGACTTAGTAATTGTGATTGTTGCCTTTGTCTACAAGTTTGAGTTTGCCAGGCTTGCACTCAAATCTCTGGGGTTCTTGGCTTTACGTCAGACACCTAGGCAGCCAAATGTACTTATAAAATGACTTTATGGTCTCAATTGTTTACTCCGAGGATGCTAAAAAACTTTTTTCCTAGAGTTTTAGTTCCTTTTAATTGGCAGTGTTTGCCTAGAGATCTGTACTTCTATGGATTCTGAGGACCAAATTCAGTAAGTAAAAAGATGTGATCAATTAGCAATATGGACCATGGGCATTGTACTGGGACATAGCAATGTGTGGGTCCCATATCTGGCTACTCTCACCTGGGCTCTCAAAGTAATGCTTTTGTGGTTATACATAGGTTATAGTATAATTTTCTCCCAGTAATCTTTTTTTCTGTAAGATACTGCTATTAAAATACCTGAGGTATAAAAAAATTAAGTTATAATGAGCATATTTACAAAGCTGTATTTAAGGGATAAAAATGTATTTTGAATTGGGTGTTATTTTCCTGTACTCTGGTCTTGCTTCCTAATTTTATTTTGATTTTAGACAAAGATGCAAATAGAAATTATACACTTACACTTTTTCTCAGTTGGTATCCTGTTGAAACAACTGCATTCTGTTTCATGACTTTAATTTCCATAACTGAAAACCTGACTTTTATTGCACTTATAATACTTTCAACATATTTCATTTTGCCATCTTGGGAAAACAATTCCAAATGGTGTGGAAAGACAGAGAAACCGGAAAATCTAATTTTGAGGAGTAATGCTTGGATCCCCAACATAGTAATAATCTTACCTGTCTAAACACTTTCAAAACATATGAAGGACACACCAATTAATTCATCTATAAATACTTCCAAATTTTATTTCTGAAATAGCAAATGTTCATGTGCACTTGCCACTATTTTCGTTCATTATTGCCTACAGCGAAACTACACCTAGTTAAAATTAACTATCACCTCAATTATTTTACCTGGCTCACAGTGTTTCTCATCTTCTCCATATTTACAGTCTTCATGGCCATCACATTTCCATTTTGCTGATATACACTGACCATTGGAACACTGGAACTGATCTTTGGAACAACTTGCTTCACAATTTCTCTGTCAAAAATCACACAATACAGTCAACATTGAAGTTTTAGACAAATATCTGCAAGGCCAAAAGACAGCTAGAAGCCTTATGAATAGAGACCTAGACGTGTAGAAACCATGACTGCCACAAGAAACTCAGATGGTCACTTAAGTCCATGGTCATATAGCAAAACTGTAACAATTTTCTATTTTCATTGGTCTTTGTGAGTCATAATAAAAGAGAAAAAATAAGAAAAGAATATAGATCATATCATTTGCTCCGAGGGGATCATTTTCCAACAGACAGTTAGGGGGTAATGTAATTTTAATAATTATAGGTGACAATGAAGACGAGGGGGGATATAAAGGGTTAAAAAAATATTTCTAAGCAAGTACATTCAGTTCATTGGGGATGGAGTGGCAGGATGAATGTGAAATAAAGAACCTGAAGGTAAATCTATTTTGTGTCAGCAAAACTTCCCCATATGTCTTTCCTTTCCCCTTTTCCTCATGCCTTTTTTCCTCAGTACCTGTCCCTTCACAGTTGCTGTTTATAATCCTTCACCTCTCTTCCAATATTTGCTGCTAAAGAACTATGAAATGAACTGTCACAATTGTCACTTCTGCTAGCTTGCATACAGATTTTACTTGGAAGTCAAACAAGACAGTAGATACATCTTAGGGGAGCTTAGCTTTCAATTCTTCATATGAGATCAATAAAAGGGATCCACTAGAAATTTACCTTCCCTGTGTCTGACCAGTCTGGTTGGTACAGGATGCTCCAGTGAAATGTCTTGCTGGGATGACATTTTTCTGTTGTTAAGTACTTTCTATTCTTGCCAAAATGTACTTGTCTGTTCCTTTCACAAAATGTGTAGCCCTCACAGCTTATGAAACACTCAGTAAGTGAAGCATGTTGAACTATTACTCCCTGCTTCTTCCCAGTGTCATCCCCATGTAAAGAAAGAGAGTTTACTTTCTAAATTCCTGTAATTTTCTCTTTCCTAGTGGTAGTTTAATTAGACTGCCTGCGATATGATTTATTTTCTTCTTTCTGCCTTTCTTCTTCCCTTCTTTTCTCAAGTATTGAGGATTTGCCAGTCACCAGAGTTTCTTAAATAAGAATCCAAAGAAGGGCAGCCTGGGTGGCTCAGCGGTTTAGAACCGCCTTCAGCCCAGGGAGTGATCCTGGAGCCTTGGGATAGAGTCCCAAGTCGGGCTCCCTGCATGGAGCCTGCTTCTCCCTCTGCCTCTCTCTCTCTCTCTCTCTCTCTCTCTCATAAATAAATAAAATCTTAAAAAAAAAAAACTCTAGAAAAAAAAATAAGAATCCAAAGAAAACTAAGATTTATTCCCTATATTTCATGAACTCATAGACTAAGGGAAGACCAGCACCTGGACCAATAATTGTAATAAAATGCATTACTTGTGAAAAGAAATTAATATAATTTTAAACATATGGTTTCTCAAGGCTTTTAGGAAAGACTTCATAGAGGAAGTTCAAACAGAAATGGAATTATCTAAGGAAAGGCTTTCCATGTGTAAGGGTAGGTAGAAATGTACTATATCTGAGGTGTAAGCTATGTTGTGATAAATGTACAAGACATTGGAGAAACAATCCATGAACTGATCGTGAGAAAGGGATTTCATACATTTTATCCACCACCTTACCTGCCATGCTCAGTATTTTAGCTGGGACATAGTAAGCATTCAATAAAAACTGCCAATGGAATGAATGAGTGAATGAATCAATGAATGAAATAGCAAATGTAGAACATAAGGAATATAAATTAAAATTCCATGTACTTCAGTTCCAGTAGAACAGGGATCATGTCTGTAAGTTTAGTGATCATGTGTGTCTGCGAACCAAATATCTAATACTGTGGCATGATTTAAATAACTGCTCAGTATGTATTTGTAGAACTGATGAGTGATTGTTTCAGAGCAAAGCAATTCAAATAAAATAGCTCAATGGATGGCACCGGTGATCAGTTGCTGTCAGCAACATAGAAGATTGTACTTCTCGACATTTTTTCTATCAGAAGGTTTCAATC
This sequence comes from Canis lupus familiaris, assembly GCF_011100685.1. NCBI lineage: Eukaryota > Metazoa > Chordata > Mammalia > Carnivora > Canidae > Canis > Canis lupus. The sequence goes on from NC_049240.1 coordinate 44,241,037, forward strand.
TAAAATAAATTACAATTGATTGTGTATGTATTTCTATATTTGTAGGCTATTTATTTTAGACTCTTAAAAGCATACAGAAAGAAAGTATAATGAATCCCATGTGCCCATCATGCTTGTTTCAATGATCAATACTTCGCATGTTTCACGTACCCTCCTCCAACACATTTATATATAGTCCAGATTATTTAACACAGCAACAATAGTATTGGAACATTGACAATATCACAAAATTTGACAAAATTCCTTAGTATAAATTATTCCCAATCAATATTCAAAGTGTTTTCATTTTTAAAGCTATATCAAGATATTATTTGGTAAAATAAGGATCTAAAGGAAGTTTACACATTGAATTTGGCTTGAGTCTCCTTCAATAACTATTTCCCATTCTCCTAGTTTTTTTTTTTTTAATTTTTATTTATTTATGATAGTCACAGAGAGAGAAAGAGAGAGAGGCAGAGACATAGGCAGAGGGAGAAGCAGGCTCCATGCACCGGAAGCCCGATGTGGGATTTGATCCCGGGTCTCCAGGATCGCGCCCTGGGCCAAAGGCAGGCGCCAAACCGCTGCGCCACCCAGGGATCCCTAGTTTTTTGTCTTAATGTCTACTTGAAGACACTAGGTCATTTGTTCTTTTGAATGCCTCACATTCTAAATTTGGCTGATTGAATGCTAAAAAAGGATACCTTTGTAACATCTAGAGTGACTGATGAGCTTTTCATTTTTAAAAAGCATTACTATAAACACATATATTTTTATACATTTATTGTATTTCAATCCATTACATTTTTTCTTTTTTTCTGATATCCAAATTGTCCCTTTGATTAGTAGAAACTCCTTCAATTAGATCCTATGTATTCTGGACACTATACTAATAGCCTTGTTCTGGCTTCACAAGATGTTAGTGGCTCATTTTGTCAATTTCCTTTCTCAAACCTAGAAATGGACATTTTTCACAGGAGTTCTGTTTCTTTTAATTGGAAATGGTATTTAGAAACCACTATGTCAATGTTAGAGATAGCCTATAATGCTGAGATGTCATCAGTTTTAGAATTTTTCAGTGACAGAGCTAAGAATTATATATTTTTAGAAAAAGAAAGATAAATTTCTTATTGATACTTAGGAATTTAATATTACAGAATTTTTATTTACTTTTTTTGTTCCCACATTTGTATCTCTTTTCTTTTACTTAAATGTTATTAGTTATGAATAGTATGAAAATAACTAAGCATCTAACCTATTCTACTCTCGATATATACGAGTTTCAAATTAGCAAAACCAATATTATTAACAAGTGCATGAACAATATTATTAACAATTTTAAGATTCATTTGCATTTCTCTTTGTCCTTACAATGCATTATACTTGATGCAGAGACCAAATACTGTATTTTAAAGTCACTTTAAATAATTCTTCTGTGCCACTAATGTGATACACAATTATACTGATCCAGGCTTCTGTTTTTAAAGATATTATTTATTTATTCATGAGATACAGGCTCCATGCAGGGAGCCTGATGTGGGACTCCATCCCGGGACTCCAGGATCACACCCTAGGCTGAAGGCAAGCGCTAAATCATGAGCCACCCAGGTGTTCCCCCCTCTTTTTTAAAATCATTATTTCAGCTAGATATTAACAAGTTAATTATATTATCAGTTAACATCCTTACAAAACCTCACAATTTTATCTTTTATTCCCAAGATGAGAGTATCCTGTATGTAATTTGGCTTTCTAGCCATTTGTTTAGTTCATCTTTTTGTTTGTTTCTTAATACAACTTGTCATTCTAATCCTTAGAAAGAAGAGAAGAATCAACTGCCTGTAGTTTTAGACACTTCATTACTCATTGACTATACTAGATGGCTGTAGATGTAAAGGAAGACCACCTTTAAGAAAGTTATTTTGATTCCCTGGGGGCAATATCATGAAAACATCTGGGTAATGGAGTTCTGTTCAGCCATCAAAGAACTACATCCATGAACTTAAGACATGAGAAAAATGATGTTAATAAGAATGTCTACTTTCACTTGAATAAGATTTTGAAAAAGAAACATATGTTTGAGTCTGTATATATACCTTGGATATCTACTGAATAACGTGGAAGATGAAATCATATGCCTTAAGCAGTATATCCCCACCTCTTGATGTTTCACAGATTACACAGGGCCAGTGAAACCTATTTTCTAAAGAGAAAAAAACAAACTTTCATGGCATGGATGAGTTTATGTGAAAAAGTGGGAAACATTTAAGATAATTTTTGAATGAGTGGATACTAAGAAAATATGTAGCTGGGCAATATACTAATTTAGCTCTCCTATGAATTTTCCTTAAATTTTGTTTTGACTTGTTTGTGAAAAGCCCCATGAATATAAGTGGTATTTTTCAACTTCTCCTAGGTCAGCAGACCTTTGCAACCTCAAGGCTTAGGTTTCCTGGCCTTTAGGTGAGAAGTGAAATACATTTTTGTTCCCAAAATCTAGGCTCCTGAATGTGACTGGGGACATTTCCAACATAGTATGAGAATGGAAAATTGTTCAATCTTAATAATACTGAAGACTGGGAAAGAACCAGTCTGAGCGTGTCCTATAAATAGTAGAGACCAAAAAATAAATAAATAAATAATAAATAAATAAATAAATAAATAAATAAATAAATAAATAAATAGTAGAGACCTACAGTGTCTCCCAAAGATGCAGGAAATCAGTGGCTGATTAAAAAAGGTTGACACAGAAACCTCTAGATCAGCAGAGAAGATTCTTTCTAGGCAAACCTATGGTCACTGGGAGGACCTTCATGAGGGGAAGATCCATGTGTGTCAATCAGAGCAGCAGAGCTCTAGGAAGTCACTGTACCCTAGAAAGAGCCATGCTGGCCATGGAGAACCAGATACCTTTTTCTTTTATATCTGACTAGGCTTAATTTCACCAGTGTTGTGTTCCTGATATTAACATAGAAAATCATTAATGGAGAAAATCATGAAATGTGACTGCTACTGGATTTGTTTCTGATATTGGAAAGTAAAGGATTACAGGTCCTTTTAGATTTGATTGAGAAAAAAATATAACTGTGTATCATATGCTTTTTTCTAAAGCTTCACGGAATAATTAACAGCTGAGACACAAATGCATAGATGCATAAATAATAAATTGCATGAAGTATTATAAGTGTTAACACAATCTAAGTTTATGGAATTATCCAGAGATGTTCTAAACTTTTTCACTTAAGCTGTGTGTACAAAGACCTTATTATAAATGGATTGTGATTCATCATCTAAGCAAAGCTGAACCTGTGGTTTCATGAAAATTGATGACCCACATCGAAGTCTATAAGACTGTATCTATTGAAGAAAGAGACTGGGGAGAACAAACTGTTTAAAATGCATAAAAATATTAGTCCTGACTATAAATACTGCAGGAAAATTTATGAACAAATTCACAGATGGCAAAGGCATCAGCTATAGGGAATAGGGCTTCCAAACATCCTATTCCCAACCCAGCCATTCACCACTTGAGGTAAAACAGACTATAAAATTAACTGTCAATAGTAGCACAAGAGCTATTCCCTGTGCTGGATGTGTGCGGCACAGCACTTAGACATAATACTACTTATCTTATTGTGTCAGGAGTAAAGTGCATTTCAGAGCTGTCCATGTCACACTTACTGGATTGAATAATAATTATGAATGTGACTCTAAAGAACTTTCTTTCTTGTTTGGTTTTGAAAAGTTGCCTACCTCATCGGAGCCATCTGCACAGTCAAAATCTCCATCACACCAGAACCTTGAAGAAACGCAGTCCCCATTGGCACAGAGAAAATCTTTCAGTGTGCAGGTCTGTGGCTCTGGGGACAGAAAAATAGCACGGGTTTATTCTACTATATGCAACTGCATTCTAAATTTATATGACATATAGCATGAAGTAGCACTAAGAAAAAAGAGGTTAGCCAAGCAGAACCAATATATTGTTTAAAAAAAGTGTTTCATGAAGCATCTATGGGACATAATATAATGTTTTTTCAAATTTATTTTAAAGTCATGAATAGAAAGTGGCGTTATAGAAACAAATGGGAAAAAGACAATAGTTAGTAAAAAAATCAAAATAAAACATAAAAATCTACATATTACATAATAAATAATCTTTTCCAATTGTTGGAATTCTGAGTCATTTTATGTATTTAGTTTAAGTAAATAAGATATCTTATGATGCTGTACCCGTGGGGCCATTTATTAATTAAGTAGTAAGTCTAGCCTTTGACTCTTGGCTTCTATTTTGCATTTTAATGACTTTCTAATTCTTCAATTTTGTCTCCAGAAAATCTAGAGTTCACAAAACAAGAAGGGTACATGGGGAGATACCACTGAACATGACTGGATGGGTAAGAGTGGAAGGGACAGAAGGAGGCTCTCTTTTTAAAAGCTGCCTCTTTGTTTATGCAATTGTTTGCTTATGCCCCTGTATAATTTACCTGCCATTTTAGATACTTTGCCAGTTATTGATTTAATTATGCTTCGCCATCTTCCTCTAGGATTTAGGCCAAAGAGTATGACTTGCTACTTGGCTTAACTCTGATATTGAGTATGTTTTATCTGGACAATGAAATAGGATTTTAGGAATTTTTTCTTTCCCACAGGTAATCGATATGATTGCTAGAGATCATCTCTTGTTTAGTTTTTGTTCTCTAAATAGAACTGATATCTGACATGATGAAAAACCCCTTTTTATTTTCTCTACTCATAACTGTATTTACAGCTGGCTCACACACAATAACAGTCTTATCAAGGGAAGGAGGAATAACAGAAATTTAATTTAAGGAGTAGCCCTATGAAGCCTAATTTTCTGCATAAAGGTTGTGAATATTTCAGCCTGAGTTTGAATATTGCTTTACACAAACACCCGGTTTCTAGCTATAGGGTAACACCATGAACGCTTGGTATCATAAAGGCTCTTACATTTCTATATAAAGATCCCTCCTGAGACCACTGGAAGAACTATGGTAATATGTATTAGCATTTTGTTCTGCTCTGGGACTTACTTTCTTCAACAGCGTGAACTTCAGGCTATGAATAAGACAAAATGCTATTCAGTGGAATGAGAAAAAGCCACTAAGCAGGAAGACCCCTCTCATTTCTCAACATTCCTTTATTTAGTGAGCAGGACAATAGCAGTTTCTTTCTTTCTTTTTTTTTTTTTTTGTCTTTGCATTATGTTTACATATACCACGTTTTAATATTAAAACATCTGTATTAACACTAATATCACTATTTATAACAATAATAATCACTACCAGCTGGTGATTGCTTATTTGTTGTTAGCACCAGGTGAAGTTAATGCTAAGTGCTTGAATTAACTCAACAATTAATTTTAAAAACTGTGTAAGGTAGGTGCTATTATAGGACCCTTTTGTCGGAGAGTAAATTGAGGCACAGAGAGGATAAGTAACTTTCTCCGAATACCTTGGAGGCAGAAGAGCTACTATTGAACTTGAACCTACAGTCTGATACTAGGGCCTGTACTACTTACTGCAAGGCCATATCATTGCTCATAATACTACTGAGGAGATAATAAGTGTTCACATTTACAGAGATTACCAATAAAGCCCTGAGAAGCCAAGTTACATGTCCAACGCACATGGATAGTAATATCTACTTCCCTTAAAAATAAAAGAGAACCCTTTTTCTCTCATCATTCCTCCATACTGAAACTATTGTACCCTCTTGTTGCAGACAAGCAGTTTTCTTCTTAGGGAAAAGAAATTACAGCAAAACTAATGAATTAATTAATTAAGAAGTGCTTTATTTAATAATGGAAAATAACAATCGAAATGATTTTCATTAAAAAATTAGAGAATATTTTTTAAACACATTGTACTTCGATTTTTAAAAGTAGTAGAAATACTGAATTTTGTGGACTTGGAGGTATCTGAATAAGACTTTGTCCCTTTAATATTCTAACTTGCCTCTATCTTAATTAAACACAAGTGTGTTCATCATATGCCAAACAACATTGACTTCACAAACTTTGATACACTTTGCTATAGGGGAGGGTTGGATATTGTTGATCTGAGATGATACCGTTATAAGGTTAGAAAGTATTTCAAAGCATTTGCCCAATAATTCCACAGAACACTTACTCTATAGAGACTTTGCTAACATTATTAATTATTCTGTTCTCATATGGGCTCAGAGGAACTGAGTGATTTGTTGGAAAAAGTTTTTTCAGTGCATATGAAATTCTGTGAGGCTCTATGATGCTTTTAAGAATGCCAGCAAAACCACCACTTCTGAATAATAATCATGAATTATTTATACATATACAAGTGTCATCAAGGAATGGGATAGCAAGTCTGTTTTTAACTCTCATCTATATGCCTCAGAATCTTCTGCTACTGGGTATCGCAAAAATAAACTCTCTCTTGAGGACAATTTAATTTGGTTATGAAAAAAATGTCCTGAGGGATTATATTGTTTTACTGTTTCTTACCTTTGATCTTTTCTGGATAAAGTAAAAGACCAATTTTTAGACCTTGGCATGATAGTTAACATTTTTCTTTTTAAAGAGAACAACAAAATGATTATACCTGGAAGATAATGCATTTAGAAGGAAAATTTGAGTATGAAATTTTCCCCCTATCTCCAAAATGTTTTTCTCACATTAACTTTCTCTGATGCTACCTATGTCCCCAGATCAAAAGTAGAAAGGGAAACCCACGGATGAATAATTAACAGGGTTTTCCATAAATCTCATCTAAAAGTACCAAATCAACAACAAAGAAGCTTTTACAGGGCATGTTTTGGAAGGCTGATCTGGATTCTATAATAATAATAAAGAACAGGGCATTGCATAGGAAAGTCACTTCCTTCGATAATAAAGGAGGTAAAAATGTATAGACTCAGAACTGAAAAGAGCTTCGGAAGCCATCTTACACAAAATTGAAGAAACTAAGTTTAGAAAATAAAGTGACTTTCAAAGCCATAGAGTTAGTGGCAGAGCAGAAAGGTTTCCAGACTTCAAATTCTCTTCTGAGTATATTATCATAAACCCTTGATGATAAGTTCAAAAGTTATATGAATGTGGGTGTAAGCATCTGAGGAGAATTTTTAGAATACAATTAGTATAACTGACATGCTATACAAATAATCTTCTGATATAAATTCAGTGTGAAAGTACTAGAAATTCAAATAAGGCCGACACAGCTTGTCTCTCTACAAAAACCTTAATCTGGTTGATCAAGTTATTTGGTGATTTTAAATCTATTGGATTGGTAGTTACTTCTTAATAATGCAAAGATGTGAAATAATTTATTTTGCACATCAATTACTTAGAAGGCATACATGCCATATATATTTGTTTCTGATAAAGATGGTATAGATGCTGAGATTTGTCAGACATTTCCAAACCTTTGATACAGATGACAAAATAACTCCAATAGCAATAAAATTTTCTTGTTTTTAAGAGCCTAAATCATTGTTGGAGCAGAGTGTCCCTGCTGAACACTTAACAAGGGAAATCATCAGCAGATGATGAAGAAATGACAATGGACTAATTATCCCATATAAAGATAAAAAAGTAGAAAGCATAATAGATTTAAAACATCGCTGGCAGTTAATTGCTCCACTATGTTTCAAACTCTTCCCATATCTATGCCTGGAGTGTTTCCAACACAATTTAAAGAGTAAACTCATTATATCAGATTCATAAACAAGTAAGTCCAAAAGTGATTTTAACAATACATTGCTAATATGATAAGTGTGTCAGGCCCTGCGCTAGACCCTGAGAAATAGCCCTACTCCCTACACTATCTTCAGGTATTAAACAGGAACTGAGATGCATGTGAGAAAGACATGAGTGGTGCAGTGGAATGCAGGAGAGTGTTGGTTGATGCAATGTGGTCACATTAAAAAAAAAAAAGCTGCTAAAAAAAAAAGCTGCTATTATTTTTTAACTCTAAGGCTAATTTACTACCTCTGTCATATTTCTCTACTTAATAATCACTAACAAGAATCCTCAAATGTGAATTAAAATCTATACCATTGACTAATGATATTTAGAAAATGTGGTAACAGTATAGTGTATTGTCATCATGTCTATCTACTAAAATTAAATTTATATATGTGATGTGATATATATAGTCATGATTACCATATATAAATAGAAATTTATATATATATATATATGTACTAATAGTTTTATTGTAAAATATACATGAAATTATAATAGTTTCAACAGATCATGAGAAATTGGAAATATCTTGATAGCATTTTATGTGGGAGCAGATCTTTCCTAAAGCTGACTTCTCTATGACCAACCTCTTGGTGCCTCATATGGCTATACTGCATTTTTTCTCTCTCTTCATCTACTCAGCTTCTGTCTATGTAGAACCACTGGCATTTTCAATGTCTGAACTTTCTCATTTCTTCAGGCCTATTCAGATGGTATCTTTAAACACTGCCCAATTATCTAGATCTCGCAATTCTTCCTCTTACACATCCTTACCTGTTTACCATGTTACCAGTTCTGATACTGGTCCAATGTATGCCTTCTCCCTTCCATGTCACAATTATAATATGCTTCCTTCTTGTTCATTGTCATTTGTCCCCTGCAAATTACTCAATGTTGCTATCTTAGGGCACATACTTAGAGTTATGAGAACCAAAAGAGAGCCACACATAACTTGGTATTTTATACTGCAATGCTTGATATTGCAGCCACTCTCTTGGTTTTTCTTAAGGGTTCTGTGGCTGTTGTGATTTATCACTAAGGTTCCCCAGTGATGAGTGAAAGGCAGTGTTCCTGCTCCTTGTGTTCTTGCATGGAAGGATGACTTTTAGGAGATGCCAGCAAAATCATACTCAACCACATAGGAAACCCCAGCAGATTAAGACACAGGTTATCTCCACCTGTCATTCTTCTTCCCCTTATTCTCTAGTTACAGCAGTAACTTAACTTCTTCACAATTTCAGCCTCCACTTGAATAAAAGGTTTTCAAAGATGTAAGTTTCCAATGTGGCCTTCTCACTCCTCCCCCTCTCCTGCTCTCAACATCCTTCAGCCATAAGGTACTTCCTCTCGGTATCCTACTGATAACTAATACTAAATGTATCCATCTGTATATTTCAGCTCTGAAATAAAGGTGAATTAAACAGAAAGGATATGCAATTGCTTCTTTTTTGTATTTGCTCTTCTCCTCCTGCCACTCTTACCTTATTAGGTCTTTCTCTTAATCACTGGATAGTATCTGAAAACCCCCTATATAAGGTTTTTAAACTTTAAAGCTATTGATTAAAAGAATCTGGAACCTTCTAAAGACTCTTTGCAATATTTTTCACCTTCCTAAAGCATAAGATCAGTTGAGAGATCTAGATATGAAGGAGTAATAAAAGGTCCCCAAATCAGAGTATTCCATAATCATAACATCCAGAGATTTCATACATAATATACCTGATTCTTAAACACCAGTCAGATTAAGTTTAAAAAGTTATTTTCAAAAAGTTGATATTTTGCAAACTGAGTGTCCAAGTGGTTTGTTAAGCCTGTGATTCTACTAATTACATACTTTCATATAACATCTTCCTATGCTTTAATGTAACAATTCTATTTCATCTCCTGTGTCTTGGGAAACCAATGCTCTTAGTCCAATGTATGAGTACACACTATTGTTATTATTAAATACTTTCTGGAAGTAGCAGAATATAAATATTTAATAAATGGAATTTGATTAATATCTTATTTTAAAACATGACTATATTGCTTTCTTTGTTTAAACAGCACTGTGAGAAAGTGCTGGTAAGAAATATATTCAGAAATTAATGCTAGAATATAGGGATGCTGTCACAATTTTACATACTGCCATACTTTTTAGAAAATAAAATTGTTGGACAATTATTGTCTTTTAAATTTATTACATAAAAATGCAGGAGGCAGATGATGATAATAGTGTTATTCTATTTTCAGAGAAAAGCATCCTGAATACATATGGTGTTCACCACTCCAGAGAGAATAAATGATATTTCGCTGAAAGATGCTCATGGGTAAATTTGTAGTGTAAAAGGATTTGAGACGGAAATGAAATGAATACCATCCGCTAAAGAATGATATGTTTTGTACTGTCTCCACATCATTCAGCTTTTTGTATGAACTTGCATCAAGGGCTCACTTCATTGCATACTAATGGGTTGCATTAAACCTCATGATACTTTCATACCAATTCTGATAACTGTAAGAAAATAACTCCCAGTATGAGCATTTCAATAATTCTACCATTTGAGATTCAGGTCAATTTAGTCCGAATATTCTTGTCCAAATGTGAATACATGTATAAAAATGTGAGCCGCAGGACAGATAGGTTCAAATTCATACCTTAACTGAACTAAAAATTGCTATCCTGCTTATTGAATATGCTGTCAAGCTCACAATGTTCTCAAGCAAGAGTTACTTACTACAGTTTTCTTCATCTGAATTATCACTGCAGTCATTCTGGCTATCACACCGCCAGTGATCTGGAATACAGTTGTTGTTTCTACACTGGAATTCGTGAGGTCCACAAGTCTTTTTATCTGTAATAGAAAGAACCAGAGTTTGTGCCGTTGACTTCCATGAAGACATCCCTCATAAAACCCTCACTGCCAGGCCAAATCCAGGGCATATGACATCAACAGACCTTAATTCAGTTACTAACTGAGCAGCAACTCTAGGAAAAGCTGAAGGCAAGTGCTAAATAAAATTCACCCTACTGTCTTGTTTTATGTTGTTATCAGTCATGCTTTCATCACTAGCGAATTACAAAGCAAGTGGTTGGCCCATTCACATAAAGTCAACACAAATCAATCAAAAAAAAATAAAAAATAAAAAGTATGAAGAACTACATTCTCTTTAGGATACTGCCTTCCTAAGTCACCTTCTATTTCTTCTATAAGGCAACAGAAAAAAAAAATAGTTATTAGCTAGATCCTGAGATGGTCAGCTTGCCTTTCTCCCTTAGAGTTTTTTACTCATAACCTACCTATCAACTGATCTAAATTCATAGAGTATAATAGAGCCTAACATGTACAGGCCTTGAAAATTAATAAAGTGCCATCTCACTTGAACTTTTAAACAATTCCACTGAGTACAAGGACAGGTATTAACTAGCTATTCATTTTACAAATGACAAAAGATAGAATTTAGAAGCTTGATGAATTTTTACTACCATTAAATGGCACAGTCAATATTTGTGTGTGTGTTTACTCTTACCTTAGTGCTTTTTTTTTTTTTTTTTTTTTTTTTTTTTATGATAGCCACAGAGAGAGAGAGAGAGAGGCAGAGACACAGGCAGAGGGAGAAGCAGGCTCTATGCACCGGGAGCCCGACGTGGGATTCGAAATCTGCGTCCAAAGCTCAACCGGAATCAGAATGCATGCAATAGGAATTTAATTAAAGTTTAGGTTATATATTTTTTAATTTCCATAAGAGCAATAGCTAACTGTATATGGGCTAAAGCAATGCATCTTAAACTTCAATGCACGTATACAAATAAATTATTTGGAAATTTTGTAAAAGAGAGACTGCAATTGAGTAGATCTGGATTTATAAGAAGCTCCCTAGGGATAACATTGTTCTTAGGTCTGAAATATACTGAGCAGAAAGGGTCTGAAACATAAAGATGGGATAAATTCAATAACATAACAATAATAAAATTATAAATATCAACGTACAACTTAGGACACATTCCCCTTTCATATACTTAGATCGATTCCTTATTCTCAGCTGTAATAGAGATGCACAGTGAGTTTAATAACTCAGACTAGTAAAATAAATTAAGGGAGAAGGTAAGCTATATGTTGCTAGTTGCTACTCTTTCCTTTAAAAGATAGATTAGATAATAGATAGATAGATAGATAGATAGATAGATAGATAGATGATAGATATTTTTACATATGTCTATCTATAAAGAGCCTGCATTTCCCTTCCTCTTTCTCTCCCTTTCTTCTTTGTAGCCTACCTGCCTGCTAATGATTACTCACGCCCTATCTTGTGTCACTGTGTTGAGTGCTGTATTTTGTGATATATCCTTTTTGCCTTTGTTATACCTACATTTAGATTTTAAAGTTGGATTAACATCCACAGAAGTTCTAACATAGCATTTTGCACATTTCACTCAATAAATGTGTTAGGATGATTGGAATTTATATAATGACCATTGAAAATATGGGGTTTGGTATTGGACTATGTAGACAGTTTCATTTTGACAGTTAAAACAAACTTATCTGAAACCACTTCTCTATGTTTGTTTCAAATTACCTTTATTTCTATGTGTTGCTTGCATCATTTTAAAATATTGTTTCAAATTTTTAGAATATGAGAAAGTAAGAAAGTTCAAACTTGATCAGAAAAAATGACTATAGGACTTAGTATTACAACATTAGCCCCAAGTAAATTCCCATGGCTACAAAAAGGTTCACAATTGGTACTATCGATACAGTAACTGTTTTTGAGGGTTTTTCCCCCTAAATCCTATTTGTACTTTTTTTTCTATGTTCAAATATTTGTATCATATTTTGTGTTTGAAAGAGATCTGCACTCATTTCTAAACAAAGACAAGTTACAGTTCATTGTGAAGATTTCCATTTGGGGCATGCAGAAACAGTAACACTGAAAGGTTAATTGCCTTATGCAAGGTCATTAAAATTTTGTGTTTCCAAATCAGTTAACTTTTGATCCATGACATTAGTTATAAAAATTACAAACTATACAACCCATGTAGACTTTGTTCTGTACTTAAAGTCTCTCCTGAGGAGATTAAATATAAGTATAAATATAAATATAATTTTAATAAGAAACTATGAACAAGGTAAAACAGCAGTTTTCAAATTGACTACACATTAAAATCACCTGGGAAACTTAAAAATCCCTTTGCCCAGTCAATATCCTGCATCAATAAAATCAGACTCTCTGGAGTGAAACCCAGACATCAGTATTTTTACTAAAGCTAGCTGATTGATTCCAATGAGCAGCCAAGATTGAAAATTACTGGCCCAAAAAACTAATTGTAGAACAGAACATTATATGACTCTGCATTATAATACTCTAGAGTAATTAATATAAAATGCTCACAATATATAGAGTTTTCTATTAATTCAAAATTTTAAATAGCTTTCAAACAATGCAGTATTTCTTTTGGTATTATAAATATGAAGAAAACAAATGGAGTATCTGAAAACTTGTTTTTTTTTTTTTAATTTAATGTGTTTCCACATGAATTACAGATAGTACTACAAATTTGATCCCCCCCCCCCAGAGGGACTACCAGAATATAAAACTGTATATGGTGTATTCTGAAATACTATTAGCACTTGCATATGCATGGGCTACATCTTAAAAAACAAAACAAAAATCTGGTGACTGTGATGTTTTTGTGAGCCAGAATGAGGGAAGTGGACTGGAATACATAAGTGAAGGAGAAGTTTAAGTTTCTCATTATACCAAAAAAATCCAAAGGAACGTACAAACTACTGGAAGCAATATGATTTTGGTTGATACAAGGACCATATATACATTTAATTATATTTCTCTATATTAGCAGCAACTAGAAATGAAATTAAAAAAAAGAAAACTTTTACAATGGTGTCAATAAAATAACAAATATCTAGTAATAAAACTAGTGAAATTTGTGCAATATCTTCATACTGGAAACTATAAAACATTACCGAGAAAATTTGTATAATGCTTTAAAAATGCAACAATATATCAGGCTCATAGTTTAGAAAACTCGAAATAGTTAACATTTTTTCCAATTAATATAAAGAGTACAAAAATTTAACTGAAAGGTACATGAGAGAACTTTCGGGGCAGAGAGAAATGTTCTGGATCTTATTTTGGTGTTTGTTGCATGGTATATAAAATTGCAAAAACTCATGAAACTAAACATTTCAGATCTAAGCATTTAATTTTATTTTAATTGTATTTTAAGTAAAAAGACTTCACTATTAGAATTATAAGACATTTGGAAAATCCAAATAATCATACTATGGTAAAGAATTATTCATTTCGCCCCTGAACACTCAGGTGTGTTCAGAACAGAAGGGTAGTCTGAAAGAGAATTCTGTTAAAAACAAACAAACAAAAACAAAACAAAACAAAACTCAAAATTTAAATGTTCCACACTAAGTATAAGTAATAGCATGTATATTCCACATTTCATTTTAATCTGTGAATTAAATGATGCTTCAGGGTGTCTATATCACTTATTTTTTCTCTTGAAAACTTCCTAAAAAAATGTATGCCATGAAAATGTTTCCAGTAATGTTTAGTAGTGAAAATATGTATAGGCCTTATGTATAGGTATTATATGTAGGCTTTTCATATATAACACATTTATTTTTTCTGGTTAGCTCTGCAGCGTAGGACAAAATAACACGGAAAATACTCCTCAATGAATATGTGAAATGATGCATATATAAGGCAATAGTCATCATTTATAACATGTACATATACAGATATGTTTTGTTTATTATTATTCTTTTTATTATTATTTTTTTTTTAGAGAGAGACAGCATGTGCATGAGTCGGGGTAGAGGGATAGAGGGAGAGAGAGAGAATATTAAGGAGCCTCCATGTCCAGTGCAGAGAACAATGTAGGGCTCAGTCTCACAACCCCAGCGTCATGACCTGAGCTGATATCAAGAGTTGGACCATTAACTGACTATGCCACCCAGGTGCCCCTGTGTATTAAATATTCTAAAAAAATAATATTTTAATGACTCTAAATAGATACCTAACCAAACTGAAACTATACACTCTTTCACTAGTAATATTTTATTACTGCTTTAGAAAATAAAATGTCACTTGTAAACTGCCATGTGTTTTATTTAACTGCTTATCAGATGAAAATGGCTTAGAAAATTTTACATCTTGAGGTATAGGCTATCAATTTGAAAACATAACGTATAAAATAATTTTAGAGAAAAGTTAGTAAGAAGACATTAGCTTGTGATTTAAGAAATGTCAGCATTCCTTGGCCTTGAAAAAAAAAGAAAAAAAAAAAAGAAAAGGACTGCTTGGGTTTCTGTTGTTCTCACTAACTCAATATTTAAAAAAAGAAAAAGAAAAAAAGATTTTATAGCTTAAACCTGATAGATGATTTTTCTTCTTTAAAATTAAATATACAAAGGAGGGAAAGGCAAGGATTATATGGTGGCTAGACAACATCCTCAGGAACACAGATTTTTATCAATTTACTTCACCGTCTTAACTAATGGCTGCCATTGTTCTTAGTCACTCGTGGCCCGGGATGACTACTAGCGCTTGGGTCTTCACCTTGAAGGCCTGAAGAAGGAAGGGCAAAAAGCAACAAAGAGGGCAGCCTTCGGTGGCTCAGCCAAGTAAAGTATTGGACTCTTGATTTCAACTTAGGTCATGATCTCAGGGTCGTTAGATCAAGGCCCACATTGAGCTCTGCACTGAATGTGGAGCCTGTTTAAGATTCTCTCTCACCTTCTCCCTCTGCCTGTCCCCACCTCACTGCCCCCACCCCTCCCTGCATTGTATCCATACTCTCTCTCTCTCTCTCTCAAGGAAAAAAAACAAAACAGAAACAAAAGAAGAAGCTTTTCTACTTTGAGAAAAACAACAAAACCCCCTTAAACAGTCTTCCTGAAAGTCCTGTATAACACCTCTGTTTATATTCAATGGGATAAACTTAGTCATGTGTTAAAAACTCATTATAAGGGGAGATGGGAAATGTGATGACTTATTCTGAATAGCAATGTGTCAACCTAAGAGACACAGTTCTGTTTCTGAGGAGAAAATAAAAACTAGATATAGAAATAGGCTTTAGGAGTCTCTGATAAAAACCTAACAAGGCCAGTTAAAGTCACTGGAGATTTCCATGGCTCCTGGAAGAGAATATTTCTTTCCTTTCGAGATGACAAGTACTATAGCCTCACGTTGCCCTGGGTCATTTAAAAAATCACATAGGAAGCACCATTCACAGAAGACACCAAAAAAAGTAAGGAATAGCTTAGGAACAGAGAAAAAGATGATAGGGCTCTGATGACTCTACATAAATACCTGCATCCCTATTGTTCCTGAAGTCAACTCCATCCATTCCTTGGTAAAATTTATTTTGCCACTGGTTTGCACAGGGTTTCTGTCATTTACAGACAAGAATCCTAATGCAAACATTATTTTATTGCTTAAAAATAAGAGGGACTTCTATTAATGTTCTTATCTGTATGTGCTGATTTACATAATTCCTAGGCTATTTCATCGGTTTATAATTACCTGGGAAATGCAATCTCTTTCCAGGAGAAGCCTCAGAATTAGTCTCTATTTAAAAGTAATTTGCAAATCCAGGCTTCCATGAAGATAGGAGATGGTACGAACACTTTTTTTTTTTTTAAAGCATATTCTCTATGTGGCATATGCTATTACAGCCTCTAGTGATATTGATTATCTGGAAAGCTGCAGGTTGCCTTGCATTGTGAAGTGTTTGGTGGATCTGAAAATTAATTTCATGTTACTTCTCATCAATCAGGGTAATATTCCTCAATGAACACTTACATGCACAGCCTGTTCTTCTAGGAGAAGTGGAAAGAATATGTGGATGCACCAGTGGTTGAGAATAACAATGCCAGCTGTGGCTTGTCCCAGTGGGATCCTACTACTTCTGTCTCACTGTTGAATTTTTTATTTATTTTTTAACTTTTACATTATTCTTCTAGGTAGAGAAGAGAAAGGCTTATAAAGTAAAACAAACTATCAATGACATATTTTCTTTATAAAGAGGTGAATCTATAATAAGTTAGCTCTCTGGAAGCTCCAATAATGACATTTTATAAATTGCATGTCAATGTAATACAATTTTCAGTGGAAAGTTTTTGAATTCACATTATGCAGTTTTAGAAAGTGTCATATTACATCCTGTAATGCCATATATTGCACTTGACAAGAATTTGTGATTTTTTTTTTCTTATTTAGAAATTTGTCTTGTAACTTTATGGCTGTGAACTGGGGTGAAGTAGTTATTTTTTCATCTTTGCCAACACACTGTACATCATCTGCCAAACCCCTTCTATTCCATTTATCATTCTCTTTGCAACAGCCTGTTGCCTTGACAGCTTGAATGGTAATATTGTACAAACAAATTTGCATTTGTGAACCTCGGTTGAAGAGGAACCCAGATCTCCATAATATGAAGATGTAGGTAGCGTAGAGTCATTCTTGACTCTCCATTACAGATTCTGGTAGTCATGTGCTAGCAATTCTACTAGTGCTTCCTCATCTAGCTGACAGAAAAAAAAGCTTCTTCCTTTTTCTAAATATTGATTCTGTTTTATTTTAAAAGCAAAGGAAAGGCAACTTGAGGCAAATAAAAAGTGAGTCTACCAAAATATTTGTAAATATGCCTTGGATTGCATCCGTCTAGTTGGTCTGACCCTCTTAAATCAGAGTCACCAGACAATTGTTCAAACCACTTTACGTTTTTGGATGAACATCAGACTCTGATTTGGTGGAAGATAGTGAGGCAGAGTGAAAAGAACCTGGGCACTGAAGTGAGAATGTGATTTGAATCCTGATTCTGGCTCCTACTCATGCTGCAATTTATTTTTTTTAATAATAAATTTATTTTTTATTGGTGTTCAATTTGCCAACATACAGAATAACACCCAGTGCTCATCCTGTCAAGTGCCCCCCTCAGTGCCCGTCACCCATTCACACCCCCCCCCCGCCCTCCTCCCCTTCCACCACCCCTAGTTCGTTTCCCAGAGTTAGGAGTCTTTATGTTCTGTCTCCCTTTCTGATATTTCTCACCCATTCCTTCTCCCTTCCCTTCTACTCCCTTTCACTATCATTTATATTCCCCAAATGAATCAGACCATATAATGTTTGTCCTTCTCCGATTGACTTATTTCACTCAGCATAATACCCTCCAGTTCCATGACACAATTTAAAGTCATTATTTGGGATGCCTGGGTGGCTCAGCAATTGAGCCTCTGCCTTTGGCTCCAGGGACTGATCGTCAGGCTTCCTGCATGGAGCCTGCTTCTCCCTCTGCCTGTGTCTCTGCCTCTGTGTGTGTGTGTGTGTGTGTGTCTCTCTCTCTCGTGAATAAATAAATAAAGTCATTATTTATCTTCCTTCGACTTCAATTTCCTGAAGGCTAAGAATTAAAGTGAAATACATTGTACTGAAATGAACACCTGGCTTAATGAAGAGTTACTAGTGATCATTAAGTAATAGTAATAATTAAGTAACTTGTTATTTAAATAGTAATAATAGTAAATAAATTAGAAAATAGTATGTAAAATAAGCAAATAATAAATAAAAACAGTAGATGCAGATTGCAATATCAACTTTATCATCAATGAGAAATGTGAATTTAGGAGGAAAAAACGGTATTTATTTAAAAGGCTGCCATGTGGCAGACACTGCTTTTGGCCTTATAATGCTATTATTTTAAGCGAATAGATGATTTTACTGTAACTTTATGAGGCATCCTATTTATTTTATAAGCAATAGACCACGTATTGGTAACTTGCTCAAAGTCACACGTAAGTATTAGAGTCACATAGGACACCTAAATCCTGTGGGAAATCACATTCCCAATTTGAAAGGTTATGAGACACCTGAGGTCTTTTAAAAAAAACTGTGCTTTATTATCTGCATATATGTTTAATTATCAGATCTATAAAATACTTTTAGCTTGTATCATTCTTATTTCTTGGGAAATAATATTTTTCTTAATTATATAAGTGACTCATACCATACTTCTCTATGGAAATGTAAGACTTTAACACAGAGAAATAGAAACAAATAGCTCATAGCCACAGAACATAAACTCTGTATGTTTTTCTGACTACGAAAATAAATAAAATATTGTATACTGTATATTTCACTAAAAATTACATAGAAATAATTTCTCTAAGTCATTAACAATTCTTATAAATGCCACTTCTACAGCTGTATAATATTTATCTTGTGGATATAGTGTAGTAGGAACTACTTAGCTTAACTAAATAGTTCTCTAGAGTTCGGCATTCCATGTTTTATTTTTTTTTTCCAATTTGAAAAAGGATAATATTTGCAACAAAAACACTTTTACGGTTATATATGTGGATACATGTTTCAAAAGAGCCTTTGTTAGTGATAGTCACGTCATTTTACACTTTATAATCTTTATATTTTTATCTTGTCCCTAGTATACATTCTAATAGTTCCTTGTACAGGAACTAGCATTCTTAGATTGAATGTGACATGTATGTTGGTTACTTAACAAAGTGACATATTCTTTCTGTTTGATATTCTTTCTCCCATATAATGTATTTATAAATGTCTCATTCACGATTAGAGTTTTGTGATTATATCAGTCAGTAATTATGAACATAAAAACAAACTACTTTTTTGTGTAACATAGTTAGCAAACCTCTTTTGGTATTATAGATTCAGGTGGGAGATCAAGAAAGAGGGCAACTGAGAGAATATTTCATTTACTTACAAACATACAATTAGATATGCATCACTAAATAAATATGTAGGGTGAGGTGAGAGGTATCTGTCTCATAAAACCAAGTCAAAAGGATACATGCATACACACACACCCCCTCAGGTAGTATGTGGATACAGTTATAAGTGCATACAAAGGATACTGCTATTTATCTCTGAAACCACTCATACAACACGTGTGTGTGCATACGCGTGCGTGGGCATGCTTGCATGTGTGCATACTTACCTTAGAAAAAGAGAGAGTATAAGAGAAAGCTAGCTATAGGTCAGTTCTGACAAAAATTAGGATTTTTCTGTGGTTATGTTTGTCATTGAATATTAAACTGTGTGTCCATTTGAAACCTCGGAGAATTGATACCAAAACTGAAGAAAGCTTTTTCCTTGTTATTATTTTGTTACTAGACTCATCTCTGCGGAAGAATATTTCCAACTACCAATTATAATGAATGGAATATCTTTGTTGTGGTATTGTGTATGAAGGAACATTAGGGGCTGTGTTAGCTATTTTTAAAGAAATTTCCTTGTTTTTGAGCAATTGCTCTAAAACATTTATCTAACCAATATGCTTTGGAAAGTATATAATGGACTCAGATAAAAAGGCTAGAGTCAAAAATGTGTTAATTTAACTGAGGGATCCCTGGGTGGCTCAGCGGTTTAGCACCTGCCATTGGCTCAGGGCATGATCCTGGAGTCCCGGGATCAAGTCCCATATCAGGCTCCCTGCATGGAGCCTGCTTCTCCCTCTGCCTGTGTCTCTGCTTCTCTCTCTCTCTCCTGTATAAATAAATAAAATATTTTAAAAATAAATAAATAAATTTAACTGAGTAACAAATCAAATACTTAATTTTTTTTCTTTCTAACACTTCTTTGGAGGTTTACATTTGATCTAAAATTTAGTGACTTAATACTTTGAAAAGTTAAGGTCAAGACACATATACATATATACATGTACGTATGTATGTATACACACACATTCAAACATTTTTATATGCATCAACATATGTTTAAGGACCAAATGGCATTCAATAAAAAAATATTGAAAGAGGATAACAAGAAGTGGAAATAATTGTGCTAGATGATGGTGACCAACACTTGTGAGTCTTAGATTATGATCTAATTATGTGGGTACATGGTAGTATGGGCTCTTGTTTTTCCCATACTCAGTTTTAAAGACTCTCTTTTGCCAACTTTTTGTCTTTTAAGTGAATCTAATGCATATTGAAATCTGATATCAGCTGAATACAAGGGATTGATTGGAAATTGATGATGAGTGCATAAGAAAAACAACCTATTGTCCTGTTCAGGGTCTCTCAATTAGAGTGATGTCCTTAGATTCTTGCATCCCCAAGTGATGAAGTCTTTTTCTGGAATATGGATTTAAAGTATATGACATCAGTGCCCTTCTACAATCCTTGGTATCCACCGTGCCTAAGCCAATGACTTCGAACTGTAAGCACTTATGACTGCTTGGCTCCACTCTGGAAATGCTTTTCAGGGAGATAATGCACCTATCTTCCTAGAAGCAAATGTAAAGCAATAACTGATAAGAATTGGTATGAATAAATACCACAGCTGTCTCCTTTGTTTGGGGTTACTCTGAATATTCTACACTGTCTCATAGAATTTCTTGGTAGAATGGATCTCATTCCTACAGTAAGCTGCTCAATAATGTACCTTCTCTTTTTCCTTCATTAGTTTGGTTAACTTCCTCACCCACCTACTAATGGTGTCTGGAATCATCTCCCTAATAAACCATGTGTACTCAAATCTCATAAAAAATTGAGTATAAGCTCTAATTATGGGAAAATCTAACTTAAGAAAGGATTTATGTATTCATTTATTCAACAAATATGCATTAATGCCTATAATGTTCTAGGCAATGTTCTGAGCTTATTGGGTTTATACGAATAAAGGGAACAGACATAAATCCTTATGCTCATTGAGTTCATGTACTAATGGCCATTTAAGAGACTAATGGGCAATGGATCCAATAGACTGAATAAAAGAAAAAAAAGTAAATAAAAGAATAAAAAATAGTTTATCAGAGGGTAATAAGTGCTATCATTAGAAATAAAGAGGAGAAGGAAACAGGGAATATGTGTGAAGGAGGAATTTCAAACAAGAGTTTGAAAATCCTGTATGAAGAGAGTGACCTTGAAGACTAACAGAGAGAAAATGATTGAGACATTGCATTATCTTGGAGAAAGGACATTCAAAGTAGAGACAGGACTTGAAGAATAAGCAGGCCTGTAGTGTGCAAGGAACAGAAGGGAGATGAGATAACTAAGGAGACAAAGAAGGTCAAGAGTGGTAAGAGAGGTCAGGAAGCCTATCCATTTCGAGGAAGGGCACTCACATCAGATAAGGCTTTGTGTGGAACTTCTCTTGCTATTTCTCCTCCTTGAAAGAGAGCATATAAATTTGATCTCTTTCTTTTCTGACAAATGCATTCCACATACTTTTTTAGATTTATGCTAAAAGGAAGATGAACATTTGAAAGATTGCTCGATGATTGCAGCAATACATTAACCTAGATGTTGAAATTGCCATGATGAATTCTTTGGCTTGTACATATTCTAGATAATTACCTTTTTCTTAGTTTTGGTGTTTATTCTTATCTACAAAGGTAGCAGGATGGCATACACTGATAAAATATACAATAGGTAATAGCAGGCCAAACTCAATTTTGAAAGAATATTGAGAATCTTAAACAACATAAAATATGTCTAATAACAAGATATATCAATTACAGGTCAGTAATTTGATTTCTTGACTAGAATTTTTGCCTAAAAGCAACAAATAGTTCTATCATTTCAACTAGAATTGTATCTTATCTTTTAAAACATGGATTTGTATATCTGAAGAGATTCACAAGTAAATATTATGGGCCATCCTTTAGAATTGGCATTAGTATTTTTAGATTCCAGGTTAGACTTTTAAGTATTGATTTGAAGACACTAATTGCAACTTATATTTATTGAGTGTTTTCTCTATGTGAGTTTTAAGGCTAAGCCTGACTCACAGAATCCTCCTAGCAGCTCAACAAGGAAAGGATATTGAATAGCTGAGGATACTAAAACTAAGGTTACAGTAAATTACTTGTCTCAAAGCTCACAGCTCTTAAAATCTGGATCCAGGACTTGAATCCATACCATCTGATCCAATATCTATAAACTATTCTGCAGCTGGAACACAAATAATTCCCCAAAACATAGTTCTTCATTGCTTCTTTCTTTCGCCATTTTATACCAAGATGTCAAATCTATGGACTCTGAGAGCTGACTAAAATTGTATACATGTCAGAAGTTTTATGTTAAAGGTAGTTCCAGGAGAACATAGCTGTCTTCACCATAAAACCCTAAAGTTGTAGTAGGTCTACATAGAGGGTTTGTAAAAATATATTCATATAATAATTATAAATTTATACTCAGAGATAAATATGGACAGTATCACAAAGCCTTCAGTGACAAGATATATTATTCCTGAACTATGTATTGTTGTTGTTGTTGTTCCTCATAATCTGGCACACTTTACACTTTGAGGGAAACAAGCGAGTTCACTTTTTTAAAAAGGCAATCTCACTCTCTCAATACAGAACATCCCCCTTACTTGACTTACAGTTCAAGTAGGTGCTACATATCAATAAATGATCACATTAGCCTTTATCTTAACCATTTCCTCATTGGCTGCCTAGTCAGCAAGGTATTGATTTTTTTTTTTTTTTTTTTTTTTTAAGATTCTGCTTACAGTACATGATGGTTTGCTTGGCTTTACTCCCAAACATCTTTAAAAACCTTAGTATTGCACTTCCCTGTTAGATGTCTTTATTCACCTTTTAATAAGCCTGTTTGCCTCCTATAATAATACTGCATCTGCTGTAGAACCATATTTATCAGAGAGACAGCAGGCTATGAAAGAAATTTTAAAAACCAGTGCTTGAGCTGAATGTAATATGAGAATTTAAATAAAGGTGCCAATAAAATTCACATTTTAATACAGCCATTAGACGCATGCAGAAAGCAAAGTATCTCAATGGATAATATAAATCATCATTAAATTTGCATTAATTTAGCTCGCTCAAATATTCTTTCAACTTCTAAATGTTTCACTATAAACAATGAAGAAACAGAATTGTCCTTCACATCATGGTCTATTGGGTATAAGAAAGAAAATAATTGGCACACTAAGACATGATATATGGGATATATTATCAAATTAATAAAATTAATATCCATAGTGAAAGTTGGTTGGAAGTGTTGTTACAAGGCCAGGGTGACTCTTCTGACTGGGAATAGCTACTAAATAAAAAGGGAAGTGGAAGGAACCCACTGAACCCACAGAACCCACTGAACCAGTGCCTGGCCTACTTCACTAGAGTGATATATCCCATTTCACTCACCCAAATTTGCTATTTGGTAATGTCGCCTCTACCAGTATTTATTTAGTATTTTTCTTTATACTGATTAACTTTTTAAAATTTAGCTTCATTATGAGCCAAAAGATTCTTGATTTCATGATCTGATATGCTGGTTTATATACTTTAGTTACATATTTAAAATAAATAATTATCCCATGCAATATGTAAATCATTTCTTGTTTATGTATGCTTATTATACGTCAGGAATGATTACTTTATGACAACTTTCCCTGAATACTTTCAAGAGTAAAATACACATACAAGCACATACTCATAGACACATGAATTAGAGACATTCCCCTGATAGTACCTGTGGTTTTATTTAATTATTCTATTCTTAATATTTAAGGCACTACTGTGAAGTCAGAGTCTTATGATATCAATTAAGTGTTCCATCCAGTTCCAAACTTCAAACTTTTTTTTCCAGGACACTGACATGTTTCTCTTGTGTAAGAAATTTAAGAAAACAGAAATAAGCCAAGGAGAGCTCAAAGTTGGATGTTTAGCAGTGAATGAATGTATTTCACAAAGTTTACAAAGAATACTGAACATAAGACTTAGAATTTGATCTAGCCTTAAAGTCAAGAATAAAGAAAAGTGCCCAGGCAAAATGGAAAACCAAATATGTTATAGAGAGAAATGGATATGACAACAAAAGGAATCACACTACAACATCTCAGTATAACAGTGTGGGGAATTCTGTGTCTTGAAACCAAAAGTCACTCACATCTTTGAGAAGTGGGTGAATTTATTTAATTTCTTTTTATTTTTTATTTATTTTTATTTATTTTTATTTTTTTATTTTATTTTATTTTTAAAATTTTTTTGGTGAATTTATTTCAAATAATGATTTAAGGTTAATTCTAAACTGCTGAAAAATTAGCCCCAAGAAATAATATTTGATGGCAACTTGGAGGGATTATTCTGATAGCATGCCAACAAACTCCATCCTTGACACAACCTTATTAAACATCTTATTAATAAATTACATAAAGATATAATATGCACTGTTGACAAACTTGCAGATGACACAAATCTGGGAGAAAATGTCATGATGAGATTATGAGGCAGGTATTCTCACCAATCTGGGGTGAGGGAGGGATAGAGAATGGATTTAATAAATACAAAAGGAAACAACAAAATGCATGATATACATGAGATTAAATATATCAGCACTTTCGCACTGAAGAGAACAGTATTCTTTTTGAGACTTGAGAGAAAATGGTTATGGGTTTTTTTTTTCTTTTTTTAAGATTTAATTAATTAACTAATTTATTTATTTATTTATTGGAGAGAGAGATGAGCAGGTGGGGAACAGAGAGTGATAGACACGCAAGGGGGGCAGGTGGTAGGGCTTGAGGTAGGGCTCAATCCCAGGACTCTGGGATCATGATGACCTGGGATCATGATGACCTGAGCTGAAGGCAGATGCTTAACTGAGTGAGCCACCCAGCAACTGTCTAAGCCACTCAGATGCTTAACTTTATTGAGACTGCTTTATATCATCTTTACATGGATGTAATAAGTATTATATAAAGTGATATAATTTTTATATTTTATGTGTCTCAAACAAATGAATGACAAATTACTAAAGGAAAGGTCAAGAAAAGCTTTGTTGTCATTTCTCAAATTGGTCTGTTGATCATGATTAGAACACATATCAAGGTTCTGGTTTTTGGAAATAATTTGGAGTGTAGCAATAATTCTTCACTGCATATTAAGAATAGATCTTGGTGATATAAACATTCAACTAGACAATGGCTACGAAAAAGGTCATCAAAATTGTCACCACAATAGAAGAGATGACAAAATGCATAATCATCATAAATCTTTTTTTTTTTTTTTTTTTTTTTTTTTTAGGTGGGTGGTAACACCGTTTTATTGGGCTGAGCCAGCCAGGAAACAGGGTGGAGCGGGCAGATGGGTGCCCGGCACCCCTGGAGGAGCTCCAGAGCCCACTCCCAGCCAATCATCATAATTCTATGCTTTTCCCCCTTTTGGAAAAAATTTAACTTTATAAGTTTCTCAGGGCAGGGGGTGTGGGGGGGCTCCTGAGTGGTTCAGCCACTTAAGCATCTTCGTTGGATCCTGGGGTCCTGGGATCAAGCCTCACATCGGACTTCCTGCTCAGTGGGGAGCCTGCTTCTCCCTCTGCCTGCTGCTCCCCCTGTTTCTGCACTTGTGCTCGTGTGCATGTGCACTCTATCTCTGCCAAATAAATGAAGAAAAAACAAAATCTAAAAAATCAAAATCAAAAAAAGTTTCTCAAGCTTTCTTTGTTTTACAAATCTAATTGCATTGGTTATAGCTAACTTGTGAGTCAACTCACAGTGTTGCAGATTTAAAATATTTTTATACAGAACCCTCTCATTGGGTGCTCTCAAATGGGCTATTGCTCATCCAAGAAAAAGGAAACAGATACACAAATGCAAATGAATAAGATAGAGTACATTGTGGAAAATATGTATCCAAATGCAAGTAAAAATGTCAAATCTAATCTAAATATATTAGATGTAAATAGTATCCCTCGCCCTACTTCTAAGTTAGCATGAGCACTCTATTGACTCAGTGTCAGAGAACAGATTTATTCTCAGGAGAAGAAATTTAATTTTCAGAGCACTCATCATGTATCATATAATGTAACTCATTTTGAAAAGATAATTTTGCTTAATCCTTTTAATAATCTTATGATGGATATTGTTCACTTTACATCAAAGAAAACTGATGTTTATGGAGGTTTATATGCTTAATATAGCACGGCTGCTACTAGCATGGTATCTCCATAATTATCCAGATGAGTATTCTGCTGATTTCTCATCATTTTATGTTTTTAAAATTTAATTAACTAGATGATTTTCAAAAGGTTTTATGAAGCATGCTTATGATATAGAACAATGGCAGAATAAAATCTGAAAAATATGTAATCTTATATTTTAAGGAGAGTACAAACATTTAACAGAATATTAGGAAGTACGAGTCTTTTAATATATACTATATATGGGGAAAACTGTAATAAAAACGGGTTTTAAAGAAGCTCAGAGCACTTGTATTGAACACTGAGTGTTATATGTAAGTGGTGAATCACTAAGTTCTACCCTTGAAACCAATATTACACTATATATTAATAGAATTTAAATAAAAATGTGAAAAAATAAAAATAAAAAAGTAAAAATTAAATTAGGTAATATTGGCAGAAAGTATAATGATGGTATCTTGGTTGCATCATTTTAGCATTAAAGAAAAATAAATGTAATGCATTTGCACACACAAACTCAAACATTCTATCATATTGGACCTTAAATATTGTGTTGACATCCCCAAGGTTATATTTGGAGGGCTAAGGAGAAAGTAAAGCCATCTTAATCCTTTATCTTCAGTCTTAAATTTCTTATATATTCCAGATATATTAACACTGGTTTTCATTTCTCTGGTCAATGTTTAAGAATGTTTGCTTTAGAGAAAAATCCCTTTACAGACAGATCTGAACTGAGGTTTTCAATAGGAAATCTGTCACTGTGAATCTTTGTTGTTGCCTGCTAAAAGTAACACCTAAGAAGGCATTAGTTCAACAAGTTTACCTCTCTGTAACTGACATGTGACTAGAGAGGCAAAGACATTAATTTTTACTCTAAACTAAAAGCACCTAAATATGAAGGCACTTGCTATTTTAAAATAAAATTGCATGCACCATTAAGAAATATTTTTTATGGGGAAATGACATTTCTTAAAACTATTTGTATTCAGTTAGCAGATATTCACATACCAGGGACCATGCTAGTTATGGTGTCATTTGCAGAAATATTTGTTCCACGTTAAGCAAAATATCATCTCCACCTCAGCAGGAGATCTTGGCGCATAATTAAGTTGATCTTTTGCAGAAAGTTTGCAAGGCTCTCCTCTGTTTATTGATAAAAAGAAAATCCCATTTCTAATGGGATTTAAGTCGAGTAAGTTTTTTAATCCCATAAAAAGATAGCTCGTATTTTTTCCTGAAGTATTCTCCAATGCCCATCTTTCTTTCATTATTAATTATGGAAACCCACATTACTTTGGTATTCAAGATTTGGAATATTTTGCTTTTATCCCTAAAGACAATTAAATCATACTGATTAAGTTTCAGCTTCCTCTTTTATTTCCACAACTAAATTCCTGGCCCAGGGTCTTACATAATAAAATTAAAATTAAAAAATATATATTATCCTTATTGTTCATATCTTGTCAGTTTAAATAACCAGCATTTTCAAAAAGTCAACTGCATATAGCAGTGGCATTAAAATGCCCTGGGTAAGGCAATGCTTGTGGGGAAAAGGGATGAACTCACAGGGGAAGAGAAGGGGGACGCTTCCATACCCTTCTTACCACAGGTTCTCTGCTTTCTTTCCTAAAGGCTGGCCTGGGTCCTGAACAGAAACTGAGATCCTGTCTATGGCCAGATTCCCTCCAATTCTGGCCCCACTTATTTGTGACTCTCTTGTATTTTACCATACTCTCTCCAAGGCTTGGAGGGATGGAGGCAGCAGCTTTATGGAGACAATGAATTACTGTAGCAGGCCTTGATGCAGTTACAGTAGTTGCAAATTCAAGTTTGGCTGGTGGCCCCTGGCCATAGACACTGATTCATTTGCCCAAAATAGGCTATGGACTCCTATGTGACACATTTGCACCAGGGCTGATTTGTCTCCTTTTGTGTAGAGAATCACTACTCTTAGTATCTTCCTCGTATAGATAAATCTCTAGATTTTGAAATGACTCATCACAACCTGACCTTGCAAGCGGGCCAAGTGAGTATAAAATATAGACATGCTTAGCAACTCACTGTTATTTCATATCACTGCTACTGAGAGACATTTCTGGCACTAAATATGGGGCAAAGAGTATAGAATGGCCATCCTCAAAAATAACATGAAAGGAGAAAGTGCTCAAGTCACTGGTGATGTAGCTTCAATGACAAGCTTTATAACTTCACCCGAGTATAGCTAGGATCATGGTTGGCACATGCTTAGAAAAGTCATCACCCCAGGGAATATCCAGTGAGTGCTGTAGTCAGCTCCTCCTCTATACTTTTCCTTCTAAATAGTTCCAGAATTATCTTTGAAAACTCCCCAGCCACATGCATATTACTCCAATGAGGACTGCAATGCAAGAGCTTAAAATACCTGCTCTCTAAGTACCCAAACCTGATGAACAAAATGTGTACTCCTTGTAGACCATAATAACAAGGTGCTATTAAAGTTCTATGGGAGAGATCCCTGGATGGCTCAGCAGTTTGGCGCCTGCCTTTGGCCCATAGCGCAATCCTGGACATCCCGGAATCAAGTCCCATGTCGGGCTCCCGGCATGGAGCCTGCTTCTCCCTCTGCTTGTGTCTCTTCCTCTCTCTGTCTCTCTATCATGAATAAATAAATAAAATCTTTAAAAAAATTAACATTATAAATAAATAAATAAATAAATAAATAAATAAATAAATAGTTCTATTGGAATAAAGTCATGATGTGTTAAGAATTATTTCCTTTCAGACTATGCAATGTCTCTGTAATTCCAAAATTATCACTGATGCCTACTTCCTTATATATGTGGTTGTAATTGAACTAAATCTTAACAAGGTGGTAAAGCCCTGGGGAAAGAAAATCTGATTAAAATTGTAGATTATAACTAATGAGACATTGGAGTAGAGAAGTCAGGGGAGCGTAAATAAAGCAAAGTATTGAATGTTTATCAAAAAGTAGGTCTTCATATTGAAATAGACAGATGGTTTGATTTGAGTAACAGGTGTCAGATTTACCCTCCCACTTGAAACAACCCAAAAGGAAAAGAACCCCCAAAAGATAAAATATATGAAACAATGGTTATCAACATATGAGACATCAGGCAGCAAAGAACAGAGATCTATGAGAGACAAGAAACAAATGAGATGCGATGAGCCCTAACATTGTCAGGCCTTACTGTCATGAGAGAGTTTCCAGGATGCATTGCAAGTAAGGGAAAGCTAGCCAAAGTCCAGTGGACGGCATTAATTGACAAGAATGGACTGAGTCTCTGAGACCATCACAGTTCTCAGAGCACTAATGGAGAACAGAATGCTGCATAGAACACGAACCCCACAGATTTGTGGAGGATCTTCCCTGCATATACAGTAGAAAATCAATCAGGGTACATATATAAGGAAACTTCCAGAAACTACCAAAAAAGCCACCTAAAGGATTATAGGGAACAGTATCTGAAACACAAGCAGGACCTAGAATAGGTCCCTTTCCCACTAGTCAGACTGGACAATCTTACAATGCACAGAACAGTGGATAGAATGATCATAATTACATTGCCTTGGTAGTGAATAGTTAGTCCTGAGAAAAATAAAAACAAAAAACACAGCTCTGGTCCCTCAAGCAAACCTTAAAAGCTAAATTTCAATGAGTAAAACTTTTTCAGATAACTTAATAGCATTGCAAAACAAACCTCAGAAATATTTAGAGAAATACAAAAAAATCTGGCACCTAACAAAATAAAAAGGCAAGCAGACATAGGGGAGACAGTGAACAACAACAATAACAACAACAAAGATGAAAAACAGTTTAAAAAAAAAAAGGCAAGCAAGCACAAATGGTGCCAGCGGAAAGCAAATAATTAGATCATAATAAATAAGAAAGAAAGGAATTTGTAACTGAGGTGGCGGACAATTAAACTTATTCTAGTGGTCATTTTACAATGTATACATGCATCAGGTCATTACATTGCACATCCCAAGCTGATAAGATGTTATATGTCAATTATGTTTCAATAAAACTGGAAAGTAAAAGAAAGCAATCCTCAGGAAGAAATAAAATTACCTCCAGTCTCAGCACTGCTTTTGAGTAAGAGCAGGGAATGATGCAAACAGGGAAAGTTAGGGAGTTTTGTAAGACTCTCAATGTGTTAAGAATTTAATAAATTTGATATTGCCAGAAAAGATCATGGGAGTTTGGAAGAGTAACAGGGAGATATATTATGGGTTGTGAATTAGTCACAGGGCTCATTGAACGAAGGAACACCAACCCTGGCAAACTTAAGGGCAGAGGAAATGTATTTGCAGTATATTGGGCAGCTTGTAGAATCTAAAAGTAGAATCAAAGATAGAGACTTCCTTCTAACCCCTAGTTGAATTGGATAGCACATTTACCACAGACACCTTGACAAGCTGGGTGCAATAAAACAGGCATCCTTAAAAATTCACAAATATCCAAATTGAGGGACATTCTACAAAAATAGCTCACTAGTAATCTTCAAACTGTCAAAGCCACTGAAAACAAAGGAAGACTGAGAAACTGTCATAGATTAAGGAGGTTAAAGAGACATGATGATTGAATATATTGTGGGATCCTAGAACAGAAAAAAAGAACAATAGTGGAAAAACTGTGCAATCTGAATGCAGTGTGGAGTGAATAGTAAAAAACAAAACAAAACAAAAGACTCAAAATTAGAAAAATTCATATGTGTAAATGGTCTTAAAACTCCAATTAAAAAGACTAAAATTGGACAGCCCGGGTGGCTCAGCGGTTTAGCGCCGCCTTCAGCCCAGGGCCTGATCCTGGAGACCTGGGATTGAGTCCCACGTCGGGCTCCCTGCATGGAGCCTGCTTATCCCTCTGCTTGTGTCTCTGCCTCTTTCTTTTTTTTCTCTCTCTCTCTTATGAATAAATAAAATTTTAAAAAATATATTTAAAAAATAATAAAATAAAAAGACCAAAATTATCAACTTGGAAAAATTCCATCTGTATGTACTCCCAATTCTATGCAAACTGTAAGAAAGAGACTTTAAATACAAAGTCACAAGTGGATTAGAAGAGAAAGGATGGAGAGAGATAAAGCATGCTAATAGTAAAACCAGAGAAACCTAGAGAGGCTATAAAATATCAAAGTAGATTTCAAAGCCATGAGTATTACCAGGCATAAAACAGGTTATTTCCTGATGACATATAGATCAGTTTATTTAGAGAAACCTAACAGTTTAAATTACCAATAACAAAACTTCAAAATACATGAAGCCAAAATGGTAAAATTGGAAAGAGAATTAGACAAATGCACAATAATAGAAATTTTTATACTCATCTAAAAAAAACTGATAGAATAAGTAAACAAAAAATCAGTAAGCATAGAGAAGACTTAAACAGCACTATCAACCAACTTGATCTAAGGTAATGTATAGAGCACTTCACTCAACAACAGCAAAATACATTTCCTTTTCAAAAGCTTACGGAATCTTTGTCAAAATAGACCAAATCCTGGACAATGAAAGTATCTGTATAAAACATTTATATTAAAGAAGGAGAGAGGTTTCAAATCAGTGACCTCGGCTTCCACAATGAACTAGATCAAGGAGGGCAAATTGAATCAAAATAAGGGGAAGAAGAGAATGAAAATATTTGCAAAATATTTAAGTGAAAAATAACTTGGACCCATAGTAAAATTCAATAATATAAAATAAGCCATCCATTAAAATATTGGGAATATGATTTAAGTAGATAACTTCATAAAGGAAGATATAGATAGCAAATGAGCCTGTGAAATGACGTTCAATATCATTAGTCATAAATACAATGCAAATTAAAACCATAATGAAATACTACTACACATCTATTAGAATGGCTAAAATTTAAAAGTATCAATCAAGTATTGGTAAGAATGTGGAGGAACCGGAATTCCCCAACACTGCTAGCGGGATGTGAAATGGTACATCCACTTTGGAAAAGAGTTCTGTATTTTCTTCATAAGTTAAGCACACACTTATATGATCTAGTCTTAAATTCCTAGAGAAGAAAGAGCATGTGTTCATATAAAGCCTAATATGTGAATGTTTATAGCGTCCTGATTTCTAATAGTCTAAAACCTGAGTTAACCTAAGTGATCACAATGGGTAAATTAAGACAAAATATTGTGGTATATCCATACAGTAGAATGCTTCCAAGCAATATAAAGGAATAAATGTTTAACATCACCATCAACACAGACAGTCTCTAAGTAAGCTGAGTGGAAAAGTTAGACAAAATATATGCGTACCGTATGGCTCTAGATTTATCTAAGTGCACACAACCAAGGTGCCTGGGTGGCTCAGTCGGTTAAGCTTCTGCCGTCAGCTGAGGTCCTGACCTCAGGGCACTGGGATCAAGCCCAGCATCAGACTCCACTCTCAGTGGGGAGTCTGCTTCTCTCTCTCTCTCTCCCACTGCCCTTGCTGGTGTTCTCTCTCAGTTTTGCTCTTTCTTTCTCAAGTAAATAAGTAACATCTTTAAAAAAATAAATTTTTAAATCTTTTTAAAAATAAATAATCTATAGTAACTGAAAAAGATAAGTGATTGTCTGAGGAGGCTAGGTTACAGGATGGACATGCAGAGATGGAGAGAAATTGCAAAGGAAAACAAATTTCCAAGAGTGATGAGTATGTTCATTATCTTAATTGTAATGATGGTCTCATGACATATGCACTTGTTAAACCTTATCAGGTTGCACACTTTATTTTTTTTAAAGATTTTATTTATTTATTCATAAGAGACACACACAGAGAGAGAGAGGCAGAGGGAGACACAGGCTGCATGCTGGGAGCCTGACACGGGACTCGATCCCAGGGCTCCAGGATCACACCCTGGGCTGAAGGCAGGCGCTAAACTGCTGAGCCACTGGGGCTGCCCAGGTCATACATTTTAAATATATACAGCTAATTGTTTGCCAGTTATGCTTTAACAAATCAGAGAAAAAACAGAACTCACAGAGAGGTGTAGTGCATAACAGAATTGTGATTCTAACATGTTGTGGAAATGATATAACACAGATCAGAAGATTCATACTAGCCACAGTCTCATCAACATTTATTATCATATTTCCCATTAATCTGTTACATCACAAACTCTTTGTTAACTCTAATGTTTTATTTTTTCCTCTTTCCTGACAAGAAATGAAAAGAATTCACAGAATTCATTCTGTCATGAAATTTTACACTGTTTATTTAAATCTTGTATTTATTCCCTTCTGTCTCCATTACAGAATAAATAATTGGGTGTTCTATTTTTTTAAGACTTTATTTATTCATGAGACACACAGAGAGACAGAGACACAGACAGAGGGTGAAGCAGGGACCCTGAGGTGGTACTCTATCCCGGGGCCCCAGGATCACACCCTGGGCTGAAGTATGCAAGTACCAAACCACTGAGCCACCCAGGGATCCCCTAATTGAGTGTTTTAACTCATATCATTGCTAAACATTTGGGAAAAAAGTGCTGTAAAGAAGAGGATAAATTATTTTTGAGAGCCTAATGGTACGTATACTTACTAGGTACTTACATACCTATCAGGTACTTCTATCCCTAACTAGGTGCTTATAAACCTATTAGGTGCTTATATATCTTTATTTCTTTATAACCTCTCATTAGCTTTCTAATGACAAATTATTAAATCCATTCAGAAATGAGGAAATAATAGAGACCTGAAGAAACCTACCCAATTAATAGATGTTGAAATCAAGAATGGGGCTCTGCTCCTAGCTGTCCAGAGTATATGAGCCCTTCCATGACACTATCAAATGTGCTGCCATTGCCTACTTTTCGTCCTAGAGATTAAGACATATATCTCATTCCACAAATTTGATAGAACATGGCAGTGGTGTTATATATAAAAATTTCCTTATGATTTAAGTCAATTTTGCATATAAATCAAGTGTACACTATTGAATTGATCAGGAGAGAAAAGCAGTGTTTACACAAACATGCAATAAAATACATTTAAACTTAAAGAGGGATGCCTGGGTGGCTTAGCGGTTGAGCTCCTGCCTTTGGCCCAGGGCCTGATCCTGGAGACCAGGGATCGAGTCCAGCGTCAGTCTCCCTGCATGAAGACTGCTTCTCCCTTTGCCTGTGTCTCTGCCTCTCTGTGTGTCTCTCATGAATAAATAAATAAAATCTTTTTAAAAAATTATTTTCTTTACTCATTCTTCAAATATTTATTTGTGTCAGATTTTATACTATGCACTGGGTATATATTAGGAAATTAGAAGAGACATAGTTCCAGCCCTCTTAGAACTTATAATTTGGCAAGAGACACAGTAGACTTCACTATAACTTTTCAAAAAGCAACAACGTGGAAGTAGTTCATAAATATATGACATTGAAAATCTGGTAGAATGTATGAAATCCCAGAGATTAGGGGTTCATATAAGTGGGCCACAGATCAACCGTGTGAATGCTGTGGTTTTTATTTGCTTTTAATCAAATACAATATTAGAATGCAAAAGCAGGTATATAGAATGGGGAACAGGAGATACACAGCACTTAAAAATGCCGCATTGTGTTTCATAGATCATAACAAAGCACACAACGTGGGAAGGTTTCAGGGGAGAAATAAACAGCTGATTAATAGAATAGAGAACAGAGCCCATGTAGAGAGATAAAAGAAAATGGAATTATTTGGCCTGAAGAAGGATGTGGAGAAATTTAATTTGAGAGTCCTTCAACAAAGGAATTTTTACACAAAGAATAATGTTGGGTTATTCAAAATTTCTATTGGAAAGGATAAAAAGAAAAAAAGCAGGCTTAATTTATAGTATAATGATTTTGTCTAGACATAAAGGAGCATTTTATTTTTTTGTTTAGATTAAGGATGGTACTTTAACCACAGGACCTCTAATGATCCTTTTCCATCCAAAGATTCCATTATAACAATATATGGGCTTTAGATGGAACTGAGTGGATTGACATTTTCAGCTCCATCCTTTACTGTGGTTTAGAAGCGCCTTCCATGTTAATTCAGCAACATACTTAGGGAACACTTTCCATCTGTCAATAAGACGCTGAAAAATACTAAGTCAAAGCTTTGAGCCAAGAAATGAAATCAAGTGGATGGATATTTTGCATTATGAAGAAGTCATAAATTCCAGTTGTGAAAACCAAACAGCATGAAAAAAGCTCTGGAATTTAAGGTTGGCATTGTCACCCCCGTAACCCATATGGCTAAGTCTTGGATGATAATCATACTTTCAGTCAATAGACTCACACGTAATTACATTTGGTTTAACTATTCCAAACTAGAGATTTTAACATGTTCATTTCGTGCAACTGTTTCAATGCCAACAAATACAGCATTTCATGCCAAGACTTAACTGTATCTTCCAAAAAAGAATTTGAACAATTTATGCCCAGTGGTCAATTACAAACTTTCATAAAATTAGAAAAAAAAAAGAATGCTTTCTCGTTATTAAAAAAAAAAAATCGGAACAAAGCAGTGTTAATGACCTTCACTTCTGCAAAGTAAAAGTATTTGAAAGCACTAAGAGTAAGTAATATTAGCATAAATATTTATTTTCTTCTCAATAGCCTCTTGTATTTTAACCAATTTAAGATATATATTAATAAACTATAGTTTATATGTAAGTATATGTATATACTATATTGTATTATATAACTATATATACACTAATATATCAACAACATAATTTATATGTAGCTATTGGAAAAGCTGCAGGAAGAAGTAAAGACATGATCTAAAAATAAAACACTACTCATATTTATTCATTCAGTTAATCAAGAGGAAGACAATGTTTTCAAAGGTGTGGACTGCATGACATAGATGGTAAGCACCAGATTTCTCAAAGAATATATAAACATGGTATTAGATAGTACGGTTTCATACTGGCTGTGAGAAACTTCTCCATTCAAGTCTCTTTCATTGTTCCCACCTAGTTGCTTCATTATGAATTTTGTTCATGAAAAGGTAAGGCTTCTGTGACACTCACTGACCTCTCTTTTTCACAAAGAGAGAGCTAGATTTGGATAGGCCAATATCATCTTAGAATTGAGTCAAATTAGAATTTAATGACACTTGTTCTCATTGTACCTATTTTTTCTATTACCTTTATGGAAGGCCAGTAGATTTCCATTTGGAGTCATGATCAATGGCTTGTCCTTCTAGGGAGGGGGTTTTTATCACTGACATTGCCTCGAGTAGCCATTAAAAAAGATTATAATAAAAAGCAGACTGACTTTTAGTTGGTTTTTTATTGCTTTCAAATTAACACTTCTATCTTACTTATTGTTAGTGATGATAATTTTCTTTAAAAAACTTTGTATGCATTCTTTCTGATGACTTTTAACCATTCCAATTTGTTGGGGATTATTTGTATCTGTGTCCCAATTCCTTGCCTTATTGTAAATTTAGGGCAGGTTAAGGAAGCTCAATTGAGTAATAGTTAAAGTGTAACTTGGGTAAACAAATTACTTATGTGTTCTGAGCCTTATATCCTTACCTATAAAATAAAAATAATAATAGTATGTTTTGCATGAAATTGTTGTGAGGATTAAATGATATAATTCATGTAAAGCTTAGTATAATGCTTAACACATAATAAGCTTTTAAAACTATTATTAATCCCTATTGGACTTCTTTGAATTACCTGAGTCTCTGGTGGCTTATTTAACGTATTTAATAGGTGTTTATTAATTTTTAAACTATATGAATGTTATATATATACAAAAACCAAGCTTAATTATATAAGTAAAATATTAAAAACAAAATGAATAATACAAACTGTGCCTAAAGTATGTTCAATCAACTAATTGTACCCAGGGATTTGAGCTTTCCTCTGCAAAGAATAAGAGGTTGATATGAGAGCCTCTTCAAGTTCAACCTTACGCATAATGTTCAGATTTCCTATTGGTAGCAACCATATATATTGGCAATATGTCTTAGTGATACCAAACCGTTAAATATTTCCAATAAATTTTAAGATATGGTGTGTGTGTGTAATGGAATATTATTCAGCCATAAAAAATATTGAAATCTTATTTGTAATGACATGGGTGGAGCTAGAGAGTACACGCTAAATGAAACAAGTCAAGCACCACATCTTTTCACTCATATGTGGAGTTTAAGAAACAAAACAAATAAGCAAGGGGAAAAGGAAAGAAAGAGAGAGAATGAGAGCGAGAGAAACAAAACAAGAAATAAATTCTTACCTGTTGAGAACAGATGGTTACCAGAGAGGAGGTGGGTGGGGGGATGGGTGAAAATGTGATGAGGATTAAGGAGCACACCTATAATGATGACCACTGGGTAATACATGGAAGTACTCAACCACTATGTTGTACACCTGAAACTAATATACCACTATATGTTAACTATACTGGAATTAAAATAATAAAATAAAATATTTTAAAATCTAAGATGCAAGTACTTTTATTAGGACATTATGCAATGGACATGATGAATTCTGAAAGAAAAATATGTATATATTTGTTTATATTTTAGGCGAATGATTCCCAATTTTTTTTCTCTCTGACTCAGTGAAATGTCCTTTATTGAAAAGGAACTGAATTAACTGTTAGAGTTCTGATTCCATAAAATGTTTTATGATTCCTGAAGACTGTTTCCTATATTTCTGTGACTCTCTGATAGTTAGCCACTGGGATTTTTACTGCTCAATGCATGTTTATATCAAGAATATTGTGGTTTTAACCATTACATACTAAAGATCTGAGCAGTTGAGGCAGCCCAGGTGGCTCAGGGGTTTAGCACCACCTTCAGCCCAGGGTGTGATCCTGTAGAACCGGGATTGAGTCCCATGTTGGGTTCCCTGCATGGAGCCTGCTTCTCCCTCTGCCTGTGTCTCTGCCTCTCTCTCTCTCTCTCTGTGTCTCTCATGAATAAATAAATAAAATCTTAAATATATATATATATATATAAAGATCTGAGCAGTTGTTCCAAAGGATTCTCTTCTTGAAACAGGAATCATCATGGGACTGGGCGTATGCTAATTCTAAACTCTAGATTCATTCATAGAACTTCTAGGATAGGTATTTATAAAGTAATATAACATTCTACTGTCTATGGAGAATTTCTATAAACAGATAGAAATACCCATCAGAGACATCTAACTTCTCATTACACAGGAATAGTTAACTAAAATAGCTGTATGATCTTTTTTATAATAAAATAAGACTCATTGGCATTAATACATTAAATTTTCTGAGTATGTTCTGTTTTTAGGATTCAGAAGGTAATTACACAGAAGACTAAATATAAACAGACTTCATATTTGATTTTTTTAAATGTAATCTAATAACATATTAGATAATAACATAATATTTGGAATGGGAGCTATCAAGCCATATATAATAAGTCATATAAGAAATTTCTGCCTGGAAACACCTGGTGGCTCAGTCAGTTAACCATCTGCCTTCAGCTCAGGTCATGATCTCAGGGTCCTGGGATAAAGCTCCAAGTTAGGTGGGCTCCTTGCTCAACAGGGAGTCTGTTTCTTTTTCTCTCTCAAATAAATAAATACAATCTTAAAAATAAATTTAAAATGGAAATTTCTGCCAGTATAGTTTATTTGGTGATAGAAAAAATTAGATTAAGACTTTAGAAGTGTCTTCAACAAGTTGAAACAGGTTAGATGTTACTCTTTCAATTGCTTAATCACAATTTTATGGTAAATATTTTGTAACATTTAAAAATAAGTTCCCAACATTCTGATATAGAATTTTTATTTAGTCTGCCACTCAGTATTAGTTAACACACTCAATTCTGGAAGAATTGATCTTAATGAACTAAAACAAATTACCGCACACTTACCTAAAATTTGATTTTAGCATTTATAACAAAATACAGTAATAGTATATTATTATACTTAGTATAATACTAAGTATTACTGCTAAAATACAATTGCATATATACCAATATTCTGTAACTTTATGAGTTCAAGATTAAATATTAATATATGAACTTAAATATAGAGACTTGATTGTTTGAGAAAGATATATAATTCACATAATCTAAATACTAGTAATTAAAAACATGATTTTGAAGTCATATTAGATTTACTTGAAGCTCAATTGATAGTATAAGTTTTTATTTCTTCTGCTTTTTCTCAAATGCCAGCCAAAATCTTGTAACTAACTGCATCAAAAAAGAAACATGTATATACTG
Organism: Canis lupus familiaris; assembly: GCF_011100685.1. Taxonomy (NCBI): domain Eukaryota; kingdom Metazoa; phylum Chordata; class Mammalia; order Carnivora; family Canidae; genus Canis; species Canis lupus. The sequence goes on from NC_049240.1 coordinate 44,280,870, forward strand.
GAATTTTGTGTTCTTAGAACACAGAATTGTGAAGAGAATAAGCCTATTGATAATATGATCTATAGGGTAAGAAACCCTAGGTCACAGGTTAGATCTGCTCTATTTCTCAAGCTTTTAAATAATACTTTTCAAGCAACTTCTTAGGTCAAAGGAAACTCATTATGAAGAATTTGTTTATATTATTTTTATCATCTCAATATATTTGGATTAGAGAAATGGAAATATTAATTAGAAGGTTAAAATTTTAAAGGACGACAAAATTTAGTAATACTTTTGTCCTGACATCCATAACCCAGCAAGAGGTAACAGAGTTCATTATTTCAAACTAACTCCTCTATTACCTCTCTCCTCTCCCATTATTTCCCACAGGAACACTGAACAGAAACCACATATAAATAGTGCCTTAATGACATGAAAACCCCAGCCCAGAGACTTGTCTAGGCATTGAATGTAAGACTGATCAGAGCATGATTAGGACTATTAGAATCATAGTCTAAATGTCTGTCCACAAAGATTACAAAGCTAATAAATGGTACAATTACAACTCTACAATAGGCCTTTTACTCTCATTAATATATTATGTCCTGAAATGTTAACGATGAAAATGGATAATCATTTTGCAAGCAAAATCTGATACCACTTGGAACCTCAAGCTGAATTTAACATATAAGCACAAATCTGTTTTATTTTTTCTAAGGTTGGTCATTTTATTCTTTAAATATATTTTTGAAAGATTTATTTGTTTATTTATTTTAGAGAGAGAAAGCTCATGCACGAGTGGGGAGAGGGGCAGAGGAGGGAAAGAAGCAAACTCCCTGCTGGATGTAGAGCCTGATGTGGGGCTTGATCTCAGGACCCTAAGACATGACCCTGAGATCATGACCAGAGCCGAAATCAAGAGTCAGAAGCTTAACAGACTGAACCACCCAGGTGCCCCTGGTCATTTTATATTTATTAACTATTATGTTCCTAAATGAAATAACATTTGTTGTTTTTTAAATAGTAATTTAAAAATCTATGTATTTTGAATCCATTCTCAGAAATTAAGATATCACAAAACTAAGATATTTAAACTTTATAGCCTTTCTAATATATAATATATAGCACTATGTAAATGAAATATATATTCTTAAAAATCTTCAAAAATATTCTAAATAAATTCTACTAACTAGACATGCAATAAAAAAGATCATGAATGAGATGTTTCAGAGTTTCTTACCGTAATTTACGAACACTGAACAGAAACTTAAGGACAACCTAATTGCTTTGAATAAACACGTCATATTTTCATAGACAGGTTATCTGAATAAGATGATTAGACCTTTAACCAGTTGAAAGAAGCTATTGGCATTTTATTTTTTTTTAAAGATTTTATTTATTAATTTATTTGATAGATTGAGAAAGCACAAGCAGGAGAAGGGACAGAAGAAGAGGGAGAGAATATCAAGCAGACTCTACACTGAGAGTAGAGCCCAATGTGGGGCTTGATCTCAGGACCCTGAGATTATGACCTGAGAAGAAATCAAGAGTTGGATGCTTAACTGAGTGAGCCACCCAGGCACCTCAATCAGCAGTATTTCTTAAAGTAATAAACAATAATAGTTTCTATACATAGATGCATCACCTATACTACTGGTGTTGAGGAAAAGCATAATCTTCATTCTATTTATTTTCCCTCACTAATGTATAGTGTAATTATAAAAACATGGTACTAAGCCACATTGAATAAAACCTGAAAATAAAATGATAACAATATTCTTTAAGAAAATCACCAGCCCAAAGGATACTTGAACAGAATCTTATAAACCAAAACAAATATTTTTGTTCTAAAGGTAGACAAAAGGATACTTTTTTAAAGTTCTACATTCCTTAAGTATTTTTTATAAAGTATCTAATACTTATTTTCCCCACTTTCTACTATAAATCTGTAACTAGGCTTGTGTGTGTGTGTGTGTGTGTGTGTGTGTGTGATTTTATTTTGCAATTTTAGAGAATCAAATATAGTTGGTGAAGGATGAAGGGAGCAATATAACAGGATGAAGTTTCTCAAACAAAAATATCACAGAATGTTAAATTACTGACTCCATTTCCTTTAAAAAAATATCGAGTGCACCAACTCAGTTCTTATTAAAACGAATATGTAGTTCCTTCCTTTACAAACTCTACTATAAACCTCACTGGGCAAAAACCTATTTCCTTTCATGCCTTTTACTACAGATCAATCTAGAATCTAGAATATTTGGCATGCCTCCTGACTCATTGTGTGGGCTCCTTTTTAGCTTTATGAAATAAAATTTAAATCTCACAATTTCCTCTTATTATTAAGAAAGAAAACAAAACAAAATAACATCACCAAATAATTACACATCACTTTGGTAGAGAGATAGTCAATGCATGAAAGTTACTGAACACAAGTTATAAAAAGAATAAATGTGTTCCACTTAGACTATTAAAGGATGCATATGTAGGTCATTCATTTCTTCACATAAATACTAGACGGCAGTTTACTGGTTCTATTCATACAGAGAGGCGCTCCTTTGAGGGCTCCGTAGGAACCAAAATATTTCAGTACAAAAGAGATAATTTTTCCTTTCTTTGTCTTTCTCATACACATTCAGAGAAAGAGAGAGAGGGAGAGAGAGATATCATTGACAGAAAAAGGAGAAAAGATTGAATATTGCAAAACAAACAAACAGATGGATGAAAGCAGAACATATGATACATCAAAAAATTTACCATAAAACATAATAATATAATACTGGCATAAAAATACATCCTACTGAATGTACTTTTGCTCAGAAAAGAAGCTCTCCAGATAACCACACTTTTCCAAAAAATACATTTATTTTCACGGTAACTACTTTAAAAGTTTAGAAATATACCAGAAGTTGAATAATTTTTAGAAAATTTCTATTTAAAAAAGAAAGATGATGACATATGTCCACACTGGTTTTTAAAGTAGCGATATAGAGCTACATGATTATAAAATAAAATAAAATGTATTAGCATTACATTGAGTATAAATCACACAGACTCCAAACACATATCAGGTAATATGTCTAAAATATATTCTAAAAGACAGTGATTCTATGAGATTGTTGTTAACTGTTATTTTACTAATTATCTGGGGTCAGATTTGTGTAAGATTAAACATTTTCTCAAACAGTAAAGCAATGTGGTTTTCATTTCTCTCCCTCATGAATTGAATTGTTCCATAGCTATTTTGCCAGGGTAAGGAGTGGAGTAGGCAAGTGCCTCCTCAACAATGATAAAATTTGTGTAGGTGAAGTTTCTTTTAGGTACATAAAGTAGAATGCCCAATTCTGGATCCTGAGAGATTGTGAGAAATAAAAACACAAGTTAAGTGGAGAACACAGTTGTAAATACACTCTCAAGACATAGGAACAATATCCAGATTGGTATGGGACAGGCCAAGACTACTGAGAAGATAAGCGTGACCTCGACCCAACTTAATCTCAAAAAGATGCCAAACATCCTGGGAGAAACATCTATTATCAGGTACATAACACAGTCAGTTAAACTCAGGAGTGAGTCCGTGACATTAAGAGCGAGTAGTAGCTAGATAGATGAACATGAGACAGTATTTCTGATCCTCACAAGACTTGGAGATTTTCAGGATCATGTGTCTCTGCATGTCTTAGCTCAAGAAATTTCATGTAACAGCAGAAACTTAGGATCAGTTTGCAGCTCACCAGAAATGGAGACATGGAGAGAAATAGCCAAGCCTCCACCACAGCTGTGGGTGGTGATGCCAGCACTCCACAGCACAGGGCCCAGTAGAGTGGCAGCAAGACCACTCAGGTCCCAGAGAAAGGAGGGCCTCTTTCCTTCCCACCTGCTAACATAAAGATATATAATCCCACTAAAAATCTGAGACATCATGATGCCATGTGTTAGAAAATTTAAAATCTGCCTCTCAGCAACCTCCTTCAACAACAAAACCTTCCTCTTGCCCCCACACAAAAGCCACAGGGACACAGGGAGGAAGAGGTGCTCCAGGATGTTCACCTAATTTGTTTGCTAATCAAAATACAATACATACATTTGTAACCTATATTTAAATTCAGAAAACACTGATTAAAAACACTAAACAGATATATTAACTAAGTGCATGTAAGTGAATTGTTTTCCAAGATACAGAATTCAGTGCATCATCCTTTCCTGCGTATACAAGGAGCTCAGAACTTTACCCCAGGGATTGTCTTGAAGTCAGGGAACTAACATTTGCTAAATGCTATTGTAGGTACAAGTAAGTAAATATTTTGAAAATAACTAACTTCAAATATCAGAAATGATTTTAATGTAGTTACAAACATCAATATCAGAGCTTCTCTCTTCAGTAAAATCCAGGCCGTCCATCGTACATGAAATTTAGCCTAATATTGACTGAACAGTTAACAGATTCCTGCCTCTGGATGTTGTCACAACAGCTTTGAATAAACTTTCATGCATGTTGATGATCAGAGCATCTGAGCAGAGAACCGAGACTTCATGGTGTCTGTAGTGCAGGTTATATGAAACGTTTTGTGCTTTATTTGTCCATGAATATGTAATAATCGTAACATGTAAAAATAACCTTCAGTATGAAAATGTGTTATTCACATTAATACCCTGGAATACTAGAAAATGTCAAGCTTCAATTTAATATTGAAAGACAATACTATTTATGTAAACTTTTAAGACACTATTAATGATTATGTATATATTGATGAATACGTACAAATATAGTACAGGTTAAAAAAAACATGTGAATGAAACACAGCCACTTCAAAAGAGGAGAAGCAAGGAAGGGGAGAGGATAGAGGTGGGCTTTATATGTTATCAAGGGGTCTGAATGTTTTAAAAGTGATACCTTAGGCCAAATGTCAAAAATCTATTAAAAATGGTACATTGCTTACTGTGTAACTTTCTGTACAAGTCTGTATGGTAGAAGTATTTTATAATTTAACATACACTTGATTTAACTTTAAAACATCTGTTTCTTATATTCGTATAAATTAGGTAGACCAATTCAAATCTCCTCATCAAAGATCTAGGGGGGAAATAAAAGCACACATCAATCACTTCTGTCTTTTAGTTTGAGTGTGTTCAGTATCACGTTGGGAAACCAGGCTGCAGGAAGTACAAAGCTGCTGTAGGAAACCCAAGTTCCTCTCCTAAGCTCTAGCTAGTATGATTAGAGCTAGCACATTATTTTAAGAATATTAGCCAAGTAGCAGGTTATAAACCAAGACAGCTCAAAAGCAGCAAATGATGCTGAACCAAGAATTGTCAAGAATTCCACATGCAGTGGAGGGATGCCGGAGAAGAAAGCAGGGAACACGATCACAGGAAAGACCAATATAGCAGAAAGTGGATTCCAGAGAGCTGTGGTGCGAGTAGGAAGTTGACCCAGGTGGAACAACTGACCAAAAGAATGTCACATAGACATGTAGGGGACAGAGCTTGTAAACCATAACCTGGGGAGACAGGACATAATGGAAAGACATGGATTCTGATACCGTCTTATAAGAGTCAAATTATAGAACAATTTCAACTCTGATTACAAAATAGAAGCATGAATCTAGTACAGATTTGTCAAATCTCAAATCTGCATTTTCTCCTCCAAAATAGATACCAGGAACTAATCACAATAACAATTTGATCTTCAATTAAACTGTTTCTTGGTATTTTCTAGAATCTGTAATAAGTATGCTTTTTCAATAAAAATGCCATTTCACTAAAAAAAAAAATAGAAAATGACAGGCGGAAGGTAAAGAAAGTTCGAAATTAAAATCTGAAGTGAAAATCCTGGAGCTACTACAATTGAGGTATTGCATGTATTTTGGTCAGGCATTCAAATCTGGTATTTGTCCAATATTGTAATAAGTAGTGGAACAGCCTTTTGAGAATAGTCAACACCTATAATTTAATAAAAGGTAGAGACCTACATTTTATAAAGCTTATTTTTCTTTGGGCATATTGGAAAGAATGAATAAATACTTTCAAGCAGAAAAGAAGTAATTTTATAATAACTATTGACAATTTACAAAACAACGCTGAACCTGTCTTGCCATAAATGCGAAGGAAGCATATATTTAAATCCTTACTTACACAGAAGTACAGCTAAAAGATGTTTTTAAAATATTTATGAATTTAAATCCAAACGTGCCAAATGCAGCTTTTACAGACCCATAAATTTAGCCATCTCAAAAACTATGTGTAATAAGATGGGAAAATATGTAATTTAATTTTAAAATTTGTATCCACTCTCACCAAGAATAAACTATTGGAGCAAGATTCCTAAACCATATTTAATTTACATCTATTTAGAGTGGATCTAAGGCCTCCTTGAATTCTAGATTAGCATAAAGTTTTTACATGTGTTGAATATTAGTTATTAAATCTGCAAGTACTCATAAGAACTCAAGAATTACACTGAACAGAATTTAATAAACGGTATTCTGACACATATAAAAATTAAATAATTTTTAAAATGTTTACAGATTAAAGGTATTTGAATCCCCGGTACTTCATGTGCATTTTGTTTGTTCCCAAGTTATTCTGCTCTATTTTGTTAGGCTTTTCCATAGTGTCTCGGTTTTACTGAGACAATTACTCTTTCAATTTAAAACAACAAGAAGTGTTTCATTTAGGATATGTCAAGGTAGAAAAAATTACAATGTTAGAACTTTAGAATCGACAGAAACCCATTAGATCTAAAACTGTAGATATACTGCTGCTGAGACACAATGTACAAGCTAAGAGACCTTCAAGAGTAAAATAGAATCTGCCTCTGAAGTTAGCAGTGGACTGGGACCCCTGGGTTGCTCAGTGGTTGAGCATCAGCCTTCGGCCGGGGTGTGATCCTGGAGTCCCAGGATCCAGTCCCACAATAGGCTCCCCGCAGGGAGCCTGCTTCTCCCTTGCCTATGTCTCTGTCTCTCTCTGTCTCTCTCTCTCTCTGTGTCTCTCATGAGTAAATAAATAAAATATTAAAAAAATAGATTTAGAAGTGGACTGAGAAAGTATAGAAGACAACTACAAGGAAAATGAGTTCCATATTGAGTTTTTGTGATAGAGAACAGGTCTGTTACTCAATAGCACTTCATGTAAATCTGCTCTACATCTTGCTAGGCCCTGAGGACACTTGACAGGAGAAATAGTGAAATCTACTTCCTATTCTAGGCAAGGTCCGTTTCCACAAAGACACATATGACTCAGATTCAAGTAATAAAGCCTTAGTTAGATAGGGTTAATCTTTAATAAGTGTTTTTGTTTGTTTTTTTCCCAGTCAATGGAAGTATCCAAAGGTGAAGGAACTGTCCGCCAAAGGTGTTAACAAGCTTATCAAAAATATATGGCACTTCTACATTTACTGAAGTCAGAAGAGAGGGGAAGGAGGTGACCTTTTAGCCCATCAAGAGTAAAGACTGAGAGATGCCTGGGTGGCTCAGTAGTTGAGCTTCTGCCTTCAGCTAGGGGTGTAATCCTCAAGTCCTGGGATTGAGTCCCACATCAGGCTCCTGTGGGGATCCTGCTTCTCCCTATGCCTATATCTCTGCCTCTCTCCTTCTGTGTCTTTCATAAATAAATAAATAAAATCTTTAAAAAGAGAATAGAGTTTAGAAATGTTGTACTAAATTATGATGTAGAAGTTTTTCAAATTGCGGTGTCTGGTTGACTCATTCTGTTAAGGGCTTACTCTTAATTTATTTGCCTTAGGTCATGATCTCAGAGTCCTGAGACCTCAGAGCACACCCTCCCCACCCACCCAAATCTCTGGAGAGGGGCTTAACTCAGAGTCTGCTTGGGATTCTCTCTCTCCCACTCCCTCTCCACTAGCTGGAGCATTTGAGCTCTAAATAAATAGAAAATAAGTAAGTAAGTAAGAAAGTAAGTAAGTAAGTAAATAAATAAATAAATAAATAAAATCTTTTAAAAATTTATTAAAAAAATTAATGCCTGTCCAAAACAAAATTTTATAGTGGGTCTAAGGCAAATCAGATAGCAACCTTCTCACCTCTTTTCTTCCTCTTACTGTATGTATGTATGTATGTGTTTACTGTTCTGGAACTTATAACAATGACTATGACTGGGATGATTCCATATAATTTTATAGCAGAAAACATTTGAATATTTTTCCCTTAACACATAATGAATGAGTTGGCTTTAGGGGCATCTGGGTGGCTCAGTTGATTCAGTATCTGACTCTTGGTTTCAGCTCTGGCCATGATCTTGGGGTCCTGGGATCAAAGCCCAAGCCATGGTCTGTACTCAGTAGAGTCTGCTTGTTCCTCTCCCTTCTCTACTGCATATATGCTCTCTCTTAAATAATTTTTTAAAATCTTTTTTTTTTTTTTTTTTTTTAAGAATGAAGTGGCTTTATGCTATGTCCACAGAATAGATGTGTTAGTGTGAAATAACCCTTGATTGAAGTCTCAGTTCTACCACCTGCTAACCGTGGAATTTTCAATAAGTCACACAGTCTCCTTGGGACTCATTTACATCAATAAAATAGGGGCAGCAAAGAGATTATATGAAATAATGATTATAAAGTCTTTGACAAATTTCCTGGGCTATATGGTAAACATTAAATAAATATTAGGATTTACTGTGATTATAATTATTGATAATTATCAGGTTGAATAATGTAATTAACAGTTAAGGCACATCTAAGTGAAGAACAAATTGTAGATATTCCAGAAAAAGTATTCATTTAGCTAATATACATCATTATTCCATTTTTCTTTGGTATACAAAAAATGCTAGAGATAACAAAGCAAACCTGCGAGTAGTACAGACTAGTCTGCAAAAGTCTTTAATAATAGTTATGAACAAATCAGTGATGACTGTACTTTGAGGCTTTGTGAATTGATTATGAATACCAATTTCATAAAATGGTAAATGGGGTTTCATGATACTGTGGTCAGCTGTTTTGGTCACATCTTCTGAAGGCACAGTTATATGGAAGACGGTAGTAGCAAAAACACTTAAAGATACATGATGATCAATTATTACACATTATAGCTCATGAATTTTTTCAGCATAAATGGAATTTCAGAGAACATAAAGGTTTTTCATTATTTCCTTTTTCCTCAGAAGAGTTAACTCAGAGCGCTGTGGAATATAGCAGATTAATTTAACACAATTTTGTCTATGAAGCCTGGAAGTCCTAGTCTTTCTTTCTTTCTTTCTTTCTTTCTTTCTTTCTTTCTTTCTTTCTTTCTTTCTTTCTTTCTTTCTTCTCTTTCTTTCTTTCTTTCTCTCTCTCTCTCTTTCTTCTTTCTTTCTCTTTCTTTCTCTCTCTCTCTCTTTTCTTTCCTTTTTTCTTTTCTTTTCTTTTCTTTTCTTTTCTTTTCTTTTCTTTTCTTTTTTTCTTTTCTTTTCTTTCTTCTCCCTTTCTCTCTTTCTCTCTCCCATTCTCCCTTCCTCTCTCACTCCTTCCCTCCGTCTCTCCCTCCCTTCCTTCCTTCTTCGAAGAGGGGAGAGGCAGAGGGAAATGGAGACAGAGAATTCCATGTAGGCTCCACACACACTGCAGAGCCAGACACGGGACTAGATCTCACAACTCTGAGATCGTGACCTGAGCTGAAATCAAGAGTCAGACACTTAACTGACTGAGCCACTGAGCCACCCCATCTTTATTTTTCTTAATCAATTACTAGATAAAATAATTTTTTGCTTCCCCAACAATGCCAAGTTTGGTATGTCTACCTACGAAATGCCTCTATTAGTATTTAATAAATGTTGATAAAATGAATTACATATCACAACTACTCTTCATTTCTGTCTTCCGGTTGACATTTTCAAGATAGAATCAAATGCATTAAACAAAATAAATATGTTCTCCATTTCTACAATTTTAATTAAGGAATAATTCTTGTAAATAAAAGTATTGATTTTAAGTAAAAAGATCAATGTTTCAGAAACAAATGCTAACTTAAGTGATCATTGTCATCTATTAAAACAGAACAGATACTTTATCTTTTCTCTTTTTTTACCATGTTTATGAATGACCAATAATCATTGAATAAATGGAAAAATCACATGTATTTAAGTAAAAAAATTGTTGTCTCTGTGAACAACACTGAGATAATGAATGTCTCATTGCTTCTGTTCATTAAATACTAATATCATGTGCATGCTCTGCCACAAGAAGAGACAGTTCAGTCTACCTTATAGATTCATCTTTTTCATCAAAATAGTTTTGAGTCATTTTCAGCAATATTATTCTTTTGCCTTATCCTTCTCTGGTTAAAAATGGCTAACCTGAGATTGTTTTTATAAAATAGCTAATCTGAGGTCACACAACTCTGTGAACGCAGAGACAAAACTTTCTCATGGGAGACCCTGGCTTCATTAGAATTGTGTTCAAATCCCTTTCACTGTGGCTATGTCAGATGATGATACAAATACAATAGGTACCATTCAGGGTCACAAAACACTCACCACAGTTGGCCTCATCTGATGCATCTGCACAGTCTGGATCCTCATCACAAACCCACAGCTTGGAAATGCAATGTTTAGTAGTTTTACACTGGAAATAGTCTGGAGAACAGCTGTTTTCGGCTTAAGGAGAAAACATCTATTAAAATGTAGCTTTCAATAAGAACAGTTTATCTAAAAACCAATTAGACAAACAAATGCTTAAGATAATCAACTGGAAATGTATTATCTTTTAATTAATAAATCTCTGAAGGTGAAGAGTTTTAACTTGCATAATCTATAATATATTCCAAATATCCTTTTCAGTAGAAATAAATAAAAAAATATTTCTGCAATGATGCATTGGATAAAAAAATCAGAGTTTTCAAAACAAGGCCACCTTGATTACCTGTATTTTGAAATTAATTTTAAAAATAAAGAATTCAGAGCCTTTCAGAATAATTATACCAGATAAATAAATGTAAGAATTTATGCGTATGCATTTCTATAAATAGAAAAAGACTAAAATCAGAAGATATTCATGAATAAGGAAATAAAAAGCAAACAACTTATCGAAATCTCTAGTTGTGTTGAGTTTTTGAGGGAAGACGTGAATGTCTGACTGTAAACTGCATCACAAATCCTAGTCAGTTTAATGGATCAGCTCCTAGAATGACTAACCATAAAGAACTGGTACCGACTTTATTCTGAATGCACCATCTTAATCAAATTGCTGGGTGACTGCACATTATTTACTGATAAAAGTTTTAGAGGAATAAAATAAAACCTCAGCAAGACAGAAACGTTGGCAGCAGTTCTGTTGAAACCCTGGAACTTGGCAGGTACTTTATTGTTCAGATTCTGTATGTGTTCGTGTATATGTGTGTGTGCATGCGTGTCTGCCTATGTGCCTATATGTATATGACATAAACTGTTTTGCTTTCCATTTAATCTAGTTTGATTTTATTGGTGGGGGATGGAAATTAGAGATAAAAAGAATAGAAGATGTTTTACTACTGTTCTTTGAAGTAGCTTGCTAAGACACATTAAATAGAGTATTATTTACAATTTTTAACACAATTTTGTTAGGTTATTTTGCTCAGATGTTCTCATCATACATTCAACATGTATTTTATGAAGAAAAAAAGTAATCTCTTGTTAATGGAGCTGATTTCAAGTAACTAATTAATCAGTAGAAGAAAATTACCCGTGGCTGCTTAGTGTGGGCAAAAAAAAAAAAAAAATCAATTTATGAATAAAACACTATAGTCACCTATAATGTTGATTTTGCTTCTTCTCTTAAGGATGATACGAATGAATGCATGTTGTTTCACGTTGCTGTAATCTTCGGGTACTTTTTTTTTAAGATTTCATTTATTCATTCATGAGAGACACATAGAGAATGACAGAGACATAGAGGGAGAAGCAGACTCCTCACAGGGAGCCTGATAGGGCACTCGATATGGGACTCGATGGGGGACTTCATGGGGAACTCGACCCCTGGACTCAGGAGGCAGATACTCAACCACTGAACTACCCAGGTGTCTCTCTTCAGGTGGCTTTTTAAGCAAAGACCATACATGGGGTGCCTAGGTGGCTCAGTTGATTAAGCATCTGCCTTTGGCTGGGTCCTGATCCCAATATCCTGAAATCAAGCCCCATGTAGAGCTCCCAGCTGGGCAGGGAGCCTGCCTGTACATCCCCCCCCCCCCCCCGCCCCTCCCCCTGCTTGCGTGCTCCATTGTGCACCCATGCTCTTTCTCTCTCATGAATGAATAAAATCTTTTTGTTTTTTAAAAAGACCATCCATGTTTTAATGTTCTCTATACTCTTTATAGAGAGCTTCTTAAGTAACCAAAGGTGCCAGTTTGGAAGTCTTTGTCACAATTGCTGTTATGTGTTTCCACACTGTGTGGATGTATGGTACACGATAAAAATTTTTAGACCAACATCAATTGAGACTCAGAAGTAAAACAAGACAGAACATTCTCAGGTGACTTACGACAGTCCCTTTCATCTTCCTCATCCCCACAGTCATCTTGTCCATTACATCTGAGGTTTACTGGGATACATTTTTGGTTCTTTGTACACTTGAACTGACCCGACAGACAGACATGTGTGTCTAAAAGAAGGAAAGAACAACAACAGTTAAATATGTGCTGAAAACTGTGTCTGAATTTAAATCAGTGCAGTCAAAATCAGGTAAGAATTAGATTTATATTCTCGGTTAAGAATGTAATCACCTACCACAGTTGAGCTCATCCGAATTGTCTCCACAGTCATTCTCTCCATCACAGATGAAAGCAGGCAGAGCACAGAGCCCAGTGCCGCACTGAAACCGGCCTGGCTGACATTTAAATTCAGCTAGGGGAGAAAAGAGACAGGTATCATCGAATGCCAAGCTTCATTCATGACCTCTTAAATAGAGCTTTTCTGACATTACAGATATTTATTATTTCATTATATGAAACATATCCTGGAGCACAGCATGAATGTCTTACACATAGATAGCTCTTGGATTCAGATGCACGGTACTGTTAAGCTATGAGCAACTCAGATGGCCTCCAGAATACATTTCACAAATTAACAGAAGAAATCCCAGGTGATAATTATTTTGCCACATTTTTGAGTTTATATATGGAATAACGATAACAATAATCATCATAATAAAGTAGGATCTATTGAATATCTACTCTTTATCAGAAACAAGGTAAGGTCCTTCCACATAGAGCTACTAATTGAATCTCATCATAACCTTCTTACCTCAATATCACCATAACCACTTTATAAATGATGAAACTAAGTCTCATGGATATGAATAACTCACCCAAGTATGTACAAGTTTCAAGGGCCAGATTTGGAAATTAGATCCAGATCTGATTCTGAAGTCGTCTCAGAAACTATGGTGCTTGTATTAAAACATTTATCTTTTGACTGATGATCCTAATGTATGTAGCTCGAATAAATCAACCAAATATTAATAAGTGATATTTTAAACTTTTTTGGAAAATTACTCTTTTATATCTATAATATTAATTAAAAATTTCCTTAATATTAAAAAAATAACTCAATCTATGCTTGACTTCCATAGGTGAGTTCTAAAATGTCATTTAACTTCAATCTATAACATTTTTTAATCACACTAAATGTTGAAACTGTATGATACTTAATTTTCTCACACTCTGAACATGTGCATTTCCTCTATTTCCTGTTGCTTCATATATGATTTTCTTGAATATTCCTTTGCCACCCAAACAACCTTCTCATAAGAAGAGTTATAGCTTTCAGAGGACTTTCAATGCCTGGAAAATAGCTGGGAAGCCCATTTGACCTTTTAAATGTGTCTTTAGAATGATCCTTGGTGTACTAGAGCATCATAGAAAATGTAATTAAAAATTTAGGATGCCAGAGAATTCGTGATGTATCAATTCAACCACATGTATTTAAATAACATTGTTGAAGTTTGCAAGTATATGAAACATCCCGGGATTAAGCTTCCCTGCCTTTTCAGGTGAAATTATAAGTATTACCAGTAACTTAGTACCTACAAATTTTGGTGATGCGGCTCTTCAAAAATGAATTCTAAATGCTGCACAGACTCCTGTACATCACTTTCCACCTCACCATAACTCTTAAAGTAAAGTTTCATGCCTACAGATGTTCAGTGCTGTTAACCTGTCGACTCCAAGTAAAAGATCATTTATTGAAAGATCACAGAGATAATGTCACCAATAAAAACATGTAGTATTGGTATTTAACCAGGATAAGGATGATATAGAGACTCTTAGATACCAGATGTCTCTTTGTTTCCCCTCAAAAGACATTAAGGTTATATTTGTTCATCATCTATTTTGAAAGTGTATAAATGTGAAAAACTTATTATACTAAATCTTTGGTTAATTTTTTATATCAGTACGGTTACAACATGATATTCCAGGCAAGATTAAAGTTAGAGCTCAGGAGCTGCAGATAGTTTAGAAGGGAAAGCATTGGGAGACACTGTGTCTGCGGGTCATTATGGTGGTATTTCCTCAGAGAACACTTGAGTAAATATGGGCAGGAAAAGTCATCTTACTATCAGGGCTTATTTAACATATTTGTTCTTCTTTATTTCCATAAAGTACAAAATAAGTTGTATTTGTTAATTTATTGTATTGTCAAAAGTTTACTTTATTGCAGGGAAATCAATAACTTTTTTTAATGATTAACTTTCAGTTAGTCACAATATAATTTCTTGTTACTTTGATAGTCCTTTTAATTCAATAACTTTAAAAAAGAATAACTCAGGCATAGTACAGTACAGTACAGGCATAGTACATGTCTATCATGGTGAAAACAAAAACTGTATTTAAAAAAATCAAAGACCAATGAACCTTTCAAAAACATAAAGAGAATATTAGGAAAGCGATGACTTCTGTAACTTTTTTCCTTTTCCTTGAATATATTATTAGCTGCTTTCAAAGCTATAAATGAACTATGTGAAACAACTTCATATGTTTTATATACTTGGTAGTGCAGAAGATGGAATATATCTCATCTAAGTAACTATTTAGAGGCCCTAAGTTTAGAGCAGTTTTGTAATTATGTGGTAGAAAGTTCTACAGCAGAAAGTAACTAGCTTTTACTTAAGAGAGTATACTATCTCTCTTTAGTGCAAGCCTAGGGATCTAGAACTCAGTTGTCAAGGCCAAATCATGGCAACTATCCACTGAAATTTGAGAGAATTATCACGATTGACTATAAGCATCTTCACTTGACAGTACAGTATTGGAGTTGCCCATGGAATGAACTATAAAAGTCTAGCAAGAAATAGTTATACTGATTGTCCATTACAACCAAAGTTACCAAAGATAGCTAAATGTATAGACACATATATGTACATACACACGGGCCATATATATATATATATATATATATATATATAGCCAGCAACTTTAAACTATTTATTATCTGAGCCCTTACAGAAAGCTTGCCAAATGCCGAATATGGCTAAAATATCATCAGAAATATCAGGAAAAAGGTATCCTGAATTCACTAAAAAGTTGAATTAATTTGGCTAATTTGAATTAAGTTAATTGAATCGCACTTTCTTAGGAATCTTAGATAATGGAAAAGGTATGAAAATTTAATCCCAGATTCACATACTTGCAAACTTCAATAATGTCATTTAAAATAAATGTGGTTAAACTGATGCACCATGAATTCCCTGGCATCCCAAGTTTTTAGGATGTCATAAAAATATACATTTTATATAATACATAAATATGTATATATATGTATAGGGTACCTAACCATGCCAATCACAGTTTGAGTCCAAATATAATTGGCAGTCATTTTAAGGCAATTCCTAAGAGTATAGGAATGATTAGTAGAACAAACTAATGATTCATATTGAAAAAAAATCTCACTTTTAAGGAATTTCCAGTACTGTAAAACTGATAAATAGTTGAAAGATTAATCCTTTAACAGTAAGATTTTAGTTATGAGTGGCATTCTGAAAACTTGCCCATTTTTACTTCTAATATGGTGATATATCCAGTCAAAATCATGCTGATTGTCATTATACTGATCATTGCATGAGTGTAATTTTTCTTCTAGTAAGAAAATTCAAGACAAATGAAACTTCAAGACAAATTGCTGATTACATCATTCTAAATGTAATAATTAACAGAGACATACTCAAGACAATGTAACAATTTCTGATGTATACTTAAAGATTTTGTAAAAGCAAAAGGTCACACTTCAGCTTTCAAGTTCTGGGATATTAGGAGCTCTAAATTCTAAATTCCCACATTCACCAATGTACTCACGACAGTCATCAGGTTCATCAGATCCATCGCCACAATCATCCACAGTGTCACATTTCCACCAGAATGGAATACATTTGTCAGTTTTGCATCGAAACTTGAAAAAAGAAAAAAAAGGAAAAAAAAAAAGGTTGAAGAACCCTACCTTTATATAAAATGGATATTTAAAAACTCACCAGGGCAGAGCAGCCTAGCCTACTCTCTTGCTGCAAATTTGAACTGTGGTGGTCTTAGAGAATTCCACAATAGGGAATAAATGCACGACAAGTAGCAAAATGATCTGCCAGGAAAGCATATTGTTCAGGAAAATCTCCTGGGCTTTCTGAGCACAGGCAAGCTTACCCATTTACATATGATCTATGGTTGCTCTTGCACCACCACAACAGTTATGTAGTTGCTACAGAGACCATGTGGCCAGCAAATTTAAAATATTTATTATCTGAACCTCTACAGAAAGCTTGCCAAATGCTGAATATGGCTAAAAAAATTAGCCGAAATCTCAGGAAAAGGTATCCTGAATTCATTGAAAAGTTGAATTAATTTAGCTAATTTGAATTAAGTTAATTGAATTGCACTTTCTTAGGAATCTTAGCCAATTTGATTAACATCTCCCTATCTGTATTCCTTAGCTACTAAAATGAGGAGTTAAAGATAATCTGGATGATCCTTTCCGGTACTGTCAGGCTGTGATTCCATGGAACTGTCTGAACATAATGCCTTTAGCCATAATGAATATCTGCCCACATAAATTTTAAGAATACTTCTTTAAAGCAGTTAAAAGCAGTACAGTTATTTTCAGTTTTCAGAATTCTTAATAAATATACATGGTCTTTTGCAATAAGTAAGATAAATCATCATAACTAAAAAAAAACAGGTACAAAAATTGCACTGGACAGTTAAAAAGGCAAGGAAGAATTTATTTAAAACTACCACAATAGGGGAGAGAGATTGAACTGAATTCCACTGAAACAAAAGGCAGGGGTTGTTTTAAGCTCTGGTGTAAACTAATGGAAAAGTATGGAGGATGTTGGCCAATATGATTAGGCCATTCGTATTTGCCAGGTGATACTTACCAAAGCTGAGCTCCAACCTTCCCATGGAGTCTAAGACAAGCATATACTACCTTTCTTTTTCTTCCTTCTTCTTTAAGATTTTATTTATTCATTCATGGGAGACACAGAGAGGGAGGCAGAGATCTAGGCAGAGGAAGAAGCAGGCTCCCTATGGGGAGCCTGATGTGGAACTTGATCCCTAAAACCCTAGAACCACAACCTGGGCCAAAGGCAGATGCTCAATCACTGAGCCACCCAGGTGTCCCATGGACTACCTTTCCTTGATGATTAAATTTCTGGGGGATGGTTCCAGATCCTTGAGGAGGATATTCCTAGGCTGCAAAATGTAAGAGCTGGAGAAAATTTACATCTCAAAGGGGCAGAGAATAATTCACAATTGCAAGTTTTCTAAAATAAGTGCTCTAAGAAAAGGGACTCAGGGGCCTATTGTCAGGAATAAACTGCCTAAAGTTAGTCCATTCAAGAAATGTTAATGCTATCATGGTCAATGACTTACCAACCTATAGTATACCCTCCCCTACAAAGCCTAGCAGAGAACCTAGCAAATAATAGTTATCTCTAATTCAAAATGAACATTTGCATATAAAAGAGTTTAAAAAATAAGGCTGCCACAGATTTTTTTGCTGAATATTATTTTTGAATATTATATATATTTTTAAATAAAACACCAAAGAAAATTGCTGTAATAAAACTTATTCTCAAGATTATCCAAAAACCTATTCACTGACAGATTTATTAGTGTGTGTTCTTTTTTTTAAAGAGTTATTTATTTATTTATTTATTTTAGAAAGAGAATGAGCAGAAGGGAGGAAGCAGACTCCTTGCTTAGCAGGGAGCCTGACCTGGGGCTCAATCCCAGGATCCTGAGATCATGACCTGAGCTGAAACCAAGAGTCAGAAGCTTAATGGACTGAGCCACTCAGGCACCCCTATTAATGTGTTGTGTTTGTTCTATCATCTTTTTCATTTAAATAGTTAAAAATTGTAAGAAAAAAATCTATTACTTACAGAAGTAGGAAATTTTTTTCTCTTTCTCTCTTTTCTTTTGGAATAAACCCTCAAGTGGAAAATTAACAATAGAGAAACTAGTTGAAAATGTTATATGGTAGTAATTACTTATAAGCTATTTACCATACATGTAACATGTTGCTAGAAAAATGTTCCAGAAGGTTATATTATTGCATTTTTTATAAGAAAGGTAATCTGAATTCAAATTCTTCTCCTGAAACAGAGCACAGAATTATTGTTCTTACTTAACTACACTATTGACCTAATGTACGTAGAGACCAAGAAAACCCAGGAAATTTATACCCTAGTGGATCTCAGACCACAAATTAACTACTTTCAGTTTTAAGCTTATTCTCACAAAATAAACTAAGGAAAATCACACTTTACAAATAGAGAGTACATACATCTAAAACAATTGCCATTAAAATTTTATTTTATTAAAACCAAGCAATAGATAAAGTTTAGTAAGTTTCTTCTAGCACTATCAAATTATTTTCTTCTTTATTTCAACAGAAATTCAGTGAAAAGCATATATCACAAAATTCATCTGGAATTGAAAATAGTAGTTTGACAACTTTCTACAATTTATTAATTTTCTTCTTGAAGTGTTTCTGTTGCAATTTCTATTTGAATGGCCTGAAAGCAAGGTGACATTCATTTTGGACGCTGTATGCCAGACAGATACAACACAAAAGAATATAGCCTAGGTTCAACTTTCCCTAATGAGATGGATTAGTGAGCTAAAAGTTTGTTCATTTTTAAAATACTATTAGTTTCAAGTAAGAGAAAATTTTACGCTAGCTTTTGCTGAACCTCTCTGAATACCATGAAGTTGATTCAAGGCAGATCTACATTATTTTCTTAAATAAGAGATTTTTTTTTCCCTAGTAGCAATATGGAAGGGAATAGAGCACTGTGAATCCAGTGGAAGATCTGACTGTTCAACTGATTTTCCCGTTTTTGCTTAGCCTGTGGTCATATCTGTGGTGGTTTTATAAATTACCACAGGAAAAATATTACCTTTATAGATAGTGACTGTCTGGGGATATCAGGCTAACTCTGAAAGCAATTGCCCTGAACATTAAACATTTCCAGTCATTACAGTATATCAAAGTACATTAGCAAGAGGATTTCATGTCTCCTGAGTATATTCAAAGCCTTCCCAATCAAGATTTGAAAAATATCTAAAATACATATTTTAAACTCACTACATATGCCTGATTTAAATAAACACCAACTGTTGGAATTATATAAGACATGACGATTGTGCTTGCCATTTCATTTTTAATAAGAACATAAAAGTTTTGAGCTAAGAGAAGGCCGGGGTAAAATACACTTATTATGTTGCTTTTTATGCTAATCAACATTTTATTCATTACTCTCAAAGGAAGATTTCTTCTATTTTGTGTCTGGGCTTCATTTTTTCATACTTAAATACAGTAACTTAAAAAAGATAAATGCTAACTATAAGTATAAAACATTCTTCATGGTAAATGTTCTCTAAGACTAATATCTTCATAAAATAAATTGCAAACTGCAATTATCACCCACAAGAAGCAGCTATAAAAAAACTACTAAATACATGTCTGTTAAAATGGATACAGGTATAAAATGCAAAATCTGCATACACAAGTGAGGTTTACTTGCAACAGAAAAAGTCTCCATTTAAAAACTAAGTAGTCATTTTTAAATTCACTTTTATTAGAAAATAAAAATGAATTAGCTTTAATATTTGAAGTGATAAGTGCTATAAGAATTGGATTTGATCTTATTTTTTTACCCAATTTTCATGTTCATTTTCAATTCTAATAGAATTCTTATTGGTGTGATTTGCCTATTTTATTTTTATTTATTTATTTTTTATTTAAAAATTTTGTATTTGAGTATAGTTGACATACAGTGTTACAATAGTCTCAGGTGTACAACATAGTGATTTAACAAGTCTATATGTTTTGTTATGCTCACCACAGATGTAGCTACCATCTGTCACCATACAATGCTATTACAATACCTCTGACTATATTCCCTATGCTGTATCTTTTTTTTAAATAAATTTATTTTTTATTGGTGTTCAATTTGCCAACATACAGAATAACACCCAGTGCTCATCCCGTCAAGTGCCCCCCTTAGTGCCCGTCACCCATTCACCCCCCACCCCCCGCCCTCCTCCCCTTCCACCACCCCTAGTTCGTTTTTCTAAAAGTCAGTGGTATTCAGGGGATATATTGTTGGCTGCATTAATTAGACTCTAAAAAATTAAAAAAATCCCTTAGTAAGATAACTTTAAAATGTAACATTTTTATCAGAATGCTTAATGATAGGATTCTGAAATATTTGGATTATTTGCTTCCATTTCAAACCTCACTTAAAATTGTGTTTCTATGTAGTGGCTTCTCTCTAAGAATTGTAGAGTAGCTAGTCTTTTCTCTCACTACATTAGGAAAAAATCAGCAGCAAATGGTTGGTTGCATAAGCCCTAAGACTTACTGGAATAACCACTAACGAATTGCATTAACTGTTCTTCATTAACTTTTTCATAAAAATGAAACAAATGAAGTGATAACTCTTTTCTTCAGGAAGTACTGCTGACAACAAAAATATCTGATCCACAATTTGTGTTGTTGTTGCTGTTCTCACTATTGTTGAATTTTTAAAATTAAAAACAACTTCATGTAAAAAAAAAAAACTATTGGGGTTTTTAAAAGTTCTATCTATATATTTTAATCATATCATCAGTGATACTAACTTGGGAAATAATTTAATTATATGAATAATATTTTTAGGGAGTGGATTTAGGTATTCATTTAATTGGTCTGATTGTTTTTTGGCATTGACTAAATATAATTATAGGTTTTCTTATATAAACTTTGAAATGTTTTATTCCCTTTGCTATTAAGGAAAGCTGATTTTTTGAGATGTTCTGTGTATCAAGTGTCCTTTTCTGTTTGGCTACTGAGGTTTAGCAGCTTGTATGTGGCTTAGATAGTCATCATCATTTCTACTAAGTCACGTAAGGCCACAGTGTTAGGCCCCAACAGAGTGACTCTTGGGCCACTCCAGAATAAGGGGCTGGAGGTTATTTCGGGATATTCTGAAGTTTAAACCAGAAATTGGTCTAAACTAAACAGTACTAACTGAAATTGTATTTAAAAAGTTTTAACAACCTGAGATTTCTCCCTTAAATTTTCTCTCTGTGAATAGTTTGCTTATTTTGCCTCTTACAGAGACTTAAATTTCTAGTTCTCTATAGATAATGCATTGTATTTATACAAATACTTAGGGGATTATTATTAAAACAATACACTTTGTAAAGAAAGAAGAAACTGCAACCTGTGCCTCCAATTATACATCAGAACCTCCTGATGGCAGCTCACACCAATTGCACAAACACCCTTGAGTGTGTTCTCATTGCACTACAGGACAAGGGCAATAACAACACTTACTATGTACCAGGAACTTCTCCCATTTAATCTCCATAACAGTGGTCTGGAAATATTAGTATTTCCATTTAAAAGGCGAGAAAACTGAGGCATCATGAGGGTAAGTAACAAACCCAAGATTATTCAGCCAATTTAAAGCAGTTGGTGTTACAGTCAAAGTGAAACTGGTTTCAGAATCAGAGTGGTTGAGTGCCCTCAACCACTACACACACTGTCTGCCTCAAAGTGCTCTGATTTTTTGCACTGTACAGTTCTTTAAGCTGGGTGAGCTAGTATTAGCTTCTTCATTCTGAAAATAAGCACACCCTAAGAGGAATTCAGCGTTTTGCCATGAAGTCACTGCTCCAATTAGAAAACCAGCAGATTCAAAACACAGAATTCTAGGAACACATTTAGTCATAGTTTCTTTGACAATTTTATTTTAAATAACAGAGTGACTCAAATATAACAAAATCAAATCTTAGGATTTCATATGACTATGATACAAAATTTGAAAGTAGTAATATCAAGTCCATGTAACTACCTACCATTGGGTATACATCTTAATATCTTTAGTAGAAACAATTACATGTTGGAAAAAAATAACTTTTGGAAGGGAATTATTTAGATTATATAATTTTTCAATTAAAAAACTCTAGAAAATTACTTTTTGTCCAATTCATCTTTTCCCTATCACTTGCTCTGAGGAATGGGAGAGGAGCAGAGATGGTGGCAAAGCAGATTATCTAGGAAGATTTGTTTATTTGTTTAAACTGTATATATCTTAGTCTTTGCCCTATGCCACAATCACTGTGCCTTCTTGAAATATGTCAGATCTCTTCAGATGATTGTGCTATATCCATTCGTGATTTGAACCATTATTCTGTGTGGGGCTTTGTAAAAAGTGGTTTTCAGCATTGTTTTTGTTTCTCTTTTGGCTTCTATCTGTATCTCCTATCTCCGAAGTTCTCATTCTCAGAATATAGATCAACTACTTTTCCTTTACTATGTGATCCTCTATATAATGTATGGAATGGTCATCATGCTATGCTAAATAACAACAAAAAAATGATGCTTCAAAAATGGTTTAAGTCAATAAAATTCAAGCAAAGCCTTTACAATAACTTGATGATGTATCTTAGAACGTGGTATCTAGACCTCTACTCACCTGACTGGCTGTGCAGTTGGATAAGCAAGTTCTATTGTCAGCTGCAAGATAGAAGTTGGTGGGACATGCACAGGTATGAGTCTTTCCAGGGGCTAAAAGGCACAGATGACTGCAACCTCCGTTATTTATCATACAGAGATGTTTGGAAACTACAGATGAGAAAGAAACAGAGAAATCAAGGCCCAAATGTAATATGGGATTAGAGACAGGCCATTTAAACTTCATAACTTGTAGAACTTTGTAATCAAGAAGCCATCAAGATCATACATATAATTAATTGTACTCGGTTATAAATTCTACCTGTTGCCCAATGGCATTCATTTGACCATTAAATAATTTTAAGGATGCATTTCCACAAGACAAGTGTTTTAGTAGAAAAAAAATTGTCCATCAGAAAAATGTAGACTAGAAGCATTTTGGATGAAGACATACATATGTTTAGAAATATAAATGTAAAATAAAACAATGAAACAATGATCTACAACTAATAGTGTAGTGACTGTTTTCTAAGCCAAATAGTGTTTTAAGCAAAATAATCAAAACTTTATTCCATAAGGTCTGATAGAATTCCTACTAGACATATGCTTAAATAAACTGGATATATTTATCATTTGTAGAGCCCCAGAGATACATAAACATAATTCCTTTCACCCAGCATTCCAGAAAGTAAGGATCCTATAACTATTATGTAAATAAGTCATTTCAAGAATGCATTCTCTACTTCTCCAACTACAGGTATTATTGTCACTTCAACATAATATCTCAACAAATTAATAATTCTCTGTACTATCATTGAGCTTCATATTCCTTAAGAGATGTATTCACATTCCTTAATAGACATACTTGAAATCAACTGATTTCACCCTATACAGTTGTGCTAAATAATGAAATCTGGTACTCTTTCTTAAAGCTTAATTTACACTTAACCATGGAAGAAACAAAAATGGAATGTTACTAAAGATGTTGATGCGTTTATGGAAATCATGGAAAGAATAATTACCATCAGGTTGTCTATAAGAATGATACACCTGGATATCTGTGATGGCATGCCATGAGTTAATCAGTGACAGTCTGTCTGCTCCCGAGGTTTTATGGGCACGGCTGAGTGACTTGGTTTTCCCATCAGTCCAGTAGATGTAGTCTTCAAACAATGTTAGTGCAATCACCCCTGGAATATCTTGATTAGGGACTGTAATAGGAGATGGTAAGATTAATGTTCAGTCTTGGAAGACTGCCAGTTAAAATATTCAATACTACATGGGCTGACAGATACAACTGCTACAGAACTTCATGTGAATAATTGCTGTGACAACCTGTCAGGCCAGCAAGGTTCTTTATTACCAGATAAGAGAATGCAGGGTCTGGCGCAGGAGTTTACTTTGCTCAGAGTTAACCTGATTTGACCACTGGGAAGAATGCAATCCTGCTCACGAGTAATGTCTGCTTCACCAGAAACAAATACCATCCAATATTTTAGAAAAATATATATATATATCCATCCAGTTGTTCCCAACTTAAATCCTTAAATCTACAGGTCATTGTACTGCTTTCTCCCACCTCCA
This sequence comes from Canis lupus familiaris, assembly GCF_011100685.1. Taxonomy (NCBI): domain Eukaryota; kingdom Metazoa; phylum Chordata; class Mammalia; order Carnivora; family Canidae; genus Canis; species Canis lupus. Next base: position 44,305,335 of record NC_049240.1, read on the forward strand.
AATTGATTAAATTATATATCCAGGATGAAATGTTTATCTACCTGGAGAAAGAGTGACTCTAAGCCTACTATAAACTATTTTAGTCACTGAGATTTTATGAGTATCTTTACATGCAAGATGAGCTGGGAAAGTGATGGAGGAAAATAATGTGACAGACAACAATGCATTAGGCAGATTTAACAGCCAAAAAACTGTTTAGTTGCAGGTTAAAATTATTTCATGATTATACTTTCATTATAGGACTAAATTTAAATGTAAATAGTAGATTAAGCATCACAAGTGTGAATTTTTCATTCAAGAGATTCCAGGGTCCTATCAGGCACATGGGATATGATAAATTTGTTGGTTGGTGATTTAACGTTAAGTAATTTTAAAATGTGATAGAGTTTTCTTTCAAAATTTTTTCAAAAACTATAAATAAAGAAAATGGAAATTCCTTAATTTACATGAGCTTTACAATGTTTCTCCATATTTATTTTCAGATCTACTTTTAGAAATTCTGAGAAACTGTTCATTAATGAAAAAAGGTACTATAAGTCCAGTAATAAATACTTTTTATAGATTAGATTTTCATGACCAAGAATTAATATTTGGCATATTCCTCATTCAGGAGTAACTGAAAAACTCAAAACTTTTGAACTCAAAAGTTCAAATACAATTTGTTGTTTTTATTCAGCTGGGCCAAATGTGCTCAGAGAATGCACTATGACACAGAGAAAATAGAAATAAAAGCAATAAGATGAGACTCCTCCAAACAGGTGACACTTTAAACCACTAATGACTATCACTGTAGGATCTAACCAGAAATCCATCTCAGAGTAGATACTATGCCTATAAAGTAAGCAAAAACTCAAGAAAAATCCATATGTGTATACTTTTGATGTAAGCACTGAAACTGAATTGTCTGTGTACTCCTATGGACATGAACCCTACTGCTAGGATGATAAGTGGAACAGGATAGAAAGATGCAAAGGACACTTTACCAGAACGAATCATATCTGAATTATTTACACTAACTATTCCCACCTCCCCTCTTTGGCTGTATAAAATCATTCCAGAAAGATTTAAAAAAATGTGGTATAATGTTAATCAGGTGAATCCTGGTGATGGGTGATTACAACAATCTTTCAACATATGTGTATGTTTGGAAATCTTAAAATGAAAATTGGCAGAAAAAGTTGTAACTTCGAGAAAGTTTCCATTCAAATTTCCTTAGATGCAAAGAAAATAGTTGTATCATTAAATATGGACTCAAAAAGATAATTATCATTTAAAAAATCTCAGTCCACCAGAGATTCAATTAGTTTATACACAAAAAGTGGAATTATTGTAAGAATTTTCTTAACACCTCTAATGTTGCATAGTCTTTTAATTATTATTATTATTATTATTATTATTATTATTATTATTATTTAGTCTTTTAATTATTCAGTAAGTAACTTATAGCTGACATTTGTTAAGAATTCTAGTACCAGGGAGTTGGCAGTGGTTTTCAGTAGGTGGCCCCACAACAAAGAATGATCAGGCCCAGATATTAATAGTTCTGAGATTGTGAAACCCTGTAGTAGTAGATCTACTTTATATACCTTGTTTTATTTAATATGCATCATTTTATTGCATAGTAGTAGGTAGATCTCACTTAATAGACAAAAAAGCTAAGATTTGGACAGTTTAATACCTTGACTAAAAGGGGGATTAAAAACTGGTAAATGAAGTACTGGTATTTTAATCTAAATCAGACTCTGGCTGCTGAGTTCTTTACATTTTACCTACTAGTGCTGCTTTCAAGGAAGCCAGCCTTATAGGTTAAGTATTGTAATAGACTAAATTGTTTCCTTCTTTTCCAAATTCATATGCTGAAGCCCTACTCCCCAAGATGACTGCTTTTGGAGATAGGTAAAAGTGGGGTCCTAATTCAATATGAGCAGTGTCCTTATAAGAAGAGAGAAACAGAAACACTAGGGGAGTACACATACAGGGGAAAGGTCTTGTGATGACATAGCAAGAAGAAGCCCATCTACCGGCCAAGGAGAGAGGCCTCAGGAGAATCCAAGTGTACCACCACCTTGGTCTGGACTTCTGGCTTCCAGAAAATAAACTGTTGTTTAAGCCACCCAGCTTGTAGTACATTGAATGATAGCCTTAGCAAAGCAATACAAGTATATAAAGCAATAAGACTAATTTCATAAGTTCCATGTGAAAGTGCATGGGGCAGAAGGGTGTGAAAGGACAAACAGACTCCATGCTGAGCACAGTGCCTGACTTAGGGCTCCATCCCAGAACCCAAAGATCATGACCTGAGCTGAAACCAAGAGTCAGATGCTTAACCAACTGAGTCACCCAGGCACCCTGAAAGTCAGTTCATTTAATTACTTGATTGAAATTACTTCATATTTTCAGACATGGGGCAATTTAAGTATTGCGCACATTTGCTATCTCTAAGCTTGTAGTGACTACCCACCAGAAAATCTCTGTCATCAGATAATTGGTATACATTTATGGAGATCAAAAAGGTGAACTCTTATTTCAGAAGAAACATGGCACACAGCTGAATGTACAGAAAATGTAGAAAAGGACAAGATGACGAAATTAGTCCATTTGCCCAAAGTGACCATCTGTTTGATTTAATCCCTTGCTTGAAATTGGCTTAAAGGACAGGACTGTCACTCTTAGCCTTAAAGGCCCACTCCGGGGCTGCTCATTTGGCAAACATATTTATTTCCTAAATAGCATCAAATGCAACCTCCAGAGTATTTGTTCTAGAGAAAATAAAGTTAAAACACCCACTTACGTTAACAAGGGGAAATCCAGTCCTACATATCTAACACGTTGGGTAGTAAATCCAACATTCTATTCTCTAAGAGATGGTGATTATACAAAAAATAATGTCAGTGAAAATCAAGCAAACAAAAGTAAGCAAAAAAACAAAAAAAAACACACACACAAACAAACAAGATGTTTTTATGTTGCCTTTCTAGGAGCTCAGCTTACAACTTGGCAGTACGCCTTATTTTCTTCTTGAGGACTTAAACCGCTCCAATAAGTTGACTATTTGCTTAAGCTTCTATGAAAAAAAAATGCCATATATTAACTGCTAAATGATAAATATAAATAAATGAATATCATGTTTCCTTTTCCATAAACAGATGAAGAATTCAGCCCACACTGAGACTAAATGAGATGTTCTAAGCCAAATCATCATATATTCTGATATAAGAAACTTTCCTGATTCAGAATGAGAAAAATAAAATTGCTTATCTTTGGTTGTCTGTGTTTTTACTTATTTTTACTTTGTAAATATGTATGTATATATGTGTACATGCATTCATATATTACATATATGTACATTTGTAATATATCTATTATACACAAGATTTGTGTGTGTTCATATATAATTCATAAGTTTATAACAATAAATAAGTCCATATAAATATAAACATGGAATGTGATGGCATGAGGGAAACATTTAACAAATTCACTGAGATGTGACTGTTTATGGAAATAGTTGTCAATATTTTCTCAAAATAACAATGGCTGTCCTTTTTAAGAGAAAAATAATATTACCGATTATCATATGTAAGACTGCACTTGCTTAATTAAAAGAGAAATGTGTAAAATAAAATTAAGGAACTTTTCATTTATAGGTATTCAATAGTCATATAAAATAAGACTGAAAAACAAAACCAAAACCAAAAACAAACAAAAAAAGACTGAAAAAAACAGACCTATTCTGTGAGCTGCAGTTTAACAGGTATTTATTATGTATTTAAAGCCTATTTTAAAGCTGCTTTCTGCAGTTAAGTCTATTCTGGATAACAGCTTTATTTATTATACTGTTGCCAGCATTTCACTCAAGTATTAGGCTCTTAATTTTTATCTTATAGACTATATCTATTAGAATAAAGAAGTTGGTATTTTGCAAAAAATACATCAAAGAAATATTCTTTGTGGAGGTTTTCCTTTTTAGTCATACTGGATGCTATCCTATCAATGTTCCTAGTAATAATGACAAATAGAATAGGTAGCAATGTGGAATGCTTTTGCCTTAACCACTGCCTCACAATGAGAGTTATTCTATTACAATACTCTTGATTATTCTTTTTTTTTTTTTTTTTTGGATAGCATTCATCATGCTAAACAAGTGTATTCCTGGATAATATCATTCTAATTTTGTAGAATTTTTAGTTTAGATACTTAACAAAATGCACCAATTACATTGCAGTATCCATCTTTTGTAGAGTTAAAATGTCATAATTGATGCTATGGGAAGGATATAATATTGGGATAATGGCAGATTCAGCATGACTTTGCCTAATGGGTTAAAGTAGAAATTTCACTAGAGATGTTCTCTCTCTCTCTTTCTCTCTTTTTTCTTATATTTCCTCCAAGATTTACTTTAAGAATTATATGTTATTTTAAAACATTACTTTATATACAGAAATCCCTGTATTATATTATTATAAATATTATTATATTATTTATATTATATTATGCATCTATATTTATATTATTACAAATATTATATTATTATAAAATTTACTATTTAAAAATTACTATAAAAACTTTAGCAATATTTTCTAAAGTTCATAGAATACAACCACCAAATTCAATGATTATTATTATGAATAAATCAATACAAAGAGTAAGTTGAACATTACTTTTTTTTTCTTTTTTTTTTTAGTATAAATAATTTATATATTGTTTGGAGGAAAATACCCAAATAGTTGTCACTGTATGACTGACTAAGTTTGGAAATTTAATCTCCTAAAAATTTAAAGTACACAGCATATCAAATAAGACATTAAATTTTGTCATCTTTTTCTTTTTTAATGTATTTGAAGACTCCCATTGCTTATTCTTGGTGCCGTTATACCAAGTAAAGGCTCAAACTCCCTTACACTTGATATACTGCAAATTTTTTCCAACCTTTTCATTGTTTTCAATCTCTTCTAATCTCTTTTGTGTCAGTCAGGTTTCCTGAAGTGAACAAAGAACACATTTTTAAATTATAACTGAAAAAAATTTAATAAATGAATTATTTACAATGGTGTGGGCATGGCCAATGGACTGATGATGATGGATTGTATTTTCCCAGGTCTGTTATCACAACCTGGTAAAAGCTATAGCCTAGGGAAAAGAACCATGCAACAAGAACAGTGATCATTCAGTGGAAGAGCTCAGCCACCTGCCAAACCACTGTGGTCGGGCCTGAGGGATGGGAAATAAACAAATATTCCAACATCTTCCTCCATTCACCAATCTGGCAATCCCATGGATTCAATTCAACTTGAAGCGAAGATGACAGAGCCTGGGTGATGCAGTTCACAGAAGTCCACATTCTAACATGTAGGACATTGGCAAAGTGGTAAAGGTAGGATAACCTAGAACTTTGCCCAGTCAATATTTCCAATATTTTTTTAATCTCACATATCTCTCCCCTAATCAAATATCATCAATGACACGCATTCATAGGCAGTTTAGTGCAAACTTTCAAGCTTGATGAAAACACCCGTCTGTCTTCAGAAGAGAGGATCAGGATGTTCATTAATCCTCTATTTCGAGAGACTCTGATACTAACAATTTTCCCTGACATCCTTCTAGAAAATAATATATAACAAGCTCTGTAGAGAAGCTAGGGCATAAATTAAGGAGCAGGGCATGAAAACCCAAAAAGGGAAGAAATGAAACAAAGAAAAACAATTAGAATTGAAAAAATGAGGTGAGGTTAAAGTAAGGATGCAGAAAGAATATGGTCTGGTAAACTCACGATAAAATTAGATGATGGAAGAAAATGGTTTAACATACCAAAGAAAGTGGGAGATCCAAGACAGGGTCAGTTAGTGGGTGGATCATGGTTTTTAGTTTATGAAAAGTGAGAATAGTAAGTGAGAAAAGGGCCCCAGTATACTAATTTCCAGACAATGACTGCTGAGCCATTGGCTGTAGGTACAAAGATCCCATCAAAAAGAATGTCCTTGATGTAACCTTTGGGCCAAGGACGTTTGTTCTATGTCAGTAATTATGCATTCCCTTCAGTGTTATTGATTGCAGAGTCCTTTTTTGTAAGTATTCCTTCAGAACCATCTATAATAAGATACGAAATATTGCATTTAATATTTGCCTCTATGAACATTTTTCTTGCCTACTCTTTAATGCAAAGTTGCTTAATGGTAATAGTATTATAAACAAAATGGATCCAAAGTCCATTGTTCAAAATGAATAAGGCATTGAGAATTGGCAAGAACACAAAGGATATCCAACTTTTCCAAATATTATGATAGAATTTCAAAATTTATTTTTTTCTAATAAAAACATAATCTTTCAAGATATACACCCATCAGTTGAAATCTTAAAGTGGATAAAAAAATTAAATTTCTTCTATTCAGCATATGTCATAGTGTATAGCAGACCTGAGCTGCTACTACTTGGGGGTCTGCTTATATGACACTGTCTTTTAAATACTGACAAATGTCCAAACAAGAGTTACACTTCCCTCCTTAATGTATTAGTGTATACTGGGACACTCAAATGTATAACTTCTTGAAACAAATATAATGTATGATGGCAAATATAGAAATTAATGCTGTATTTAGAGTTCTTTAAAGCCATTAGTAAGAGGCTAAAAGCATCCTTTGTTCATCTTTTTCTAGTATTTTGCCTCTTATTTTCTACCTTGTCACTTCAAATAATATGTATTCTCTATATAGATTAAGAATATGTGGTTTAGGGACCCCTGGGTGGCTCAGTGGTTTGGCACCTGCCTTTGGCCCAGGACATGATCCTGGAGTCCCGGGATCGAGTCCCACATCGGGCTCCCTGCATGGAGCCTTCTTCTCCCTCTGCCTGTGTCACTGCCTCTCTCTCTCTCTCTCTCTGTGTCTCTCATGAATAAATAAACAAAATTTAAAAAAAAATATGTGGTTTTAATATAATTCAACCACTTTCTGTGTCCCACCTAAATATTTTTAAAGTTATTCATAATAGAGGTCAAATATGACCATTTCAATATTTCACATCTGAAAAAGTATTCCTATTAATAAATGTGAGAGTTTATAAAGCAGATGATGCAAATTGTAGTACATTTATTTTGAAAACTAGACTATGCTTATAAATATCATCTCTTGACCAGGACATTGCTCTCTAGCCTCTAAACAAATCAACATTGCTTTGTATACTTGGTAAACATGTAGTCCTGTTGCTTTGAAAGGTTCTGAGATTTTCTGCTGGTGACACAAACCTTCATAGGCATTTGGCAATGTGTTTTTGGAGCCGATTTTCAACTATCAATACTAAATTTAGGAGGTATGATACTCCACACACATATACATTAGGAATATGTTTGTTTAAGACTCCTAATGAAAGCTGAAGCCTTAAAAAAAGAGTACTTTGCCTTTGGGACAGATATCATTTGCGCCATTTATGTGAATTTAGTATCTATCTGGTCTTCTCACATTCCTAAAATTATAAAAAAATGTTCTAGAATAAAAACAGAAAAGAGTGTAACATATTTCAAGCATTTTAAAATGTGTTCTAGGTAGTCCTAGGAACAAGTAGGGATAGGTGAGGGAATTGTCCTAGTTCCAACCTCAGCTTCTGTCCCAGTTCCAACATCAGCTAAATTCTTTTAAGAAATGTTAGAAAAACACTGATTAGATAGAAGCTTCTCTGGGTATAAACATGGAACCACACTGTGGCAAAGCAACTTGCTTAAATTAGAGCGTAATCTGGACCAAAGCCAGATCTACTGATCCCTAATACCCCACTGCCTCCTATTTAAGATGGATCAGATTGTTGAATGCAGCTGAAAACTCATGCTAGGGTAATACTCAAAATTTTCCACTTAAAAAATATATGGAACATATGTGGCATTTGCAAAATAATAATCTATTTAAACATATACACAATTTAATGTAACATGTCCTATTCAAGGAACAAAACTGAAAGATATGATTGACACTGAAATTCTAAGACTTTTTAGAAATGGCAGTTAATTTCAATTTATTTTACTGTTTCAGGAACATTTCTATAGTAACTGAATTGTATTCTGCTCCCTTCCATTAACTTTTATTGTATTGTAAACAGCAGCACATCAACACCGTTGGCATAAAATAGCCTATGAAGTCTACTGTTTGTAATGGACTGTAAATGATAGGGATTTTTTTTGAAAGTACTAAAATGAAATATCCTACCAAGAAAGAAACACTCTAGAATATTGTAAAATCAGAGGGTGGTGTTTATTGGATTCCCTCCCTTTTTTGGTGAGTTTCAATGTATATTTAAATATTCTAAAGATCCAAATGCAAGAGCTACTGAGTTTCAAAATATGTGAGCACAACATGCTCCCTTTATCTTTTTTCAGTGTGTTTCCCTTTCAAAACAAAACCCTTTGTATATATTTTTATGCTATTTCACCAGTAGCATGCTGAGACCTGGATTCCTTTTCCAACATTAATTAGATGATCACTGCATGGGTTATGATTTGGATTTTTTAAATCCAAACAGAGAACCTCCCCCTCACAACACAAACTTGATTCCCAAAGCAATAAACAAATGCTCGGACAGACTACGGTATTGACATTTCAGTGTGAGGACCTTCAGGTCTAGGAGTATAGAAACAAATGAAGAGCCACAGTCAACATAATTGCATGAAATTTTAAACAATTTGTCCACAAACTAAAAGACAGTTCAGCAATAAACTGTAGTTTGGAATCATACCCAATGATTATTCTTCAGAGAAATTAGCAGTTATGAGTATATATTTTTCCAGCATTCTGGATAAAATATGTACATGACCAACTGATAACACAAGGTTAAATCATTCAAGGATACAAAGAAGAGTATTATGAAAAAAATTACTAGAACAAATAGGTTTTATTCATTTATTTTTAGAACAAATATATTGTAAAACTCAAGGTCAAACATTTCTTTTTCTTAGCTCACCCTATTGTTCATACTGATCACAAACTATTTTCAGCCTTTTTGTCAAGAAAATAGCTACCTCTCTAAGATATCTCAACCTCAATGGCACATCTAACAGAATATGAAGAAAATAAAATCTGAAGTAATGTAGTTTAATACAAGCAGTAACAATGAAATTTTGTTCTAAAGACTAAAATTTTCAGGAATTTAATCATTAAATGGAAAACAAAGCGTCTGAGTTAGAGTACATATGCAAAATTATCACTGAAATTCTTTCTCAGGAAATATTGTATAGACTATTTTATAAATACTATATTGTATAAACTATTTTATAAATACTCCATTCTAAGAAGATTGCACTTTTTAGAATGCATGAAATTGATGACAAAAGATCTTTACTTTGGTCAAATTTCAGAGGTTCTGTGGCATGGATTTCCAAATAAGATCTGGAGGTTTTCCTATAGGCTGGAGATAGAGCTAGTTTGGAAATAACAGACCCTAACATTGAACTATCCCACTAAAGCAGGGTGTACGTTTTTAAGCAACATTACTTCCCCTTTACAATCCCAAATAGACTGTTCAAAAGAAAACAACAGGCCCCAAAATGGATCACTTTGGTTAAGGCCCCAAGTCAGTAAGCCAAACTTAATGCTGAATCTAACTACAGTTTCAATCCCCCTGAAATGTCACTTTTAACCAATCAGCATAGGAATTTCCTGGTCAGCACTAGGAAATCAACGGATAGATCCCTTCCGTCCCTCTTAAGAGGGCAACCTTGCCTAAAACAATGGATTCTGTGCTAATAATTTCCTTTTATCCACTCCCCCTCTACCTTTAAAAGTCTTTCCTTCTGTAGCTCTTTAGAGCTCACCTCACTTGCTAGACAGGAAGCTGCCTGATTGGTGAATCAACTAATAAAATGAGATTTTTGAAATTTACCTTTTTAAAAATTTTAGCAATACCAGAGAACGTGAATTTAATAAGATACATGCTTTCTTTTACAGTAATTGTGTTCTGGTGACTCAATTTTTTATTTCCTTGTTTCTCACATATTTTGCAATTTAACTACATCCAGTATTTAAATCAATCTGAAGAAATTCAGGTATGGATATACCTTTATTTGTATAAGTATTTATTTGTGCTGTTAATTGTTGCCTTTATAAGAGACAACAGGCAGGTTCGTTCAGTCAATTATCTGCTCAGAAATGCAGCTGTGTGGAAAATGGAAGGAAAGCAGGCTTTGCAACCGGTTAGGCCTGAGTTCAAATTCTGATTCTCCTGATTACTAATTGTTTGACTTTTCACAATTTTTTTAATCTCTATAGTCCTATTTGCTTGCTGCAAAATGGCTCTCATGGTGCTTTACCCAGTGTTTGTTGATGGAATGACTAAAACAGCAAGTGTTGCATCAAGCACAGTTCCTTGGACACAGTAAACTTCAGAGAGAAGTATGACTTTGTAAGAGGACAGTTCCAGTTCTTGGAACCCCAGCAGCAGACTAAGAAAAATTCCACTGAGTGCCAAAAATAATACACACACACACACACACACACACACACACACACAGACAGACAAATCTAATATCACGTAATGACCAAGAATATAGGTTTTCTCCCCTTTTGCTGATTTAATCAGTTTGCAACTGTTCAACTTTAAAAGATGTTAATAACTTTTGCAATAATATTCAGAGAGAACTGAGGATTGGACTGTAATTTGAACTTTTCACAAAGACTAAGTAGGAAGCATTTGTGCATCACAGACCTCTAGTCTCTCTCAGGCTTAAATTGAAGACCAACCTGAGGTTAAAACTTCATGATCTGGCAAACATTTTGTAAAGGTTATGTGATCCACTGAACGAGAGGCTTAGAATTTTAGTTCTGGAATTCTCCTTTGACGCCATTTCCCCCTCTGCCCCAACATCCTTATTTCCATAGATGAGGCAACTGAAATCTAGGGAAATTACCTACACCTTTTGGGGTGAAAAAGCTAGTCAGCAGTACCTCCTACCCCACATTGCAGTCATTTGCAATCTTTCTTCTAGATAAATTATCAAGAGTTCTGAAATGCTATTTAGGGAAAGATACAATGGAGATTATTGAATCATAGCCTTAGAATTCCTCTTATGTTGACCCTTTTGTTAAAATTAATGTGCCTCTCATCAAAACAGAGCTTTTCAAAAAGAGTCTCTAAGTTATGCTTAGTTTGGTACTTTTAAAATGTACAAATATACATGAAACTAATAAGTCATCAAAATGATGTTATTTTTCCCTAGCTAAGTGGATGGTGATATAAAACGTTGCAACTGGACCACCACTATTTCTGCTAGTTTAAGCTTACAGATGCCCCTCTCCTATTTTCTTTTCTTTTCTGTTTTTCTTACCAAATAACTTCTGAGTGTGATACTTTATCCCTATTCCCACAGCTATAATCACTTTCAGTATTTTCTCCTAAAATATTTTAACAGCCTCTAAATTGGTTACCCTTCTAGGGTCTTTCATTTTCCATGCTGCTGTAAAGTCTAATGATAGCACTCTATCAACTAAACACCATCAATGGCTCCCTATGACCTAAAGGATAAATTCCAAATTACTTAGCACACAAGACCTGTCACAATCTGGCCCATATTTGCCCTTATTTATCTAGTGACATTTTCTCTCTCTCATACAACTTCCAGTCAGAGCCAAGTTGTGTAAACCCCATGCTATTTCAAGACTCTATTACATCTTTGCACACGCTGTTCCCTCTGTGTGAAGAATCCTTTATACATTTCTCCATATGGAGAACTTGTACTAAATCTCTCAGATTTATCAGATTCCCTTACTTCAGCAATGGCTTTTCTACTCCTCCCTGTATTTCAGAATATTTTTTATATTCCTCTAATCCCAATCTAATTTATGTTTTTACTTACATATCAGTTGTTTTCCCCATTACCTACAAGTCCTTTAAAAACACAAACATATTCATCTTTGTAACTTGAGGGCCTAGCATAATGCATGAGAGAGACATCAGTGTTTGTTGAATGAATACATGAATGAATGTATGGGCAGATCTAAAGGGAAGAAATCAGAGAAACTTAAAAAAATGAACTAATGGAAATTTGATTTAAAATAAACTGTTTGACTCAGTCATCCAGTAGCATGTATAATATTCTACAGCCTCGTTATATTAAACCATATTATTATATATTAGTTCTAGTAAAAACCAGAAGAATGATATAAACAGGCATTAGGAAGAGGTTCACATGGCTAAGATTGCATCTAGATGCTCCTAAGCTGGCAAAATGACTGTTTTTGTTTGTTTGTTTGTTTGTTTATTTAATTTTGCAATGTGGTATTTAAACCAGTAGGAAAGTGGGTTGGGGTAGGGGAGGTAGCAGAGAAAGATGGATGGAACTTCTTAAGCAAACTGTAAGTCACATGTACCCTGGAGGTAATCTGATCTATTGTTTAGGGCACAGAATTCTGAATTTTAGAAGTTCTTAGGTTGGATAAGTAATAGAAAATTAATGCTTCATTATGAAATTATTGCATGGTTAAATTGCAATATGCTTGTAGAAAAAAAATCTGTCAGGGTTTGTTTTTCTCTGCTATTATAATTTGTTTTTCAAAAAGAGCCATAATTTTGAAATTTCTCATATGCCTTTCACGCTCTCAAATTATTTGGTCATGAATGGCCTACCCCACTTTTTTGATAAATTTTGCTTCTACTCTTAACAAGCAGAATAAATGAGAACAATAACACGAGTCTGGTTAACAGAAAAAGAAGAGATCAGTGACCAAATACACACAAAGGTTATTATTAACGTCAAAGTCTCAATTTCCACCTCCACATACATAATTAAGAGACCACAGTGTTCTTTATGTCTTTAGGGGGAAAGTGTTAGGGGTAAAAAACACTACTCCTCTTCACATACATAGGAAATGAATGGCTCTTTTCTCATTGGCTGTGGAGTTGGCATAATTTTGGCCACCTACAATTAGTAGCTCATTAGTGACTTACTAGGTAATTGTTGGCTTACATTCAGATACTGGCAGATGCCTGATAAGACACTTAATGAATTTTTCATTAGTCTTTCTGAGAAAGTCTTCAAGGGAAAAAATACTTCTGATTGCAGCAGCTCTTTCAGTTTCTTTTGCTCCCCCCTTGAGCCTCCAAGTATTTTCAAAATCAAATTTTAAAATGTTAACAACATCATACCTGGGTATCTCTCAGGCAAGCATTTTACTCTCATAAATTTAGTGCTATTTCTCCGTTACGTATGTGGCTCTACCCAAAGTCACCACCAGTACCATGATTGCAAGACACTTCACTTATATGCATTTAATTTTGTCAAAGTTTTCAAAGCATTAGTCACCCACATATCTGACATGATTTCTAACTAACGAATAGGGGAAGGAGACAATAATTTCTAATAGACAACATTTTTAACTGCAATTTGTGTTCAAACTGAAAGTCTTGAGTGAAATTAGACAAATATTTGATGTTGTAAGAAATTTTTAACATTCATTTATCTAACAAAAAATGGCTTAAATTTTATTGTACGGTGGAAATTTTTAGCAGAAAGTAAGGCATTCACAACCACCTAGCACTTTTAGAGATGCTGAAAATAGATGGTTCATAGTTACATGGGGAAAATACTGATTGCCACAATAAAACTTTCAATTATATCATCTAAGAATGTTGCAGAACATTTCATTATTGATTCTTCAGAGAAGATATAACTGCTGAATGCTAAGTGTGGTTTTGATTTGTCAACATTACTTTTGCTGTAATTAAAATCCTAAAGTCATCTTTAAATAATTCTTCACTCAAATTGCATCCTGATGAGTTTCTTTATCTCTATAATTGGATTGCCAACACCTAAATAAGTGACTCATCCAACTGCACTTGTGATATCTCAATGTTCTTGCCCCTAAAAAAGCACCTCTAAAAGCTTTCGCCAGCATTTTTAGTTAGAATTATATATTTGTTTAAATATTACTGAGAGGGACATTGGCAAAATCATTAAATGGTGTGACTTCAGTGACTTTTATCTCTTGTTTATTTACTTATTTATGTATTCAGTGGCTTCATGCTTTTCAAGACTCCACACTGGCACACTTTTACATGGCCTCGCCTGACAATGAGATTATCAATAATCCTCTCCTACCCATCTACCCCCTTGCCCTCTTCCCTGAGGTTTTGTTCTAAGCTTGCTGTCAGAGAAGAAAGCAGCCAGAGAAGTTGAACCAGGCTATTATGTGGGCTTCCTCTGGGATCTCTCTGTGAAAATTGTGCTCTTACTCTTTGAAGATAAAAACACCTAATAACAAAGGTGACATTAGGTCAATAAAGATCAATTAAAATAAAAAAAAAAAAAGCATTTATCTTCATTCTGGGAAAAATCTCATCTTTACACATCTAAAATATTTTGAGTGTACAGGGGAATCATTTGTGGTTTCTGTTGCATCCTGTCATCTCTGGATGCACCCTTTCTCCTTCCGCATGTCCTTCTCCGATGCTCTTTAGAAATCCCTCATCCCATCTCCTCAAAGACTTCCTTCCCCCTCATCCCTAATCCTAGTGTCACTTTCCTCATATCCAATTGCTTCATTCTCTTCCTTTATATTTACAGTTTTATAATCTACTCAGTAATGAAAAATAGAAAAAAATGTATCTGTAGAATTTTACATTTGTTGATATTCAAATGATTTCCTGAACGTTACTGTAATTTGAAAGCTGTTTTCCATGTTAAGTTTTGTGGCCACTGTTGATTAGATAACAATAAAATTAATCATATGTACAGTATAATTGATAACTTTTAAATACGATTACCTTACTGTCTTTAAAGAATTGTACTTAGTATTTTTAAAACACCAAGCCCTACCAGAAGGATAATAACCTTATGTTTATAAGCAAATAACCTGTTTCAATTCAGTTACGATGTATGTGTATATTAACAAAGAAGAACATTGTTCATTTACCTATAAAAAGTATTCAGAAACATACAATTAGAGAAAATATTGTCAAAATGATTTTTATACATGATCACAGCAGTTCTGAATAAATACACCTAATTCTTATTTATCAATATTGTTATAAAGGAGTATAATAGTGCAATCTTGAATTGTAAAATGTATTTAAGAGAAATTATAATGAATACATATAATTGTGTATATATTTTCTTTTTTTTTTTTTGAAGTGTGTACTTATTTTCTAAACAAATAATTTATGTACTGTTAAAGTACTGAGTCATTTGTGCTACTGGACCAACCTTTGTGTCTATGAGATCCATCCATGTTGCTAAATTCAATGTGATTTTCATCAGCCCAGTAGAGTCTATGGTTGACATAATCTATTGTTAATGCCATAGGTCTAGAAATCTTGGTTTCTATGACAACACTCTGATTGGTTCCATCCATTCCAACACGGCCAATGTGAGGGTACTCACAGCAGTCAATCCAATACAAATACCTAGGAAAGAAAATCAATAGCCATTTTGTTTACAGACACTCAGGGAGTAAAACATCATACAATATTTCACTTATTAACTCAGCTATTCCCAAATTAAGTCTTGGTATCTCTTTGAATTGTAAGTTCTAAGAAGTATATTTTGATGCAAGCTTTTCTTATGATTTTCATTAGAGTACCATTGAAATATACATATAACTTTAAATATCTTTCCTTTAGCACATAAGCCTATATATATTATATATCATATGATATTTCTCAAGTGTTAACAAATCACAGATCTGTAAAAATAACAGAGGTAAGCCTTCAAGCTGCATCTGTAATGTTGGAGGAATAATACTATCCAGATGTAGTTTTTTTCTTCTTTTTAGTTCATTATCAATGAAAAGTTCAAAATGATTCATGGGAGAGTACATTATATTTGCCTGAATCTGCATTATTCAATGTGGTAGCCTCGTGATTATCAACATTTAAATAGATTAGAATCATATAAAATTAAATGAACTGGATTGTTCCTCAGTCACACTAGCCACATTCCAGGTACTCAATAACCAATGTCTCCCAGGACGCCTGGTGGCTCAGTGGTTGCGCATTTGCCTTCAGCTCAGGGCATGATCCCAGGGTCCTGAGATCGAGTCCACATCAGTCTCCCTGCATGGAGCCCTCTTCTCCCTCTACCTCTCTTTCTCTGTGTCTCTCATGAATAAACAAATAAATAAAATATTTTTAAAAAAGAAAAACAACATATGTCAGTTGGCTACCATATTCAACAGCCATAGATATAGACCACTTCCATGACCTCAGAAAGTTCTATTAGATAATGCTGATTTCAACTATGTTATTGGAAGTTCTAGAGTAAGGCATTTCAGACAGCAGTTAAAAAATAATAAAGGGAAGAAAATTATATTGAACTAAGACTGAGTTAAATATAAATATTGCACCTCAGTAAAATATAAATAATGTATAAGTGACAAATTACTGAGAAATTTCTATTTAATTAAACCACTAAAATTTTTTTCTCAAGTAGAAAAAGTCACTTTATCTTGTTGAATATGTTTCCTTCTCTACATAACTCAAGATCTGAGTTAGAGGATACTTAATATCCTTTTCACATTCAAACACTAAAACCAAAACTTATTAAGCTAATTATTTTCCCCAGATCCATTGTTTTCTTTTTTGTAAGCATAGAATCATTGGCAATTAATTCTTCAAATTTGGAAGATGTGTAATTAAAATAATATGGTGTGAAGATTATTCTGCATGGTTTATAACTAGTATACTTAGTTTAAAATCAAAATGTTCCTTAAAGAAAAATTTTCCTTATACATTCTGATATTGATAATTGGATCCCCAAAACTGATAACAAAAAGGCAGGAGATTATTTTGAAAGCAAACATATGTCAGCAAAATACAGCTAGAAAAACACACAATCCATTCTTTTCTAGCAAATTTATGGAGGTGCACCTTACTGTCTATACTAGAGATAATGGCAGTATAGATAAAAAGGAAGAAACTGAATCAGAAAGAAGTAAAAATGCAAAGATAGTTTATCTCATTGAAATCAGAACATTCTTCCTTGCCTAACTGACTCTGAATCTTGGGAACACTAACAGCAATTTTTTCCCCTAATAGATTATATATATATATATACACACACACACACACCAGTTTCTCTCACACATGTTAGATATAACCAAATATATTTGGGCTTCCATACAACCATGCTGTTTTTGAGAACTGAATGCAAACAAAGAAAAAATTAAAGCAGCATTTCAGTAACATTCTCCACCATTACAAAGAACATGTTCAAAATGGCTTAATTAGAGGCAGTATTCATATTTCTATTTAGCTATTTACCTTATATGTGCTTGCACTTGAAATTTAAACATCCTAAAGGTAAAATATTAAATAAATAAATAAATAAATAAATAAATAAATAAATAAATAAATAAAAAATAGTTTTCTCCATCAAATGCTATCAATAAAGTATTACAAATTATTAGATGTGAATAATAATGTTTTTGGAGTCATTAAGTATTATGAATTACAAATGGTCTGACCTCCATTATTAACAGTTTACAATTTTTGTCTTTAACTTGGACCTTTTTTTTTCTCTCTCTTTTTGGCTGGTCTTATTACCATCTTGAACCAAGATACCAAGAACAGGACTCCATACTTCATGGAGTTCGACATCTGTTACATCATCAGAAAGTTTGTGAAAGAGTTCCCAGCCCAAAATCCTGTCACTGCCATTTCAGCTCTCTTTAAAAAAAAGCACAACATACTTCTCTCAATCATTCTTCACCATTGAAATGTTTGTCAGTTCAGCTCTAGTTGGAGTATTTACAGTTCTACATTTTCACTTCTGTGCTTTCATGAAATCACTGGAAGAGATCCTTCCTCTTCAATTACATAGACTTTTTCATATAGACTTAATTCACGTTGCCCCTCAATTCTCCACAAATTCTTCCTTGATCACATTTTTCAAGATAGGATTCAAGATTGAACATGTTTGAGAAATACTTTGTTTAACAAAGTAAGCATCATTTCTTTTTATTGTGAGAATTTTTAGGATGCTTTAATACAACATGGTGCTTCTCTCAGAGGGAGGTATGGTATCCCTTTCTTATCACATAGTCTTAAGTGATAGCATTTATTTTCCTAGGGCAGTTCACAGGGAACACACTTTGGGAAACTGTGCTTTAGCTCTTTCTGCTCTACAGAATTACTTTTCTTTACTGCATGTGTATCTGAACAATTCATATATTGTGAACATATATTGTGAACAAACGACTAATGATGTAGATTCTCAGGCCTCATAATCAGAGAACCTACCTTGATTAACTCAGCTGGTGTTAACAACTCTAAGAATCCCTAGAGCCATTCTTAAGTCAATTGAGAACCATATTTTGAAACAATAATTTTCAAAGGCCATGTTATGTACCAGATACTTCTTAGACCTGGGAACACGGAGGTAAACAGATATGATTTTTGCCTTTAAAGATCTCTCCGTGAATACAGTAGAGGTGGATGTAAAACAAATAAAAAAAAAGTATCATGATAAAACTACTTTACTATGGAGGCACAAAAGAGGGAATAATAATTTTACCAAGATGGAAGAAAGCATGAAAGAAATATTGTGCTTACTAATAGTTCTTTGAACATAAATTTTATCTTCATAGCTACATTATAAAGATAAGAAGAATCCTTATCTCCTTCCGATTTTAGAACAAAATATAACTTAATTAAAGATTTTAATGCTGTAACAGGTCTTAAAGATCATGTAGCTGAAGACCCTTATTTTACTGATAAACTGAGACCATATAAGATTATGTGTGTTGTCGTAGCCTATTATGATAGTGATAGAGTTGGAACAGGCTCAGGTCTCTAGATTTATAGATTATCTTTTTCTCTAAGCAGCATTATGTAGAGTCTTAAGGAAACATGTTCTAGAAACAGATTAATCGGGTTCAAATTTCAGGTCCACCTATTACTAGCTGTGTGAATCTGGACAATTTAATTAGCCTTCTTGAGCCTGCATTTATTCACATGTTGAAAAGAATAATAATAGTTCCTCATAAGATCACCATGAGGATTAAATAACAGAATATAGGAGCAAATTTATAAGACTGAGAAACATGGAATAATAGTTTACCAAATATTAGCTTTTAGCTTTTTTTTTATCTGTACTAGATATGTAATATATATTTCATATATGTCTATACACCCTCTCTATATATATATTGGTTTAGTAATATCCACCTGATAGGTGACCTGTTGCATCTGGATACTATCTATAGTACTATATAATTTGTCTGGGTTTTGTGTGTTATTACATGATTTGTCTATTTAAGTACTCATCAACCAAAAGAATATTATGAACATACTCTATCGCATTGAAGAAAACTATAGTTTAATTCTTTTCAGGTGTGAATGAATCTTCATAGACACAGAATTTCTCTCCTCATAGGTAGCTATCTTCTGATGGCTGAATTTCATTTCCTTTTCCATACTTAAGCCCTGTTACCATAACTTTTTTTCAAGTTTTTCAGTAAGTCTATTCCAGATATTCTGGTAACTTTAACATCTGAAATTCAACTTCTTAAAAACTACTTAAGTACAAATTTGCTATAAATAATTGAAGCTGACAAATGAAAACGTCTGTGCAAATGTCAAAAGGAGAGTTCCAAATTTCATCCATATAATATATAATGTTTACCTAAGATCACATCTGAAAAACCTCAGTCCCAAATAATATCTATTCCGTAAGTTGTAACAAGTGTCAACATAGAAAACAATGTTTACTGTAACAATAACAGGCTTCTGTGGTTCCTGAGGATATCTTCAATAGTTTAATATAATATACTATATTTCTTTAAAAAATTAAAATAGAAGTGTGCTCTCAGTTTTTATTGTGCTCTTTTTTTTCTGAATTCAGGGAATATACTCAGAGACATTGCTTTCAACTGCAATTATTTTGATTTTGAGTTGTAAATTAATTTCTGATATTCATTTCCTATTCTTTTTTACTAAATATGGGAATATAGGTTTAAAGTTGGTAGAGGGAGGATTTTTTTTTATGTGATTGTTTATTTTAATAAAATGTTTGTTTCCCCAAAGAAATAAAAAACTGAGCTTTCATTCCTGGTATGCCTTTCATTCCCTCACAAGAAAAGTTCCCTTATGACTTTTCTCCTTGAAACATGCAGGTTATTTACATACTGATGTATTGGTTTGGGCAATGATGCAGGTACAATGTCCCTGTAGCTATAACCCTATTTGCTGTGTACATCCAGTTGCCCATTTATTATTTCCTTCTGCAGAGAATTTAATGATATTTGTGTTTGACGCAGCCAGTGATCAAGCCATGGCCTTTTTTTTTTTTTTTTTTTTAAGCCATGGTCTTTTTGCTAAAAGTGCTCACTTTCTAAGATGGAGAGATAGACATTTACACCAATAATAGTCATATGTACACCTGCAACTAATAAAATGTTTTATGTCAATTATTACTTCAAAATAATTAAAAATAAAATATAAAAAGTCATGTAATGGTATGTGTTCAATATGTGGAGACTTCTTAGGCACAATTGGGGAATGTTTCACAGAGGAAATGATATTTTCTGCTGTGTTTGGAAAAATGGGAAGTTATTCCAACTAGAGGAAAATCAGAAGAGCATCCTAGGAAGAAAGAACAGCATAAGGGAAGATACAGAAATACGAAAAGCATCTTTTCCAAATTTATTTGCATTATCATTATTCAGGTTGGCAGTAAGGGATACATACACTGAGTTAAATATGAGTCCTTCAATATATTTTCATTGAAATATATTTAAAATTCAAAATAGCACCCAGTATTATTCTTTTGTGTTATTATTAGCAAACTATTAGAAAAGGAATCCAGACAAAAATATTCTTAATAATAAGGTCTGGTTGTAACACTTTTATTTATTTCCAAAAAACTCATATCTACAGTTTAAATTTTATAAAATGGCTAATTATTAAAGTGGAAGAAAATACAGTTTTGTCTTCTTATGTTCATTTTCTTATCCCTGTCTGTATGGCTCTTGAAAAGCGTGCTCATGATCTAAGATAATTTTGTTACTTCAGATTCTAATGTGCTATAATGGGAAAAGCATGGGACTAAAGCTTGAAAATTGGGTTGAATCCCCAATTTAATATCGTACTACCGAAATGATCTTGAGAAAATCGCTTGGCCATTTTGAGGCTGGATGTTCTTATCTGTACTTTAAGGATAATAGTAAAAATAATAATATTTTTCTCCCAGACTCTGAGGAAACAGTAGAAGCAACTAAAGTGATAAAATTCAGACAGTTTTCAAATTCATAGAATTCTAGAGAAGCAGTTATCTTCTTTGTCATTATTATTACATGAGAACTCCAATCCCAAGAGGTTTATAAACTGATCATCTCCCTTTCTTATCTCTGCCCCTCTCCTGATCCCTCATATCTAGGGAGTCCTTCCTCTATTTACCTGTTTGCCTGAGCCAGAAGTCTTACAAGGTTTGTTTTGTCGTTGTTATTGTTGTGTCGTGTTGTAATTTTATTCCTAGGTCTTTTTTGCTCCATGAAGTAGACTGGCATCAAAGTTCCATAGTTATGCATACTTAAATTGTTCCGATTATGAGTTCTTCTAATTCCCTATGTCATCCTCTTCTACGTGCTTTGCATTCCCAGGCAGCTTGTTCTTTTTGCTTGAAATACCTCCTGCTCTGAAGTGTACTACAAGACCTGGCTAATTCTTACACTACCAGTCTTGTCCAGGACGCTGACTCTGATTCTAGTTGAGATAGAGACATTTTCTATTTTCTTTTTTTTCCCTATATTTGTAAGTTACTGCTTTGTATCATAATTATTTACTTCTTTGTCTACCCACTGAACTGTGAAATACCTAGAGATAGGACTGTGCCTTTTATTTTTATGTTCCTACCTAGAACAGTGCCAGATAGATAGTAAATACTAAAGAAATAAAAGTTGAATAAATGAATGAGTAGATTAATTTTCTGTTAGCTAATCATAGCACACATTCACTTTATTGTCTGTTATAATGGTCTTTTGTTATGCGATTACCTGAAATAACATATTAATCATCCAAAAAGAAAAATTATGCTCAGTCTGGCTTTAACATTATATTTTCTATTCTATATTAAAATGCATATATAGGGCAGCCCAGGTGGCTCAGCGGTTTAGAGCCACCTTCAGCCCAGGGCCTGATCCTGGAGACCTGGAATCGAATCCCACATTGGGTTCCCTTCATGGAGCCTGCTTCTCCCTCTCTGCCTGTGTTTCTGCCTCTCTCTCTCTCTCTCTGTCTCTCTGTCTCTCATGAATAAATAAAATCTTAAAAAAATAAAATAAAATGCATATATGTATATATTCTACATGAATGACAACTTTTATAAATACTGATGTCAATAATATTAGTTACCCAAAACTTATAATAAACTGGAACAGTAGTTCCCAAACTTAACCAGATAACTGAATGATTCAGATAATTAAATTTCAGTTCAATTAAATGTTACACTTAGGATGATGATCAATCTGCTTACTTGTATCTTCTTTACCATTCTTAGTAACCACCATATGAAATTGATATTATGACAATCAGCGTACTATTATTAAAAGATAGAAAGTACCTCCAAGTTACCTCCTAAAAGTTCAGTTGTTTCATTACATTAGTCCAGTTGATCTTTCTCCTCCTTTAAACAAAACTTGCCCTATCATCTCACTAAATATCAGGACAGAAATCACACTCCTCACAGAAACAGGGTTCAGTAGGATTGGAAAATTCAAAACATATGTACACTACAATGCTAATCTCATCTGGAAAGATTCAAGGGTATTTCATTACATAATTTACAATTTAAGTTGATATTTTTAAAGAAGGATATTTTAGACAGGGAATTTTCACCCTGAAGCTCATCTCAAAAAACCAAAATGCAAGTTGCCCTATTGTCTCATCCTGGGGAACAAGAAAAACAGCGTGTACAGAAAGGTGTCATCAAATTTTATCTCTAAAATAGGTGGCTTTAATTGTTTCTTACAAAGTTCCAACTTTTATCTGTTTTTTTGGTTATAATATGGTATATATATATCATAATAAAATATTATCCAAAATTGAAATCAAGGGAGTATTTCATAACATTTACAATAATTTAGTACTTCACTATTTTAACTGACACTTGATGGATGGGTTTAGATTAATGATAACTTAATGTTGCTTTCAGTTTATAGGGTAATAATACCTGTAACCCAGGAGAACTAAAACCTAAAGCTAGGCTTGGCTGTATTCACTAGGCTAGGACACAGTTTTGCTTTATACCTAGCAAATTCCACAAGACTATTATGATCTACAGGTAACATTTATTTTATTTATTTTTTAGATTATTATTTATTTATTCATGAGACACACACACACAGAGGCAGAGACACAGGCAGAGGGAGAAGCAGGCTCCATTCAGGGAGCCAGACGTGGGACTTGATCCTGGGTATCCAGGATCACGCCCTGGGCTGAAGGTGGCGCTAAACTGCTGAGCCACATGGGCTGTTCCACTTGTTTGTTTAATATGAAGCATCCTGAAGAGTATAAAATGAGAAGCTAAGCCAGTCATATTGGTTTGGAAGAAAAGGACAATGATTTGAACACACTAAAATAACTATCTTCTGATAAAATGCTGAAGGAATAAAAATATTCACATTCTTATGAATGAATGATGATAACCATCAAACTTAGTACATTTGGCCATTATTTCCTGAAACATTGAAAATAAATTATCTTGTGACTATTTCAATTAAAATGGAATTGGCACTCTCTTGAATCTTTTGTTGCTATGGTAAAGAAAATACTTTAAAAGGTAGCAAAATGGTTACATAATTATATAGCAAAAAGTTAAATTTGCACATTACCTTGGAAACAGAAGAGTATTTACAGTACAAGTCTTCTCCTATTAGGTACTGCTTTTACCCAAAGTAATGTTTAAAATTAAGCTATAAAATATACAGTGATGTGATCACAGCACCAATTTTAAACATAAGGGACCAAAAACATAGATACAACATATTACCAAGAAGCAAAGCCTAATTGTTGCATATGATCTGATAAAAGCAGTGATTTCATGAAACATATTAAGTGAAATTAATTTACACGGCAGAAAATTTAGAGCACTATAGTTATCATAATACTTGTTACTGTGAATGTGTTCTATTTTTAAAAATCAAATTTTCCCTAAATCTGGTATTTTAACAAGCATGTTGAGTAGGTTGAATTTTTTTTTTTAATTTTTATTTATTTATGATAGTCACAGAGAGAGAGAGAGAGAGAGAGGCAGAGACACAGGCAGAGGGAGAAGCAGGCTCCATGCACCGGGAGCCCGACGTGGGATTCGATCTCAGGTCTCCAGGATCGCGCCCTGGGCCAAAGGCAGGCGCTAAACCGCTGCGCCACCCAGGGATCCCGAGTAGGTTGAATTTTAATAGAGATCATTCTGGAGTATGTAGTCACTCTAAATTATAATGCAGAAGAATCAGACGAGGAAGAGAAGGAGGAGGAGGAGGAGGAGGAGGAGGAGGAGGAAGAGGAAGAGGAAGAGGAAGAAGAAGAAGAAGAAGAAGAAGAAGAAGAAGAAGAAGAAGAAGAAGAAAAAGAAGAAGAAGAAGAGGAGGAGGAGGAGGAGGAGGAGGAGGAAGAGGAGGAGGAGGAGGAGGAGGAGGAAGAATAGCTTCTATACCAAAACAACATAATTAAAAGTGAATGATAATGGTCATAATCTATAGAACTTTGGCAGCCACACACCTGACTTTGACACCTAAGATCTGACATCTTACGATGTGTGTTCTTTCCTCATCTGGAATCTCCAGCCTGCTGTTCTTAATCCCTACAATGACTTGCAATGAAATGCAGCTGAAACACAGCTCCATTATGAATCTTTCTCAATATTTCCACTGTGGTATCTCTTTTGAATGCATGGGTAACGCACCTTCTTATTTATTATCCATGGATACTACTTATTCCTCTTGCTCTAAAGTGGTACAAGCATTACATTATCCACATTTGTGACCCACTAGCATTGCTGCCTCTCCTCAAAGATTTCAAGGCATTAAAATTAGAGAAATCTGTATATTTTATTCATTCCCAATACACTTATAGATTAACTAGTAAAACAGTTATGTTTAAAAATAATTGCTGCAAAATCCCAATCATTCCAAATGTTTTTCTTTTTTCACTGTGATAATCATTTTTCTATTTTTGACTTCCCAGTACGAATGTCTACGCAGCACACTTTATATTGGTTTTCATGTTAAAACCTACAGAATGGAATTTACCACATTGAATGTAATCTAGAGTTTCAAACTTTAATTTAAGATTATCAATATTTGTTACAAACCCAGCTCGAGGATCCAAAGACAGGTCCCGGGGAAACTTCAGTCTTTTGCTAACAAGTATAGTAGGGTATAAGCCGTTGAGTTTGGATACTTCAATGATCCTCTTTTCTGTGTCAGACCAATAGAGGTTTTTTCCAATCCAATCGACAGCAAGTGCATTGGGGACAGCTGTGTTATGCACTACCTAACAAATAAGAATTTTAAAAGTTAACAGTGTAAATGCCTAGCGAACTGAGCAACTGCTTCTTGATTTTGGCAGAGATGATAAAATTCCATTTAAACATTAGAAATGGAATTTAGATAAGCTTAAAACATAGAACGAATTTACCCTAATAAAATTACTTATTTGTTTGAGATGTGAGAAATTACCATATATGTAATCAGGCCTAAACATTACACATGGGTTTAAGGAGTAAACCAAAATAAGAAGCTGTTGGGCAGCTACAAAGTTCCTGATCACATTTTTGTTAATAGTTTATGTATCTTCTGAAAATTGGGAGCAGAAATTCTATCACACAGAAAGACACACACAGAATCATTGATATTATTTATCTTTAGCAGGTTTTGGAGGAGATTCCAATAGCATTCTCCACTCTCCCAACTGCTCTTGCCCTACTTAATTATCTACTACAAGAGAAAAAAAATTACAAATAGGAATACATACATTGTTTTAACCTAACTAAAGGAAGTGAAATTCATACAACTGTTGCACTTGATCCTAACCCATTTCAATGTCAACTATAATAAGGACATAAATTTTGTATATATAAATATGATGCATGTAAAATAACCAAAGGTTCTTGGTCTATAATGACTGCTATTTCTGAGTTCTCAGTGCTTTGAGGATTATGTGAAAAGAGAAACAAACTTGGGGCTGTATAGAAGCCAATGCTTATTTAGTTAGAGACAAGAAAATAATAGTGAAAGTTTATAGTTATCTTTTTCTTAATGTTATCAATAGTGAAGACATTATATGTATATGACAACATACATTATATATATATATATATATATATATATATATATATATATGACAACATTTTCAGCAACTAAAGGTATCAATCTACTGTATTGAATTGCAAGATATCTTTTCTTCTTTTTCCCAAAGTCCAATTTTAAAAAATTGGCTTGGCTGACAATTTACATGGAAGTCAGTGAATTAGTAATCTCAATAGAAAAAATGATTCATTTTGTGATCCTATTTTATGACATGATTTAAGGTAGTAAAGGGTTAGCAGTGGCAAGGTGGTAGATAATTAATCCTTTAAAAATATTAAAATATATAAAAAATATATAAAAGTAACCAAAAATTTAAATTTTTGTAATAAAAGTATGATCAAGTTTGGGTAATGGTACTTTTTACAGTTTTTATATAAATAGTCAAGAAATTAAAAAAGAAAACTTTATGTGCTTCTTTGTTTTATAACCTATACTGATATTTCATTTATAAACTATCAGTTTATACATAAATAGAATCACACTGGTTCTCTTGTCATTGCATATACAGATTTCAAGATTGTATTAATATTTTCAAAATTGATTGTTCTCACTAAAAATTTCTGTATGACATTATAGATGACTACAAAAAAATTGTGGGTTCTGTGTCTTTGAACTTAAATGCCTTTATAATATATTTTACTGTGTATATATAGTACAAATTATTTTATTTTTCAAATAATTTTATTTTAAAACTCAAGATAACATACTGCTCATTTCAGCAGAACATACACTAAAACTCAAGATAACACAGAAATTGGTGCCAAGTAGTTCATATCTAGAATGTGACATGTATTTAATTATGATACTGTCTAATAAGAACTTTCATTTTACAGCAATGCATTCAATTATTTCCATCTATAGGAGGTTAATTTTAATAGTGCTGTAATTTCAATCTAGAGTCAAGTAATTAATTTTTTCAATTATAGATTCTCAGACTCAACTTTC
Organism: Canis lupus familiaris; assembly: GCF_011100685.1. Lineage (NCBI taxonomy): Eukaryota > Metazoa > Chordata > Mammalia > Carnivora > Canidae > Canis > Canis lupus. The sequence continues at coordinate 44,332,547 of NC_049240.1, forward strand.
CCTGTTACATAAGTCAACACAATTGCAAGTCAGGAACTAATCACTCAAGCCGAAAGCATCCCTCACATTTCCTAGGGTTGTGAATTAGGTTTCAAATTTTATTTATCTAATTTGATTTTTTCTTATTGTAATAGTGTTATAATGAAACATACAGATTAAAAAACCTCATATTTCATATTTAAAGTATGTATTAACTAACACTGTACAAATGTGAAATTCAAATCCACCTAATATATTCTATGAGTTTTATCATTACCATCAAATAATATTTTCTATTCAAGTGAGCTATCTTAATAAAATATTCAATAATCCCATCATTGTAACATCTCATTACCTTAATATCACTTCCATTTAAACACATTCTATTTATGCGGCTGCCATTGGGTCGGCTGGAATCAATCCAATAGATGAATTCTTCTCTGTAATCAAAGTCTATAGCAATAACATTGTTTAATCCCTAAAAATAAAAAAAAGATATGTTTGAATAATAGTTAATGGAAATTATTTCAAAACATTTTAATTCATAAGAATCACTATCTCTTTTTGAACCTAAATAGTTATAGTTATTACAATGAAGAATATTTGTGACCAATTCTTTCTAAGAGCATTTTATGTTTATATTTTCTCTATACCATACATGTAAAATGTATAATTTATTTGAAAATATTTTCCATGTAGATCATAAAAATTTTGGAATGCTTAGAAAGATTTAAGTAAATAGCTAGTACTGTGAAAAAAAAAATCCAAAAACAAAAAACACCTGCTTTTAGGGAGATAAAATGAAACACTTTCACTTTAGGTAAATGTTTAAAAATATGAATTCAATGCCATTATTATCTGTTCTGTAGAGTAACCAGAAAACAGCATACACCTAAATTGGAAGGCAGAAGATCCCTGATGATTGAGGACAAGCCCTGGATAGCTATCTGATGAAGTCAGAGGAGAAGGATTAGAATCTACTTTGTCCAAAATCTTTTGTCTCAGCATCAATTTGCTGCTTTATTTTGTTTCTTCTTGCTTTCAAGGGCCTTCCAGCCAACACAGTGCCATATTAGAATTTAAAAGTTCTAATCTTCGGTGAGGATTTGACCAAAGAGGAACCAAGTGACCAACATCTTTTTATTCCACATGGAAATATGAGGAAATGATTATCAGACTCATGGTTATGCATTTTTTAGAAGGTAACAAAACAACACAAATTGAACTGGTTACCACATTTCTTTTGTTTTAGTTGTGTCTTTTGATGGATTTAAGAGTTGTACATCAGGATCTGGGAATCTTTTATACGTACTGAATTGTTCAAATGACTTCTGAGGGGTTAATTTAATTCTGACCTTTAGTAGGGCTTAGAGATTTACTACCCTAATGGACATACAAAACTTGGATCAGGATTTCAATTGTGTTCACTCATTTTGAGGCTTGGATAGTTTATTAATATATACATTTTATGTATTAAAAATATTTGACACTATAGACACTTGGCAAAGCCCAAAGAGATCTATTCCATATCTTTATATGTGTTGTAAATTTCCTTTATATATATATATATATATATATATATATATATATATATACAATCTAAAATTGTAATTAAGCCTGAAATTGTTTTAGGGCTCATTTATGAGTAGCTATAGTCCTATAGGTAAGGATTCACACCTTCAGGGAGATGGGCTGTCTTATTTGGTTAGAGGAGGAGGGAAAGGAAGCATGATAATTACCACATCTGGGTTCAGTTTCCAGATCTATTCCCCAAATTTAAAATTAGATAATGACCCTGCATTAGATTTACGTAGTCTTTTATAAGACTCAGGCTGACGCTAAATCATTACTGTTCATATTTTATTTCTTTCCAGTGATCTTGAAGACTAAAGATAGCCTAGTTATATAAGCAATTCAAAGAAAGTTCTGGCAAATACTGATTTTTTTCTTCTCTCAGCAGAGCTAAATTCTTGTGGTGATGACATTAAAATCACAGGTTCAACTATTACACTTTTATTTGGCTTAACATGAGCAACCTCTTTCCTCAGCCCCGGATTATAAAATTAACCTGATAGCCTGACCCCTTGGAACTGCTGGCTATTGGTCATAAATAAGAGACAAGAGTAAACAGGACTGTGTGTAAATTTCTTACTACACTCAAATGAATAAACACAAGAATACTTCTTACTGACATTATTAATTAAAAATAAAGACTGTAAATGCTTAAAGAATTCAGTCACAGATTCAAAAGATTTGTTGAATATTCATTCACATGCTAAGAACTGGAGTACAACTAAAAGTATTTCAGCATACAAATCTAGGAAGTTGTCTAGGCAAAATCAATCAAAGTTTTAAAATAGAAATTGAGTATAGTCCAACTTCTGTAGTGACTTTAATAAATTCACTCCAATAGTACTTTGTAATATCCTTTCTGTATAAATGCTTTTAATACCAGAGGAATAAGGTAAATGTGTTAGGTAGGGTTCTGTGATGGCCTGAAATTCATATGGATGAATTAGAGCATTAGAGAGAAAAAGGTGGAGAGAATCTTGTCATTAACTTTAGGAAAGATTTACCCAGTTATGGCAGGATTATCCCATTTCTTTCTTTACAATAAGCGAATTAGAGAATGAAGATCCAATTCCAAATTTAGCAATTCAACTATAATAAATTAAAGCTATAAATGCAGAGGAATTGAAGCTCTGAATTCTGATATATCTATCTAACCAAGCTGGTCATTTTTCTACAACTTTACCCTTAATCCCCACAGAAAACTTTGCAATTCTCTCTTTGCAGAATCATATGCAAGGAACATTAAAACAGCCAAGGGCATGGTCAAAATAATGTCTAAACACTAGAGCTATCCCAGTGGCTTCAGAGCTGAAAATTGGTTTCATCAAAATCCTATTTGCTTCTTTCATTTCTATAGCTGAAGATTTGCACCCTTTGGTTCAAGATGATTAATTTAGGAAATTGTGTTTTGTTTCTCTACACAACTGTACTGGAATAAAAGGCACTGCTAGGATTGAATTAGATAACACTGGAAAGCTATTTATTAATATACTTAAATTAATAAAATTAATACTTGATTAATGTACTTCATTTCCAAAATTTGTATTATTAAAGTATATTTTCTTTATGATGTGCTATATAAATTATAGCGGGCCTAGCTACAGCTATGTTTTAAAATACACATGGCAAAAAATAATCTACCTGTTCCTGTATTTTTTCACTGTAATGCTTCATGAGATTGTACAGACTACAACAAAGAGAATAAAATTCAAGATATTATGGTAAATTGTTTTTCCTAATCACCTACACACCAAAAAGTCCTCTCAAATTTAAGGCAAGGATGTCTTTTCACTTATTCTGACTGAGAGAAAATATAGGGAGATAATTACTTCCGTTTTATACTTCATTCTGCACATGTAGACAGAAATCTCTGGGGAAAAAAAAAATGTTTCTACTGCCTAAAACTCCTTGAAAATTTCTATAATGCTATAATGAAATGTAGTTAAAAATATCTTCCCTGACAGAAATCATATATTCCAAACAGACCACAGGCAAAACTGGATGTAATGCTTGTGTCTAGTTTTTTGGGTGTCTATTTCCTTACTTAGTGGTCACATTAATAAATGCTTTCCAAAGACACAGATGTTCAGAGTCCTCGTGAGCTTCCTCTTTTTTTCTCACTCGTTCTTCATTTTCATAAACACTACACTAAGAAAACTATCTGAAAGTCATCCCCACTTAGGTACTAGTGATTGGCAATAGTTGAAAATGATACCACCAGGAAAAAAGTGCTATCTGAAAGCATGCATTAAAGTGCTTTGGATATATGAAATAGACTTAAATGATGCATACAGGAAAAAAAATCATTTTGCTCCATTAAGAACAATCTCTGATAACATATTAGCCATGAAAACAACAAAGGGGGCACCACCAGAAATATCGAGTCACAGGGTTGGAAAATAAAGCAAAGAGATGTCATTGAAGCTCCGTTATGGTCTTTATGAAGTAAATAAATATTGTTGCTGCTTTAGTTATTAGTCCAACTGAGCTTATAGACAGACTATCCAAAATAGTGAAATTTCTCCCTTTCTGATAGCAGAGTCTAAAAGTAAGAAATCCTAAACAAGTAAACAAAAACAACTAAGAAAAGAGAAACAACTAAGCGTGTCCCTTTTCCAGATACCATACGAGGAATCAGTGGTGGGCACATTCAACCTTGAAGGTAATGAGAGGCTTAGAGGGAGATGGAGATGTCCTCCAAAAGAAAAAGACATTTTTCAGTATTTTGTAACTTTCTTATAAGCTTAAAATTAGACTGCACGGAAAATAAGAATTAAGTTAAAAAATGTAGGAAACCATTTGGGCAGCAAACATTTTTCACATTTACATATGCTAAACTTTTTTCCCTGGAGTTCTTTCTCTTGTATTTACTACTCATTACTATTCTTATAATATTTATCTCTTAAAGAGATAGTGGTCTAATTCTTATATTTTACACAGATTTCTGTTTAGTTTTTTATAAACAACATGGAAAGATTTTATATTTTTCCCAATCTCTTTAGGGTTCACAATTAGAGGCCTCTCTCTAACATGATAACAGTGAATGCTGGCAGCACACCCTCATCTCAAGAGCAAGAGTCTAAACCTCACAGACATTCATGAACAAGTTTATATGTGGCAAGGTCACGGGAAGTCTAAGGACTGCAGTGAGTTGGAGAGCATTGGCCTCTATGTCAGTGTCAACTGCTACACACTTTGGACTGTGGACATTGAAGGATGTACATCCAGCACTGCTATCGCTTCCTATTTATTTTCATGAGTAGCCTGAAATCTGGATTTTCTTCTTTTTCCTCTTTTTTTGATTATTTATTTATTTGAGAGAGAGTGTGAGAGAGAGAGAGAGAGACCACGAGTACAGACGGAGAGGGAGAAGCAGAGTCCTCGCTGAGTAGGGAGCCTGATGTGGGACTCAATCTCAGGTCCCTGAGATCCTGACTTGCACTGAAGGCAGATGCTTAACTGACTGAGCCACCCAGGTGCCCTTGAAATCTGGATTCTCATGTGAGCTTTTCATTTTCAATCTGTGACTTAGAAGAAAACTGGAAAATCCAACTGTTAAGGGGAGAGTCGTTATCACAATTGGTAATGAATATTTGCATTTAAAATAAAACTAAATTCTTAAGAAAAATGAATGAATTTGACGATAGCAATGAAGAAATCCATCAGTGGGTGGCAAAAATTGTTTTAGGTAAGTATTCTTTATGCTGCTGAAAAATCACCATATGAATGGCCTTCTTTGTCTATGCCAAATGCTGACATAAACATATTACAAGAACAAGAAATGTCCTTATTTTTGGCACACCTGTTCTAGACAGTACTTTCACGTATTTATGTCACTATTATATAGTTTGGGGCAAAAAGACATTTGTAGCAGAACAGATACCAACTGAGCCTTCCCAAAGAAGCTATTGCTCCTGACAACTAAAAACATGATATGACTAAATGCATGTGATTTCTGTAGCCCGTAGCAATCATGGTAGTTTTAATGATTTGATTTTATGCTCTTTTCACTACAGACTGGGAGAAATAAAACATGGAGGTGAGCATTTCAGAGTTTTCTATCCTGCCATAAAATGGAAATCATACCTTTTCATCTCAAATAACATGTACAAATAAACTCTGACAATAGAATTCAAACATCAAAACAGATCAACTCAGAGTCTCTTGAAGTGGACAAGTTGAGGGATGTAGAGGGTAAGAATGAAAATATGTGCCTCACAACCAATGAACCATTGCTGGATTACCATTACATTTTTGCTCCTTTGCTGATTCCAAATCTCAAAGGCTAGAGATCACCAATCCTGTTTTATTTCCTAGTTCTATAAATAGAAACTTAAAATTCTTGAAAAATATTAATTTTTAAATCCCAAGGGGGAAAAAGCAGCTTGGGTAATACATAAAAATACTTTAGAAGATAATTTTATGCTTTCTCTTATCTAAATAGTTTTTCCCTTCCATTAATTAGGCCTTGCAAATTTTATTTTGTTTTTTTTTTTTTTACTTTCTTAGATAGAGTGTGATGTGATATGCTTGGAACATCATCCGGACAATTCAAACAAAATAAAATTTATGATACTCTTATGTACATACATTCATATATGTCCATAAGTAAGTGCTTCATAAATTCTGTGATATTTCTATAGTTCTAATGCATATCTAGAGTACTGATATTAAATATGAAATCATCATGATAATGTCATACCTGTTTTAAAAGTGTGTAGTTGGAGCCATCAGTGCTAATTTTCCTTATTTCATGGTGATCAGCAAGAATTAGAAAAGGTTCTTCATCTAAATACCAAGAAAAAAAGGTAATTAGAATTATATATGTATGGTTTTCAACTTTGCTTAGTTTCAACTTTAGTTTCTGCAGCAATATAAATTTAAATGCCGTGTACTCTGATAGATTAATGGTGAAAAATTCACACTGAGCATCTCAATGATAACAAAATGAAAAGGCCACAGATACTGCTGCAGTATGAGAAATCTAGATAATTCTAAATACATTCCTCTCTTTCCCTCAGTTTTCATAAACAGCAGATTATGTAATTGATTTGTAATTGGTGGAAAATACCTACTTTCATAACCTGATTTTTGCAAATGAATTTCAGGAAAGAATAAACTACATCTATCTTAAAGACCTACAGTACAGCTAAGCTAAACAGTCATATAATCAGAAAACTCTTTCTTGATAATCAAATAACCAGCTTCTGCTGTCGGTTGGAACTCCAAACTCTATAATTTTTGTTTAATTTCATCTTTTACCATAATATTGCTTTTTAAATCCTTTATTGGTCATGAATGGTCTTTATTTCTTACTTATAGTTTGTCTATTATGTTATGATATCTCATTTGTTCTGGAATCTAGGAAAGATAATATTAAGAATCTGACCTTGCTCCAAATACATGAAGATCTTCTAAACCTTTAGATCAGTTTTCTCTTCAGAATTTTTTTGGAAACAAAATGGATTTTTATTTTTCTTAAAGATTTATTTATTTATTTTAAAGAGAAAGAGAGAGAAGGAGAAAAAAGAAATACCTGCTGAGTGTGGAGCCTAACAGAAGGCTTGATCTAATGACCCTAAGATTATCACCTGAGTCGAAACCCAAGAGTTGGATGCTTAACTTATGGTCACCCAGGCATCCCACAAATTGAATTTGTAAATAGAAAATGGAAAGTTCTGTATAGCACATTTATTTGAATATGTATCTGAATAATTTAAATTCAAGTTGACCACATTCTTGATTGTTATAATTCTGGATCCATTCAATTCAAGTTCTGTCCAACTCTTTTTTTTTTTTTAAAAGAGCTGTGTTTCGTTTTTCTTTTTTTTTTTAAGATTTTATTTATTTATTCATGAGAGACAGAGAGAGAGTGAGAGAAGCAGAGACACAGGCAGAGGGAAAAGCAGGCTCCACACAGGGAGCCCGACGTGGGACTCAATCCCGAGACTCCAGGATCACACCCTGGGCCAAAGGCAGGTGCTAAAAGCTGAGCCACCCAGGGATCCCCAAGAGCTTTGTTTCTAAGATGAAGTCATATATTTAGTTTCCTGGTAAGCAAATTTAATGTCAGTAGAAATTAAAAAAAAAAAAAACAATTAAAAACATAGTCACTTTATGTAATTTAATGTGGATTTTATTGTAAATCATTTATTGCTATGGAGTTATTGTCCTGTTTATGTTAAAAATTATTACTTTTCTCTTATCCTTTAGTTTCACAGTAAATATATAATACATAGGGTATATATTATATTTTAGCATGCTTTATGTCAGGGATTAGAAATGTATACTACACAGTCTGGACATCTCCTTCCATTAGCAAGACCACACCCCTAATCAATCATTCAATCTTCCTGTCGATGCTAAATCGAGATTCAAACCCTACTAAAAAGAGTCAGCTCAGAAGTTGAAGGTGCCTTGTGATCTCTTGTCTTTATATTTACAAATATAAAATTAAATATTTAAGCAGTTATGTTCTTTACTGCTTAAATGTAATACCTGAAATTATAAAACTCGTAGAAGAAAACATTGAGAAAAGTCTCTATTAAGGTCTTGGTAACAAATTTTTTAGATACAACACAAAAGACACAAACAATAAAAGCAAAAATAAGCAGAACTATATCAAACTAAAAACTTCTGCACAGCAAAAGAAACAATCAACGTAATCAGAAGGCAACCTATGGAATGGGAGAAAATATTTGTAAATTATATATCTGATAAGATGTTAATATTATGGTTATTATTGAAAATATATATAGAACTTATACAAATCCACAAAAAGCCCCCAAAATATTTTATTTAAATGGGCAGAGGAGGGCCACCTAGGCAGCTCAGTCAGGTGAGCATTTGACTCTTGATTTTGGCTCAGGTCATGATCTCAAGGTTGTGAGACTGACCCCTATGTCAGGCTCTGTGCTGAGCATGGAACCTGCTTAAGATTCTCTTCCTCTCTCTCTACCCCTCCTTGCTCTCTATAAATTAATTAATTAATTAAAGTGGGTATCAGAACTGAATAAACATTTTCCCAATAACATACAAATGGCCAACAAATACATGAAAAGATGCTCAACATCAGTAATCATCAGAGAGACACAATTAAAACCACAATGAGATATCACACCTATTAGAATAACTATCATCAAAAAAACCTGAGATAAAAAGTGTTGGAAAGGATGTAAGAAAAGGGGACCTTTGTTCATCATTGGTGGGAATGTAAATCAACTACAGAAAATAGTACAGAGGTTTCTAAAAAAGTTAGAAATAGAACTAACATATGAACCAAGAATTTCACCTCTGGGTACTTCTCCAAAGAAAACGAAAACAAGATATCAAAGATCTATCTGCACTCCCATGTTTATGACAGCATTATTCACAACAGCTAAGATATGGAAACAATCTAAGTGTCTATCAATGGATGAATAAAGATGTGACATGCATACACATATGTGTAAATATGTTTATATATATAATCTGTATTCAAACACACACATTGATTTATACATTTGTAATTATGCATATGTATATTATATAGTATCCAATGTATATATATTGTATGTATTATATGTTATCTGTATTACATACATATGTAATACTATATTACACCCACACACATAATTGAATATTATTCAGTGATGAGAAATAATAAAATCCTACCATTTACAACATAGATGTCCTTGAGGACATTATATGAAGTGAAATAAGTCAGAGAAAAATAAATACTATGTAATGTCACTTATACATAGAACCTCAAAATAACCAAACTCCTAGAAACAGTAAAATAGTGATTACCAAGTATGAAGCATGAGAGAAATGGGGAGATGTTGGTTTAAAAGTACAAACTTCCAAAAAAAAAATAAATAAATAAAAAAAATAAAAAAAAAAAAAAAAAAAAAAAAAGTACAAACTTCCAGTTAAAAGATAATTAAGTTCTGAGGATCTAAGTCACAGCTTGGTGATTATGGATAACAACACGACATACTTGAAAGTTGCTAAGAGAGTAGAGCTTAAATGTTATTGCCACACACACACAAAATGGTAATTAGGTGAAGTGATGGAGGTGTTTTTAACACTATGGTGGCAATCATATCACCATATATAAGGGTATCAAATCAATACATTTTACTCTAAAGTTACACAGTTATAATTTTTTAAATAGTTACACAGTTATATGTCAACTATATCTCAATAAAGTTGGAAAAAATCTATTCTCTCTCTAGCAAAAGATTTATGCTTCAGAGACATTTTGGTTTTGTATTAAAATTATTATTAGTTTCCAATTATCACTGTTTTGAAAAACAACAACAGCATGGATACATGATATAATAAGACCAAAATTGCAATCATTAGTAGTCATCTCCTTTATACCATTCTTAGTGAAAACTTTAAAGTAGCAAAAACATTGATTGGTTTGGAGATTTTATCTCTTCTTATGTCACTGAATGCATGATATAGTAAGTAGGTTGGTAAATCTAAAAAAAAAAAAAAAAAAAAAGGCTCCAAATAATAAATAAATTAATTCAGTGATGACTATTCCAACAGTAAGTAAAAATGAAATTTAAAAAATTGAAATGGCTATCTTTTTTCCTCAGTAATGTTCGAAGGTATAACTGGTTGAAAACTAATTTGAAGAATTCCTGTCACTGGCATTTATTTTATGTAGGTAAATAAAATATCTAATGTTTTAAATGTTGTCATGTGTATATGACATACATATACATAATAAACTAGCCATGCTATTTGATTCATTATACTCAAAAACAAAGGGGGAAGAGAAATATTATATACCATTTTTTTCTCACTTAAAAACAATAATTACTTATTATATATTGCTTTGTATTATTTTGATATGTGTATTTGCCCCTAATGAATTACAATATTTTTAAAAATTTGGCCTATGTTCTATTGAATTTTCTAATTTACAAATCAAACACACTACTTGGAACAAATAGAGATTTAATAATATTTGCTGAATCACTGGAGGAATTCAAATAGTCCTACATAGTTGATTTATTGCTATTGTTGTCATCATCATTGCCATTATCTTTATTGACCTCTTCTCCTTGGCATACATATATGAGTGTGTATGGTGTAGAGAAGGAAAAATTATTATAATACAATCACAATAGGCTTTTTACCAGTCTTGGCTAAATCTACTCCTAAGAACCTGTGATGCAGCAGGAGAAATTGCTAGAAATAGTTCTTTTCACTTCTGAGCACTCTCAAAATCTAGGAAGCACTTAATAATTCACAAGACCATAATGCAATTTTATTACAAATAGAACAGTTTGTGGACAGCATGCAAAATTAGAGTGACAGGTTCCTATATCAAGCAGGGAAGAATTTTGATTTCTCAGAAACATCAGCGGGTATGAACTCAGTAAGAATGGCTATAAAATTCAGAATCCATATGTGTAACTGAGGTTGGATTAGTGGACAAGTTCAATTCGATACCTGAGAGTGATTTGCAGCCATTGGGGTTATCAGGTTGTATTTCATAGCCATCTGTACAGAGGCACTTGTAGGTCCCATATGTATTAATGCATTGCTGGCTACACGGAAATCCCAAGGAGCATTCATCAATGTCTACACATGTTTTACCATCATCCTTCATTTGGAATCCAGGCCAGCATTTGCACTGAAGAATGAAAAACAAGCATAATCATCAATTCATATCATTGTCACTGTCTTTTTCTATTGAATATCCCTTTAGCTTGATTCAAGAAAGAAAATAGTGTAAGAGTGGATAATGGCAAGTCTTTCTGTCTCCAATGGTTTTAATAAGAATTATGTATATTAAATAAAGCTAAAGCTAAAAAAAAATTCCTAAATATCTTCATTTGATCATCTGAGGTTGGCAAGATCATAAAAGTTAATTGACGTCCTCAAAGCCATGTGGCTATACCATGACAGCAACAACAACATGAGGCAACTTCTTTTGTTCTTTTTCTGTTACATTACATTGTATTTTCAGTGGACTTTAACAATCACAAGAATTTACTATTACTTGGAACTTTGAATACTAAATGGTTACATGTGGAATTTCATCAGAGCTTTACAGAAATCTATGATGCAGGTCTTATTGTTTTTAGTTAACTGATAAGAAACCTAGAGGCACAAAGGGAATGGTACCTGGATAAAACCAGTTGGAGAAACTAGACTGATGTAACCCTTAGTAAGGCCCAATTAATATTTAGGGACTGGGTCTGGTTCCATAACCATGTTGATGTTGTCTGGAGAAATAATAGTAACAATTTCCCCACTATAATCAGTTTGTATCATCAAATGTTTTCTTCAGCATCTCTATCATGTAGTGTATGAACCTCTGATGATGGCATGCAATATTCACTAACTGGCATGTAAATTCTGAATACAATATGTCACTCCGTACATGTCTTTGCAGTCCTGAAAACAATGGCATCCTGTGATCCTGTGATCTGCAACAGTCTTTCAAGTCTATACTCAGTTCCTGCCAACTAGCATATGAGAACTGTAATTACATAAAATGAACCTATAATTGGCCCAATGATTACAATGCTATTAACCTTTACAAACATTATTTAGCACTCTGGGAATAAAGGAATGTGCGAATATTGAGTAAGACAGTGAATTAAAATAAGCCCTAAATGGTTAACAGTAACTAGTATTCAAGAGTTATTCAGAGCAAACACTTAATAACCTCATTTATTTGAGGGTAAACATGATGGCAGAGCTTTGTATCTATGGAGAGAAATATTAGAGAGATATATGTGCATATTTTTAAATAACAAACAACTGAATTTTTTAAGGACCAAAAAACCCCCCATATTTATTAGTTGGGAGAGAAGCAGGATCATCTTCACCTGAAAGTACTCTAACGAGAATTAAATACCATTTACTAAGTTCTTTTACCAGGAATGGATTCCTTTAAGCTCTTAGCACTTTCATCATTAACAATTTACACCAATAATTAGCTAATAATCCTCAGTAATTATGTGTTGTTTTGTTTTCTAGGACCCACTAGCGCACCAGCATTTCAAAGCAAAAGCCCCAGCTTGATTTCCCACACTCTCCTTATCAAACTCTTACTTCCTTTGAGAACACTCATCCTGCTACCTGATTTAGGAAGTCAGGACAGTTGGTGCTTTGCGATGGCAAAAAAAGTGAGATGCTTACTGTTACATAAGTGTACATTTAAGAATGGTTCAAAACAATGGTTCAATTGGTAAATGTTATGTCATATATATTTTACCACAATTTGTAAAAGCAATATTTTTTTTAAATAAAGTGAGAAAATGACAGTATTCAAAAAGTTATCACTGAAAAGGCCGGAAAATGACCATGTGCTCAGGTGGTTGGGAAACCAGAAGTCCATAGTCTGACATAAGACAGTGGTGAATTCAAGGGGCGCATTAGGACAAGTGAAAGGATTTTTAATAGAATGTACTGAGTTCCTCTCAAAGAGTATTAGAAAAGGAAATAAACAGTGTCCCAGTTTTAATGGGATTTTAATGTTTTTGAATGGCTAATGTCAGGCTTATCGAACTATTCTAGCAAAGAGACGGCTTAGATGAAAACACATTTATTGAAAATCAATTTCTTAAGGTAGAATTGGTAAAAGCTACCAAATGTAATATATACATTTCTATAAACAAATGAAATTAGTATGTCTAGGGTTATCAGTAACTTTTTAAGAAATTGTTTATTGAAAGAGAATTTTTTTTTAGATTTATTTATTTGAGGGGGGAGAGAGAGAGACATAGCACAGCGCACACAAGCAGGGGGAGGGAGAAGCAGGCTCACCACCAAGCAGGAAGAGCCTGACACAGGGCTTGATCCTAGGATGCTGGGATCATGATCTGAGCTGAAGGCAGACACTCAACCAACTGAGCCACCCAGGCACCTCTAATCTTGTTTTAACAGAAACATATTTGCTCCCAGATTACCCAAAGGTATCAATGGGAAATTCCACTAGCCTAATTTTCATAAATTGAATGAAAGAAACTAATAATCATTTGTATCTTCAAAGATTCATCTATATTTAATAGAAAATAAGTTTTAAAAACTCTCACCTTCATTTACAAAGAAAAACAATTTTTATGAAAGTGAGATTTATATATATTCAATATCATCTTGATTTTTCTCATCTTTGAGAACTACTTCAAATTTTCCTGGTTTGTATTAATTTTTATATAGTGACAAACAGCTATCAGAATTACAGCTATCGATACTTTTCCTATTACATTCAAATAAGTTTCTTTGCAGCTTTTAACGTGATATTTGACAAATGTTATTTTATTTCTAATATATACCTTAAAACTTACTTCTCTCCCAGAAGTACATTTATTTTTACATGGTAAATTATCCTTCCCATCAAAATAATATCCTTGCTTTAGTAAATGTTATTGCTCCCTTTCGAATAGTTAGATACATTGTATTTGTTTTACAACAAACGTGCAAATTGTTCACAGCCCATAAGGTCTAAATTTTGCTTTTGTAAGCAATTTTCATTTTATTGCAGAATTTGGAGGAGGATTTCATGTCATGTTCTGCAGATATTGTAATGAGAAATAGGTTACTGGGTGGTTTTCCCCATTCAATAGAAGAGAAAAACTCATAAACTTTTTTTCCCAAAAATATAGAAGCTTTTTCTTGTAGATAAGTCTTTTTATTAAATTTCCTATCAATAAATTATCATTAATATAAATATAAGCGTGTGTATGTATAATCTCAACACAGTATGTAAAATATTTGCTTTGAAACTTTATTTAAATCTCTCATTTATGATTCTAGTCTCAGCTGCTTGAATTTTTATATCTCTCTTGTTTCCCCAATAGATGCTTTATTTTATTAATTAGTTTTGACATGTGTACATATTCAAGAACCCTATTCATAGCAATTCTTTCAGGTATCATATACATAGACTTTATGAATGATTAAATATGTTGTCTATTTTAACTAGAATTCTCCTTCATTCTATGACTCCTTTTGAAAAGTCAAGGTGAAAATACTAATTTTAAAAAATATCAATAAGTATTTCTATATGAGAGATCTTATAAAGTAATTAAAATAGATTTAACATGGCACTCAGGATGATGCCTATTTCTACCATAGCGGTTTTCTAAACATGGCATTTCTGAGCACTAAGTACTTATATGCAGGCATTTTATTTTATTTTTTCATTTTTATTTTTTTAAAGATTTATTTAATTATTTTAGAGAGAGAGAGAGAGAGAGCATGAATGGGATAGGAGCAGAAGGAGAGGGAGAGAGAAAATAGAATCATTGAGCAGACTCCCCGCTGAGCAGAGTCGGACGGTGGGGGGGGGGGTCCATCCTAGGACCCTGAGGTCATGACTTGAATTCTTCACTGACTGAGCCACCCAGGCACCCCATATGCAGGCATTTAAAAAATATTAAACCTCATTTTGAATGTTATGTCAAAAAGTGACCATCTGATATTCTATAATTTTTAGATTTCTCCAAGATTGTTATTCTAGATTTAAATACATTCAGGATAAACACAAGGAGAACTACACTGAAATTTAAGTTTTTAGATAGATAGATACTGATTCTATGATATAGAGATTCTGTAGATACATAGAAATACAGAATGTATATATTATATAGATAGAACTAAAGAACTATTTATAAACTATGAGTTGAAATTTTAACTAATTATCTGTAACAATTCCATGACACATGCTCTGATTTTTCAGGAAACACATGTCTATTGATTATGCAGAAGTCACTGGTGATATTTTTTCTGCTTCATTGGGTTTCAAAATATTTACTGCCAAAATTAATTATTTGATACATATTCATCTCATTAAGACTTATTTTGGCTCATTTATCTTGTTTCATTTTACCTACAACACAATGCTTGTGTTTTAAGCCTGTAAATTTAACCAACTCTTCTTAATATAGTATTTGAACTATGTGTTAAACAAATATACCTTTTTTAATATTTGAGTTTTTAATCTGTTTTTGCACAGGGGGGAATGATTATTGTAGTTCTCTGGTTACATTTACATGCAATAAAATCCTATCAATGTAGCTAAATTAATCAAAATACTAGAAATCCAGAGATTACAAATGGCAAAGTGGTTATTTGGCTAAATTTGCCATTAGATAGAAATGGCTTGTCATAGAATGTCAATGTTGGCAGGGAAAAAGGTACAACATCTCTGCAATACACATGTATTTTTCTCTAGCATGCTTTAAAGAAAGGTATTTAGCTACTATTTAACCCCTTTAGTAGTGAGAAATGAGGCGGCTCATTCCAATGTAAAGATAGTACTTTAGAGTACTTTTCCTCATATTGAACAGTCTGCTTCCCAACTCATAATCCCAACCTTTGAAACAACTCAGACTAGGTCTGCTCCCTAATCCGGGGCTTCATATGTTTGAACACAGCTAATAAGCCATCTTTGCTCCAGGAAAAACTCCTTCCGAAGGTGCATGTCTGGAACATGGAATCCTAATGCTTTGGGATGTACAAATGTATATACATTACAATTTGTCAAAATTCCTCTTAAAATACCATGTTCATTAATGCACATAGTACCCCAGATGTGTTCTGATCAGTGCAGAACTCAGTATAATAAAAATCTAACCTCTGTAATGATCTTAACTGGCATAAGACCGTCTCTGTGTTTTGTAGGAGCATGCCCTATTGTTGATTCATACAGAGCTATCGCTCTGTTAAAAACACTGACTTTCAAATGAATCGCTCTTCCTGAGATTTTCCCACACTTACATCATCAATTTTAACCTAATGCACAGCTTTAATTTTAATATCATGCTCATTTGCATCCTCTATTCAACATGAATCAAACAGAAATGTTTTCAAAAGCTATTTCTGTCAATCAATTTTGTCAGTGAATCACGCTCTTCAGGAAAACGGTACTAACAAAACCAATTAGGATATTAGGGGTGATTTATTTTTAGTGTACCTGCACTCGGTCCTAATAATTCATGCGCTCTATTTTTTTTTTCTTCCTGTGTACATGAAAAGTACTGTATTATCCAGTGTTGCAGTAAATAAATGATTAGCCCATTTCACTTCAAAGATGGGAGGAAGAACGAGGGAAGAAATGGGAACTCAACAGTTGCATACATATTTATGTGCTGTTAACATGGCAGGATCTCTCTAAACACTGGGTTTTTCTTGCCTTTTTTTTTCTCTTTATGTTCAACATATATTGAAAATCACTTTGGCATTTTTGTCTTTCTGAGTACATTTTTACAATTTTTATGCCACATGATTATAATGAGTGGCTTATATAGATACTCCTAATTTAAATACTTTTACCAGAAAATACTATGATGCATTTTAAGTTCTACAGCTCTTTGGATTGAATAGTATTCATTATCTCAAATTCCAATGTATCATGTGATTTTCTATTTTTGATGAGACCCTACCTTGTAACTGACTGGAAGGTCCTGACAATCTTGAGAACATCCACTGACTTTCTTACTCAAACATTCATTTATATGGCAGTTTCTCTCATCTGAGCCATCGCCACAGTCATCCTTATTGTCACAAAGACTTCCACTGGGAATGCACCTGCCATTTTTGCACATAAAAAATGAACTGTTGCATGACTGTTCTGGAAAAAGAAAATAAAACAAATGGAACATAAAGGGCATGCCATTGCTTTATACTACAATTGCTGAAAACATTCACACGTATGATAACTTATCTGTCAAAAATTAGTTAAATTTATATACATATAAAATCCTCTATATGTAGTGTAGCATTTTATACACAAAACATTAAAAAAAACAAGGGCAAACTGTACTTTCATGTTCAACACTTACTGAAAATCTTTCTTTGCCATGAACATTAGCACTCAAAATAAGCACCTATAGGCAAATTAATGAAGTCTTTCTGTCTTCACCTATATTGTGAAGAATTGACTCAAAAGTATAATGAGAGTTTGACATTTCCCTCAAGCCACAGGTCTCTGAGAAATTATATGTCACTAAAAATTAAGAATCTAGAATAGGTAGATATTCCTAGATTCTTTTTCTTCTTGGAAATATAACATTGACATTTTTAAGTCAGGGCATAAAAAGGACATTTGTGGTGAATAATAGTTGTTCCAAATATAGCTATGGAAAAGAGTTTAGGTTTTGGAGCTACTCATAACCTGATGACTTGAACATTATTCATTATCATACATGATAAAAGAAAGCCTATTAACATGTAAAGTACATGAGAAAAAGTAATTGGGTTTATTTTAAATATATGACTATGTATTTGGTCTTTGGAATAGTGAAATGAAAAATAGTCCAAGTTTGGCTATGTATATATTTCTGTTCAAATGATATGCAGTTTGCTTTATTTTGGCTAAGCATCATTAATACAGACCTTCTCTTAGTAAATCTCAACTTACTTTGTTTGAGCTTTCAAATAGGTCCAAATAAGGAAACTGTTTTCACATAAAATCACATATTAAGAAAAAATGATTTTTTGAAAGGGGTCAGGGTAATGGATCCATTTGGTGCATTGCCTCAAATCTTCATATTTTAGCACAGATTTAAATTTCTAAAACTAGCTTGACAACATAGTTGATTGCTAAGATCCTCCATGGTATCACTTGAAACATCACATGCTTAATTATTTGCATTTATTTTCATTGAATATCATACTAGACTGAACTGAAAATCAGAGTCACAGTTTTGCCATTGAAAAGCAAATTTTGGAATAAGCATATTATATATCTTCTGTACCTGCACTTTTGCACTTTGGGTTTAAAGGTGCTTCATCAGAATGATCAGAGCAGTCAAAGTCCCCATCACACTGCCATTGAGTATTTAAGAGACATCGTCCATCAGCACAACTAAATTCTTCTGCAGTACACTCTCGGTATCCTAGAGACAAAGAAAGTAACATTCTAATTCATATGACAAATATTAAATCTGCATTCCCTAACGTACACCATACCTAGTTAACCATGGGACCTATCTATGTCTTCTATAGGAAATGTTTCTTATTCCTTTTTGGGACAGTGGTCATACTTGTAAGAGATATTTGTGGTTAAGAAGTGGGGTTAAGGTCCAGGAAAGAAAATAAAAAACAAGGCAATCTTATTGTTTCTAGGTGAGGAAACAAAAGTGCAATACTCAACGATACTGTCTCTATTCACCTATAATCTATGTCCTAAAGATTTTCCTTTGAATGGAAAACAAGAATAAAGCTATTAATGTTTTTTCAAGACTAAGCTTGGTTAGGTATAGTACCAGAACATATGGATGAAGTGATTCCGAGTTACAATGATAATTCTCAGAAGCCATAATGCCATGTTTATGTTTGGGAAGCAGCATTTGGAAGTTTAAAGAGATTGTTAAAAAATTTTTTTAAAGTCAATTTATAAAGCAATAAGCACACAACTATTGTAATTATCCTACATATTGATACTTAGAGGCACTAAAAAGCTTTATTCAAATCACAGTATCAACCCGTCAATTTTTAATGTTCATATCTATGCCTATTTATAAGTAAAACTCATTTGATTTTGACTATTATGAGTTTTAGATTGAATTTTTCCTAAGTTTCTTAACAATGAAAACTGTCATTGCTATTAGAAACTTTCTGGTAAACCTGGTATATATATTTTACTTTTGAAGATAGGAAATAAGATATGTATGTTTGTTAACAAATAAATAGAATACCAATAGAAAAATATTTCAACAATGATAATACAATTGAAAGGTTTGTCATACTGAATGGCAAACTGCAGAGTTTAGAAACAATTTTAGTTTCCCTGCTCTTTCTTCCTCCCTTGCCCTCTTCACTAGTTCATTCTCCTTGGTCAATATATACATTACATTCAAGTCTCTCCCAGCCCAGTGACAATAAAAATCCATCAGAGGAGCCTGGGTGGCTCAGTCAGTTGAGCAACTGACGCTTGATTTAGGCTCAGGTCATGATTTCGGGGTCCTGGGATCAAGTCCCCAGTAGAGCTCCATGCTCAGTGGGAGTCTGTTTGAGGATTCTTTCACTCTTCCCTTCCCTCTGCTCAGTCACACTCTCTCTCTTCTCTCTCAAATAAATAAAAATAAAAATCTTTAAAAAAATAATCCATCCACATAACTCTTATGTACACATTATCCTTCTTTCCTACCACTCTACCCAGCATTCCCTTACTTATCTCCAGTTCAGCCTCCATTCATTCAATCCATTTCTACAACATCTACCTTCTTAAAATCCTCTTGAAGCCAGCAAATACCAAGTGACAAGTGTCAAATTCAAGGGTGTATCACACTCTTATATATTTCACTTTCCTGCAGCATTTGATATTGCTGAGCATACTACCTTGTAAATAATTTCCTGGTTTAATATTTACAATCCATTCCCCATGACGTTGTCTTACTTTGGCTGTTTCCTTGTATCCTTCTTTCTGTATGAAGTCCTCTCCTCTTCCATCCTAAAATATTGCAGGTGAAGCCCTAACTTCAATCTTTAGCCTATTGTTTTCCTCTTTTCCTTTCTGCAGTGTTGGCTGTTTTCAATTTTTTTCATATTTTGAATATCAGCTTTATGCCGATGGCCAGCAAATTAATTATATTTGCAGAGATCATACTGGTGACCTCTGGAACTAAATTTTCAAACACTCACTGTATAACTTCATGTTATTGTCTGATTAACACTTCATATTCAAAACATCCAAAATTATTATTATTATTATTATTATTATTATTATTATTATTATTATTTACATTTCTCTTCTCCTACATCAGGAAAACTTGGCCCTTAACCTCTTGTGTTCCAAAGCCCATTAATGATGGTAACGCCATCCACCAAGTCATCCAAGCTAGAAATTCTCCTTTATCCTCCATATAGGACTCTAAATGAATCCTGACCCATACTGTTCTTTCCATTCCACCATTTCTGTCCTGGTTTATCATCACATCATTAATCACCAGAACTATTGCAATTATCTTCTAGCTAGCTTACTTTCCACCTAACGGCTCTCCTGTCCCAGGGCAATATTTTATCCACTCTGCTGAAAAAGATGATTCTGAAACATATTTTGACTGTGGCATTCCCGTTTCAAATGTGTGCTGTCAACTGAGAGCCAAAATAATTAAACACAAATTCTTTAACATTATATTTCAGACTTCCCCGGATCCAGTTTCAACTTTCTAATTTCAATTTACCTCACAAAAGACTATTATTCTTCAACTATGTCAATATGTAGCCATTTGGAAATATAAATAGAACTTTCTATGTGTCCAGAACTATTCTAAGCACTTTACAAATATTAACTAATTTAATTCTCTCAACAGCCATAAGAGTTAAACAATGTTGTCTTTTATTTTTTTACAGATGAGGAATTGAGGTGCAGAAATGTGAAATAACTTCAAAGGTCATACAGATACTAGGCGTCCGAGCCAGAATCTAGACCCAGGCCATCTGGCTCCAAGTCCGTGATTTTAACCACTGTGTTATTTTATCTACCATCTACACATGACTTTCTCTAACATTCTCTCTGCTTCTATTCTTTAGTGCTTCAAAAAATTTTTTTAATAATTTTTTCTAAAGATTGTATTTATTTATTCATGAGAGACACAGAGAGAGAGAGGCAGAGACACAGGCAGAGGGAGAAGCAGGCTCCCTGCAAGGTGCCTGATGTGGGACTCAATCCCAAATTCCGGGATCACACCCTGGGCCGATGGTAGGTGCTCAACTGCTGAGCCACCCAAGCGTCCCATAGTGCTTCAAAAATTATTCTCTCAGCTCTGATCCCATGTATTGTGATTCTTAGTCACATCTGACAACGTGTGCTATTATTCTAGTGTGTATTTCTGATTTTCCTGTTTGTCTGCAATTTCTTCTAGTGGAATCTGTCTCATTCATTTCCATATCAACTGCATAAGTGTCTAGCAGAGGGAAGATACTCAATCAGACATAACTCTACTTCAAATTTACATCTCAAGGTATGATGCACCTTTTAAAATATCACATCAATACCATGACTTAATGGTGAAAAGATCATAAAAACTGGGATCCGCTGATTTCAAAGAGATTGTTATCAAAGACCAAGACTATAGACACAACATAAGGAGAACAAAGGAGGGCACTAAATCTACTGCCTTTCATGATTATATGTGGATTTTATGGCTTTTCATCTTATATTTATTCATGTACACATTTAAGTTTTTGTTTTTTACAAAAATACTAAGTTTGTGTAAAATTTCAATTTCAAGTAAGAACTTTTCATGATTTTCACTACAAAAGTTACATTTGTATCTATATATACATTATATATGTGATGGTCAGCTAAATATATATGCGATGACAAGACAAATGTCACAATAATATTAAATTTTAAGAAATAAGCACACATGTAAGAAGATAAGGTGAAAGAAGAATATTAATTATACAGCTTCTCTGATAATTGTGAATTCTATTTTTTCTTCATTCAAATACTTGATTTGGCTATAAGATTGAATTAGCTAGCCATATATTGTTTTTCAACCAAGACATTTTATAACTATTTCCCCCATGTGCTTCCTAATAAGAACATATTATATGTAGACATGATCTCCAAATCAATGTATAATTACGCATTAGAGTTTAAAGAGGTTATTGAGGTACTACTATGGATAACTGAGCTTACATGCCCTTAGTGATACTAAGAAATGTGTTGTTTTTGTCATTTATTTATTTCCTGAGTCATCCTAAAAGACCATTATTTAGCCAAAGAATGTCTTCCATGAAAAGTCTGAATATGCTTACCACACTGCAGTGACTCATCTGAGCCATCTCCACAGTCATCATCATGGTCACAAACAAATTGCTTGGGGATGCACACTTTATTATGACACATGAAAGCATTTTCATCACATGTATTATTGGGAGCTAAGAAAGATATCACAAAGAATAAAGTTAGATGAGTCCCTATTTTACTTTTCCCCATGTGAGGAGTTTGGGGAATGTATGTTATTATACTCAATAATTATAGTTATTTAGAAAAAGAAAAGTTTGCTCAATATTCTATTCATAATATATATCAACTACATATAAATTCATAATATATATTAACATACAGACATATACCAAATATATGAATGTAATTCAAAGTTTCAGTATTAATACATTCAACAATTCCAGAGTGACCGAAAATTTCAGGACATTTAGCAGTCTGTAAGTTTGCTCAGGGATGAATTCAAACATTCATGTGATAAAAAACAAACAAACAAACAAAACAAAAACAAAAACAAAAAACACTCAACTGTAATAATGTGGCTAGATTTTTTCTCTCCTCATTCCTTTACTAATATTAGTAAAGTGATAAAAAAAAATTAAAACCTTGCTTTCTTGTGAAAAATGGAACTGAAAAGACTACCAAGCGCTAATGCTTATGATGAAGTGAAAAGAAAGCATCAAAAGAGCTAAGAAAGTTATTGTCTCTAAGATGAAAATAAAACTTCTGGGTTAAATTAAGATCTATGGTGTGATAAGCCCAAGCATTAAGCACCACATCAAATTAGGGATATCTATCCACAAAATGGAATATCGATTCTTTCGGAATCCTGAGCCATGACAATAGTGCTGTAGCTAAGGTCCTAACCAAGGGGGAGAACGGTTGACCAAAAAGTCCAATAACTTTCAGCAAAAGTTCGAAAGCTGGTAACTTGTGCAGAGTGAATTAATGTTAATATGCACAGAACAATATGCATAGAAGCACAGTGGTTTGAAGAGATCATTTTCAATTACCTTGTCTTGTTTAAGGGATAAATGCTATGGTAGGACTCAAGGTTTGGGGTATTTTGAATGTAAAAAAATCTTCTATATAATGGATGTTAACTAAACTTATTGTGGTAATCAGTGCACAATATTGCATATACCAAATCATTATGTTGTACACCTAAAACTAATACAATGCTATATGTCAATTATATCTCAGTTTTAAATAAAAAAGGACTATGAAACATGGCATTATAGGATACTAGAAAGGGGAAGGCTTTGCAAAGGGTCACTCTGCTACTTATAATTTGTATCCTGAGGAAGGTATTTACCTTCTTGCTGCATCTGTTTCTTTATCTGTTTAATGGGGATAATAAAACCTATCTGATAAACTTCTTGCAGGAACTAGATAAGGTATATGAAGCAGATCAGCTCATTTCAGGAACTCAATAAATTCCAGGATGCTACTTAAATTCCTATCTGTGTAACAATTATTTTTGGCAGATCCTCAAAAACATTTCACTGAGATACTTTGGGAACTCAATAATGCAAATAAAAGCACCTACCGAAAATAATTGACACATAATGGGCACTTGAAAAAATTTACATGACTTCTAACCTCCTTCCATGTCTTAATAGGCACTTCCCTCTACATAGAACACCTCTCTCTTTTTTCTCTTTGTTCTTTATGACTCAATAACGTTATTTTTCTTGAAATCCTTCAGTGACACTTCTAGTGTTTTTTGTATATTATTTCTTTGTGATGACCTCGTATCATTTCTATATTTCATCTATATTTCATATTTCATATGTCACTTAAGGCATAATTATTCTTTTACAAGCCCTATTGGCTCCCTACCCCCAGACTTCCCTGTCTTAAAAAAAGGAAATCTCTGCTTTCAAGTCCATAATGACTAAAATAGAGACACGACTAAGTAAAACAAAAAGGATTCCTTGGGTTTAATCAAGTGTAATTTATTTTCAACAAACTTATCTTCAAAAATGATGTGGAAGCCACGTAGGAGCTGCCCATTATAATCAAAGTAAAATGCAGTTACTAATAACTCCTCTAACTTTGAACTGTATGACAGCTTATATAACTTCAGTGAATTATGCCAATTCTAATACGTGAATTCTTTTTTTTTTTTTTTTTTTTTTTAAACATAAGCAACAGAGGCTTATTTAGCATTAACGCTTTCAGGTCACTTGAGTACAATTTGTTGTATTTTAGCATAATTTACTTAATAGCACCCATGTGTTCCAAAAGTGCTAATATGCCTCCCAGAGTGTTAACTTGCTACAATAGCAACAGTATACTGGGACCATCTGGTCCCTGAATTGAGGCATAATCCTTTATTATGTAGCCCTCAGTAGCCCCATTGACCTTTACAGACACACAAATCAGTTTCAAGATCAAAGTGAATCATTCTATTATAGCATGAGTTCTGTGCTCATAGGCCTGCCTCAAAGTTTGTTCTTCCTTCTCCACTTAACTACCCCTTCCACCTCCACACATGCACACCCGCATACACACACACCTACGGTACGGCTTCAAATACAGTTGTAAAGACCTCAAGACGGGTCCTTGGTGAGATAATTAGCAGAATTCACTTTAATGAGCAGAACTCACAGCGCTGTTTCTGACAAATTGCTCATCTCAATAGATCCCCATGTGACCTTGGGACCTGCATTCAAATACTCGGCTCCTTCATTCTCTTGATCAAGCAAAGGAATTTATCTAAATTTTTACTGTTGAGCAATTCCGTGAAAATTTCCTGAGGTGACCAAGAGTCAGAGACTTAATAAATCGTCTGACCTCCTAAGGTGTTCCCCCAATCCCCTGGCTTCATTCAGCTATAGCCATACTATTTTTACCTGACCTAAGGGTTAATACCCTCTCCGTAGGACTAATAGGTGTTTACTGACCTTCTGATCAGTAGTTATTTGGGATCACATCAGCCATTTATAGAGTGTCCGTAATAGGCAATCTAAAAGCCTTTGTGGGGGTAGGGTTGGGGTTCTAGAAAAAAAAATAACAAATCTCCCACAGTCACACACACATCAGGAAGCTACATAACCTCAGAAGCGAAATGATGAATCTGGGTTCATCAGAATGGTTTTAAAATGGGTAGTCTCCCTCTGCATGTTTGAAAAACTCTGAACAGCAGGTAGAGGGGTTGCTGGACTATTATGGTGACCACATGGCACCTGATGAATTCTGATACTACTTATGAGTCCAGGGATTGGGAAAGTGAGAGAAAATGTGATATGGTGAGTACTGCAAAAGCAAGAGTCTGCCTTCCTTCACACAGAGCCCCACGTGTCCTACCACAGCCCGCTGTGGAGAGCTCATCACTTCCGTTAGGACAGTCCCTTTCACCATCACACAGCCAGTGTCGTGGCACACACGCGTGGGAGCCCTGGCAGCTGAACATGTCGACTGCACAGGTCGCAGCGCCTGAAACCCAAGGAAAGAATGCTATTAAGATCACTACACGTCTGCTGGGAAAGGGCTCAGGCTTATATTCCCTGTAGAGAGAAAGGAAACAGAAGAATGCTGCTGAAAAGGAAGAGATTATTGCTATCAAATCATCACACAGTGTCCTTCTCCTAGAGATGTTTATGCATTTTCCTCTCGGGATGCATTCCTTCCTAAATGCAGGTATTAGATGTCCTAAGGCTGCATGGCAGAAAATAATAAAAATCTTTTCTCCTTAGAAGAGGTAGCAAGGCATAGAAATGGCATAGAATTGGTAATAAATGATGATAAAATTTCTCAAAGACTGAACCTAAAAGGATAATAAAAATAATGGCATTTTTATTACTTAATACATGCTAAGCACTTAATATATTTAGTCATTTGATTCTTGCAAAAATCCCAACCAGGACTATTATTAGTGTCATTTCACTGATAGGAAACTGAGGTTCACAGAAGCTGAATAGCGTGCAGAATGTCACAAGTTGCCCACGTATTGAGTTGGGGATCCAAAAACCCTTCTGATTCCTAAGCACCTTCTCTTAACAACTGAGGTCATGACTGTTACTCCCTACCTTGTGTTGTTGAAGAGAATAAATGTACACACGTTCCTTTTGTTTTTACACACTTAATAAATAGAATCTACTTTTTCTCTGCTCTGTAATTCTATGTTCCCCTTAGAGGCATGTTTTTCAAATGTATGCAGAAAAAAATATATATATATATATGCTTGCTGACTCTGATGATAAAGTTAAAGAGTCATAGGTGGTCCCTTTGTTTCTCCTTATATGGGTATAAGGCAATCATATGGAATAGAACAGGATTATTTCTCATGATGTTTTCCTAGCCTCCAGTACAGTTGTACATATGGAATGCTTTGTTTATTTATAGAAATTACTTGTTGAGTGAATCAGTTACAAGACCCTGAGATCATGTTCTAACTTTTCTTTAACTTCATTTTCCTGTGAGCAAAAGCTACCTGTAGAATAGATGCTGAAACATGCATTGCTAGAATTAGTTTTTTAAATGCTAATATCTGCAGGAAGAAAATATGACTGAATAAAATGATGAGAGATATTTGGTTCCAAACATTTAAAGCAGTGACCAAAATGGTTTAATTATATAACCATTATCATCTTTCTTTTCAGCTGTAGAGTGGTTATGAGCAGATAATGCCTTTTATTGCAATGCTTTCAATATGGAGGGCAGCAGGGTGCCAAAATAAAACCCTTTGAGGATTTTTTCCATCATAAACATGACTGTCCTTGACATATACTTTAGCTTGGAGGACAGGATGGCAAGTGAATATAGAAAAGTGCTCCAGGTAATTCAGATTTTTTCATTGGATAGAGGATCTGTGCTAATAGGACGAGATTTAATATGATCTCTATTACTGGGGAGAAATCATAAAAATCTATTAAATAAATGTTGCTTTCATTTAAAAATGAATTTACCTGCTACCTATTATGTCTTTAATACCTTCTATAATAGAATTACGTTCCTACGGAATTTATTTTTATACTATTCCTTATTATGATCTATCTTTTCAAGCTTGCTATAAGAATATAAAGTGTCACTTTCACTATTATGCTCTCAATTAGTGCTTTAATTTCCATAATATTTTTGTTATTTAGCTTGGGATTTTTACAAACTGCATTCTCTTTTGGTAAGGAAGTTTTGATACTTCCTTTTCTACTTTCTTATTATCACCCCAATTTATTCTCAGGGTAGGCATAATAGATATAACATCAATTTGGCTGTTGAGAAATTTAATTCTGTATGACCTTGGAGAAGACTAGTGTCTGAGTTTCACTATTTGTAAAATGAGGGGTATGACTAGATAATTACTAAGATACCTCAAGCTATAAAATGGCATAAAGCTCTTTGCAGCTAATTTTCTGGCTCCCTTGATAGTATTTAACAGATTCTGTATTAAGAGCATGCCAAAACATCATAGTCAATTGGAAAGAAAATGGGCCAAAGAAAAAACTCATGGCTTCATTCCATAGTTACCCCTGCCATCTGGAGACACATTGCCTTCCTCAGGGAAATGAATCCCAAGAAAGGAAGAAGACAAGCTGAAAGATTTCTACCAGATACATCCTGTGCACCTGCTCAGACATAATATTTGATTGGTTAGAGTCACCATCCCATTTAGGAAGCATTCAGGAAATCTGAATTCGGGTCTTAGCCCTGTCATCACTGACGGTCACTGGGTGACCTCAGGCAATTTGTTAACTTCTTTGAGTTTCTCTTTTTTCATCTGTCAAATGATGAAGGTGGACCAGAGGTAATTCTTTTTTTTTTTAAGCTTTTATTTATTTATGAGAGAGAGAGAGAGAGAGAGAGAGAGAGAGAGCGCAAGGAGGAGCAGCAGGCAGGGGACTGAGGGACAAGCAAGATCCTCATGGAGCTAGGAGCACGATGATCCCAGAATCCTGAGATCATGAGCTGAGCCAAAGCAGACGTTTAACTGACTGAGCCACCCAGGAGCCCAGATGACGATTTTCAAAATGAGATCCTCAGATTTCCAAGTCAGAACCATTATTGTGCTTCTTAAGAAAGGTTGTGTTTACAGCCCACATTAGAATATTTGAAGGTGAAGATTAAGAATCTACATTTTTAACAAACTTCTAAGAAGGATCTTTTGTGCACTAGAGAGGAGAACCACTGAAATAAATTATTTATAAAATTCCTTTCCAATTCTAGTATATTAAATTCAGTGCTTTGAATGATACTGAGTCGAAAGCAGGTTTTTTTTTTTTTTTTTTAATGTGTCACCAGGTTGGTAGTTAGCATGTAAATGCAGCCTGTAATTAAATGAAATAGACTGGGTGTTTTGATAATAGGTAAACATGTCCATTACCATTTTAATTCTTAAAAAAAATTATCAGGGCTCTGATAGATGTAGATGTGGTAATAATACTGAAAAATAAGGGAGAGAGCAGGAGAAATTGAACAAAAGAGAAGGGAAATAAATTAATTTATATTGTGTACCTGAGTCATGTTAGATGAGCACTATAGTTACATAAAGGAGTTCTTTTTTGTATCCTCTTAATAGGTAAGGAAAATACAGATGCAGGAGGATTCAACTCTGGTTTCAGGGTCTTTATATCTTCTTCTATATTGTATCCACTCAGGAAGGACAGAAGTACCAATTGAGCCATTTAATGTAGGGTTAAACAAAGGATCAAAAAGCAAGATGATTTTAAAGACTGGAAACATGTTCAACCCATCCATCCTAAGTAGGTAATTATTTTGTTAAAATCAAAGAAAATTAATAGCAAAGAGAAACAAAAGAGTTAAAAGTGACCAGCTAGACAATACAATTGATTACTGATTTCTTTTTCCTTTCAGAACTTTTTGATAGTGATCTTTCTATCTTTATCTGTTGTATAACTAAGTTGTTTCAGCTGTGTAAATAAAAAGTAGATTTGGGGTGGCTTAAATACCAGAAAATAAACTGCCTACTTTCAGAGGACACTTCCAATTTTATATTATTTACAGAGAACTTCAGTTTGGCTTCAGTAGTATAAAATCCTATCTATCTGTCTCCATGATAGTGACCTAAAAAGCAGGCCACAACTACTGAAATTTAAAAGTGGTGTTAAGTATACTTAACTCTGTACATGTACCTTATCCTATGACTCAGATCCTTTTCCCTCTAAAATAGGGTAGAATAACAGCTATGAAACAGTGCTAATATAATGACTAAATATTTTATGCCTATAAATACAAACACATATAGAAATAGATCAGAAAGATAGACAAATAGGCATGTAAATAAATTAATAGAATGCCTGGCTATTTGTTATAAATTTATCCAGTTTGGACCACCTCCTCTTTTACCTCTTAAAATTTTAAGTTAATAATTCCATTTAAGCTATTTGTTTAATGTTTATGATTATTTAAAAATTACATTGGCTTTGTAGTTGATATGTAGTAGGACACTCAAACTCTAATCCTATAAAGCTGTTTTTTGAAGTACATTTTAAAATTATATACAATAGCCCCCTTTTTTACTTCCTATAATTCAATAATAATAATCACCAAAATACATATATATACAAATGCAAATAGTGTGTGGCTTGTGGCAGTATAAATCAGGATATTTTGAAGGGTAATTTAACTATTCATATCAAAGGCTATGAAAAATGTTTGATCACTTGATGCAAGTAATCCCAGTCATTTAGATCTAGGCTAAAGAAGAATTTGAAGACTAAAAAAGTAAAATTAACAAATACATTCACTGTGTGAATATTCAGAAAAAATTCTAAAAATTGAATAACTGTATATAAAAATAATAGAATAATAGGTTGTCATTAAAATCATAAATCCACTAGATAGAAATGTAATGCTAAATTTAACACAGTGGAAAACAGAGTTTTATATATGATCTAAAATACAAGTGCATATATATCATATGCCTCAAACTTGAGAACACAAAAGAAACAACTCACCGCAAATGCTATCACTTTCATCTAATCCATCCCCGCAATCATCCTCTCCATCACAGATCCAATGTTTAGATATACATTTTTGTGCAGAACAAGCAAATTGGTTCCAAGAACAAGAAGAATCTAGAAAACAAACAAAAATCTTTGTTTTAGATGAAAAAGAAAAAAATATAATTTGAGACTGTCTTAGGACAGATCTGACAATGAGAAAGTCCTTCCTTAGACTCTGCTAAAATAAATTGTCTTATGATAAAACAAGCCAAATTCTTCTTCTCCTATGACAGCTCTATGAAATTTTGACAACAGCCTGTGTATTCCCTCTCAGTGGCCAGGTTATGCAACATTTTTCCTCCCACAGAATTTTCACAGGGTTTGACTTTGAGCTACTCATTACGCTAGCCACTCTCCCCTAAATATATTCCAGGGTGTCATTTAAAAACAAAGACAAAAAACACAACACCTGGTGCACAGATATAAAACAAATATTCCAAGTGTGGTCTAGTCATTCCTTCTAATTTTTAATTGCTTTTTGGAGAAATAGAGGGAAAAAATGTGTCATAGGCAAAATTACAATATGATATATTCACCAGCATATATATTTGTTCTTAATGATGGGGTGACTAAGAAGGTGTAGCTTGATGACAAGTCACCAGTTTCACATCCATACATACTAAACACTTAGATATTTTTACTTCTTTTGAGGACACTAAAGTCTGACTAATAATAATCCAAAATCATTGGTAAGGTGGCTTTTATTTTATTACCAAATTATTCATTTATAATAATGTATTCTATTTAATTCCAAGGTGAGGTTTATGATTGTTCTCCTCCACCCTCAGCCTATCCCTCCACTCAGCATCACCAGACAAGATCCAAAAATCATATCTTTCCAAATTCAGCTATTACAAATGTAAATTGTAATAAAAATAAACATTTAGATTTTGATGCTATAGACTACTTTAAACCTTGTATCTTAATTTAAAATATTCACTTAGATACTTGTAAAAGAGAGAAATTTAGAAAAACTAAAGACTGGAAAAAATGAAACTAAAGAAAATACAACCATCTAATGGCTTCCTATCCAGATACTATGAATCTACATAAACTATTTGTAAAGTTCTCTGTTAATCCTGTTCACAATCTGGCTCTAATGTAAAGATATATAGCATCTTAATCAAACAAAATGCACCTTCATATTTCAAGATGACATTTACTTTTAGAGGAGTTTGACATTTCATAGAGGATCCATTTTTAATCTTTTCTTCTATTTTGTCTATTCACCATAGTGTATGTTATTTGTGTTAAATGAAAATAGTGAATATATGTTTTCTTTCCCTATAGGAAATTTCTTTGGCCTAGAAATAAAAAAATCCATAAATTCTATAAAATAAATTTTAAAAATCTGTCTTGCCTTGCCAAGTAAAATAAGTGTACACACACACAGAAATTAGGAGGCAGGTGGTGAAAGACGAGAGTTTGAGGAAATACAAATTTAAGTACTATTTAAAGCTAAACATGTAATTAATAGAAACATTTAGAATAATTTTAGTCAATAGTAAGTAGGGAGCTAAATCCTTATTTTTCATTGCAGAAAGTAAATATGTTAACATTTTAAATTAATAGGCCCGAAAATAAAGGTACATCATTTAGACCAATGAAGGTAACCACTAACAAAAGCAGGAAAAGTTGAAAGAAAAGTCTGGGGCAGGAGACTTATTCCTCATTTTAAGTTCTTCTGCTCTATGTTAATTTTTGTATTATCTAATAAAAATGATAATTGTTAAAATTAATTAGTAATGTTTTATATAAAAGCCCTATGTAATAAAACACTGGCATATGAATAATAATATGACATATAGAATAACATATAATGTCTCACCACAGTGGAATTCATCAAGTCCATCCTCACAATCTTTCTGACCATCACATACCCAGGTATTCAAAATGCATCTTCCACTAGGACAACCAAAATAATTTTCTTCACATTTGTGTTTGTTTTGAACTGTGATAAAATACAAAATGTAATGTCAAATAATTTGAATTAATCTTAGACTTCCACAATATAGGTAGATAATAAAACAGTAATATTCCTTAACTGGAAGATATAAATAAGAATACTTGAATTAAAAAAAAAAGAGCCAAGATGGTCTCTTCAAGAGGGTCAAGGTCATGAAAACCAAGGAAAAGCTAAAACAAACAAACAAAAAACAACAAAAACCCCAGCACAGACCAGAGGAGACAAGGAAGACATGATAATCAAATCCGATCTAGGATTGGATCCTGGATCTGAAGGAAGATACTAATGAAAAAACTTGTTAAATCCAAATAATGTGGATTCACATTAAGATAAATTAAATAAAATAACTGAGGCAATTATAAAGTGAATGAGCCTAAGGCCAAAGAAGCATCTTTGGTGGAAAATGCCTGTAATTCTATATTCATAAAAATAAATAACATAAAAAGATTAATGGATTTTTACTGAGAAAGTGTGGGCATGGTGCTCCTACTGTCCTATAATCTGAGAATGCTTTGATGAGGTTTATACAAGCCTTCTTTATTTTAAAAAGAAAGACAACTTATAATAGAATCTCTAGAACTGTTAATCATGAGAAATATCATGAGAATCATATGTATTTGTATGTAAAATTATTTTATATATATATTTTTAGATTGTAGAGTTTTGTATTATTCTGACTTCTAAGGCTGCATATAAAATATTAGATTTTTCTCAACTGAATGTCATCAGTTCCCTTGCACCATCAGGTTTACATAGTTTTAGACTGACTGGTCCAGAGCCAATTTGGAAGCAAATTTTAGAGTATATATATTACACTATAATAATCTATTCACACTGTAATAATCACACAACAATAATCCATTGTAGCTGTATTAAGATAATTATTTCATTATATCTTTTCAACTGTCAACTTTGTAGATTAAAAATGAGAGTAAAATTTTTGACAAAATTCACCACTAAACCCAAAAGTCCTGTGATTTATGTCTTACTTTTTCTTAGGACTAGCCTCAATACAAACTAAGGTATTTAGACTGACCCACTACTGGCTTTCTGTCTATCTACCTGTCTTATTAGTCTACATGAGCTCCCCTTTCTTCTTCATTATAATCACAATTCTTTATTTAAAAGTTATTTTAAATAACTAAATTAATAAATTAATAATGTATTAACTAAATTTAATAATATAATTTCACTAAATAATAATTAAGTTAATAGTTAATAGTATAATTACTATTATATAACTATTAGTTAATTATATAACTATAATTAACTAATAGTTAATTTAGTTAATAGTATAATTTAACTAAATAATAATTTAAGTAATAATAAATTAAAAGTTATTTATTTAAAAGTTAACTTTTAAAATAATTTATTAATATTAACAATATATAAAGACCACAGTCATGTTATATTATTATGTATAATATATTATATTAATATAATATATTATATGCGATATATAATAAGTTTTTATATATATGTAAGTTTAATGGGTATCCACTATATGTTACCTTCATATTAATTTTTAAAATTAACTATAGCTACTGTGAGGTACATAATTGTTGTAGAAAGAATAATGGATTAAGAATCTAGACACCTAGGCTCCATGAGTCTAAATCAATGCTACTATATTTCTTTTAAAATATTTTATTTAATTAGAAATATAATGTGGAAGAGTTGTGGTGAGCCACAGTCCCCAGTGTATATAAAAATTCTTCATAAAGCCAGAAAAGTCCTTGAGTTCCTTCTACAATGCAGCTAGCCTTCCAAATCTAGAAGGAACAAAAATGGTATCATAGAATGTTACACACTGTTGCGCACGAAAACAAAAAATAAATAAAAGGAATCTGCTATTGCCCAATTAGGTGATAGATTATGAATTAAAAATATAGGTATTTCACAGTAGATTGTGTGCACGTGTTTATGCTGCTGTATAGAATATCTACGAATATAATTTCTTAAAATATTTCAAAAAATTATTATATGTCAACTAAACATGGAAAAAGTGAGTGGAGCAGCAGGATAAGGAGAAAGAAATATAGTATGAGGACACATTTAATAGTTTCCTATAAATCATATCTACTTCCAGTTACAGTAATTTAACACTCTTCTTTTCTTTTTTTTTTTTTTTTCATTTGTTTTCTGAAATAATTTGAAAGAACAGGATCATGACTTTTTAATGGAAAACATTCTGCTAAGAATACAAATGACACTTTTAGAATTTATGTATGTAAAGATGGTTAAAAGTCAGATATAAATATGCCTTTCTGGCCCTGACTCAGTGATAATTGCTATTACCCCATACTACTATGTCAAAAGATTGTGTAAACTTCATCAAACAGTCTAACATGACAAATACAAGCTGTATGGCATTGAGTAAAGCTAGTGGTAAGAAATGTTTCTCTTTCCCTTTAGTGTATGCATAGTTTTTTCTCACTATGTAATACCTCCCTGGCAACTTTAGAGATCACAAATTTTAAGACTTAATCATCAACTTTAAGAGGATTAATCATGAACTGAACCTTAAAAGGAAATCGATCCAAATATAGAACAGATTTCTTGAGTATCATTTCATAACTCATTAAAAAAGATCAAGGGGCATGTTTGGAACAGGATGATCCCTTGTAATTTACTCATCATTTAAATTTTAATCCTAACCACTGGACATATTTAATAAGTTTATTTTATACAATGAGCCTCTAAAGCTCAAGGTAAGTTTTTTTTTTTTTTTTTTTTTTTTTTCTTTCTAGAATTACCTGGGCATTTTAATTCATCTGAGTAGTCCCCACAGTCGTTAGAACCATCACATATCCAGCTTGGCAGGACACACAGTGAGGTCGAATTACATCTTATAAACCCTGTGGTTTTCACTCCAAGTTTATAGAAATGTGTACAATCTGTATTATCTACAAGGAGGCAAATAGAAAAATGAAAAACACCTCATCTGCAAAGATTAGGAGCCTTCTATGCAGGGCACAGAAACAAGAAACATTAACCTCATTTGAAGAAATAGAAACGCAATTATCCTACACAACAGGGGTTAATTACATATCATCGCTGGGCAAGGTTCAGTGAAACATTGGGCAGTGTTAGACGGAATGCCAAAGGTACCCAGGGATGAACAAACAAAAGGTAATGGAATATCTTACTGCAGTTCTTTTCATCTGAAGCATCTGCGCAATCTATGTTCTGGTTGCACCGTGCTGATCTTGGAATGCATGTTCCATCTGCACAACGGAACTCAACAGCGGCACAGGTTGAAACTGGAAAGACAGGGATGTAAATAAACGGATAGATGAGACAAAAGTGACTCCTTGCTCTAATATTTTGAGTACGGATGGTCCCCAACTTACCACGGTTCTGCACGATTTTTCGACTTTGTTGTAGTGGGAAAGCCATTAAGCTTTCAGTACTTCCGATTTTGAATTTTGATCTTTTTCTGGCTTAGAGATATGCAATAAGATACTCTTTCTTGATGCTGTGCAGCACCAGTGAGCCACAGCTCCCAGTAAGCAGTGTGACCTCGAGGGTAAACAATGAATACACTTACAACCATTCTTTACCCAGACACCATCCTGTTTTTCACTCTCAGTAGAGTAGTCACTAAATTGCATAATATATGCAATACTTTAGTATAGGCTTGTGTTAGATGATTTTGCCTGACTATAGCCTAATGTAATTTGTTCTGAGTACATTTAAAATAGGCTAGGCTAAGCTAAGACATTTGGTAGGTTAGGTTAATAAGTGCATTTTCAACTTACAATATTTTCAACTTATTATGGGTTTATTGGGACCTAACTGTAGTGTAACTTGAGCAAGATCTAAATTTTAACTAATTTATATAATTTTGCTTTATTTTGCTTTAATTTTGGGAAGTCAAACTTGATCCATGGTTCCCAGTTCCATCCCCAAGCTTGGGTTAGATGCCTCATATGTCTTCCCTTGTACCATATTCTTTCCTCTGTTGTGGTACCTACAATAGTTCATTGCAATTGCCTGTTTGTGTATCTGCTCCCGCACTAAGTTGTAAGCTTCATGAAAGCAAGGATTGTGCCTTGTTCCCATGACAGTATCGGTCCAACACCAAGCCAACATACAAAAAAATCAAATGCTGTTGAAAATTCTTTTTCCTTCCAACTTCAAAAGTACAAGGTT
Source organism: Canis lupus familiaris (assembly GCF_011100685.1). NCBI lineage: Eukaryota > Metazoa > Chordata > Mammalia > Carnivora > Canidae > Canis > Canis lupus. The sequence continues at coordinate 44,368,878 of NC_049240.1, forward strand.
ATAACACTAAGCAAATGTCTAGAGGAAGTACAAGGAAATCCCAATCTGGTTGCAAAGAAGTGGAACATTCCCTGCTTTGATAAAAAGAGCCAGACAGACAGTCAGAGAAAGAGACTGAGATGGAGAAACCACTGAACATTTGCTTTATTACTCAGAGGAAATAGCTCAGCAATGTAGAAAGCCTTCCATGCTATGTTATCCTCCTTTATATGGCCATATCACTAACATTTGGTATAGGAAAGATGAATGCCTCATGAAAGAAACATAAATGTGGTATGACTTGTCTCTATTGTTAGAAAGTATGACTTTACGATCCCCTGCTATGCTTAGATGAAAATCAGTTTCAATATGCTGCTGTCATTATATATACCTTATACAGAATAGCTTATGCTTAATCATATATTCCTTTCTACTTTGCTCACACATTCATTACCATATAATGGTTTCCAGCAATATGTTGTGAACAGGTGCATGACATGCTATGTACATTAGATTAGCTTAGGTGAGATTTTTATTCCAAATTCAAATTTCCACAGGTTGATTATGTAAATGTACAACCTGAAGGGCTCTTTGATTATGCCACTTTTACTAGTGTTGATATTTTAAAGACCCTATTTAATTATAAATAGAAATTATATCAATTGTAAATGGTTAAAATGCTACCTTAAAATATGCAAATTTTACTCAAGGGTGTGTGTGTCATTTGTATTTCATAATGCACTGCTCTTATTATATTTAATTGTATCTTGCAATTGTATCCTTATTTGCGCTTAAATGATGATTAGAAGAATAAATGTTTTATTTACAATTTGAATTATAATTGCTTCAGTGTTTTCTTCATTAAAAATAACATCTTATCTTATAAAACAGATAATGCTATTATGACTAGAGATAAATACACTGTTCCAAACATGAAAAAAAAAGATACTCTTCTTTTATGTCTAAAAAAGCAAAATCTCTTCCATATACCTTTCTATTACATTTTACATTCAATATTTTTTCAATAGAAACAGTAAATAAAAGACATAACATAGAAAATAATCATGGCAAGCATTTACATTTTGTTTCTTACTTTGCTATCTATTAGCAATCCCCTATTAAGACATTGTGCTCCTGAAGACTCCTTATAATCCTTTTATTTAGAAGACAGGATTCATTTCTCCTGTGAAACAATATTCTAGACCATGGTAATGTTCCTAGAGAGTCTACAAAGATTTATCTCCCTTGAGTTTCTATCTTACACTTACAGTTAGAATTTAAGAATACCAGAAGGATCTCATGGGGACAGTCACAACTCATTACATCATCTGCATCTCTCCCCAAACTGCCACAGAGAATCTTCTGTGTACATTGCAGGGAGTCCATCTGAGTGGGGATTGGTGGCAGAAAGGGTGAAGAGGAGAATCATGACTCCCATGAACATGAGGATAGCATCTCACATAGTTATGAGGGCTGGAGATCCAGCAATATTACAATAATGGTGTTTCAAAGACTATACTGGGGCCCTCAGGCGGAAGTAAATGTAAAGAATGCCTTGTGAGAGGAGTAGAGATGTGGAGCAAGTGGAACTCAGATTTTGATGGAATTCAGAGAAGAAGAAAGAAAGGAAAGGAATTCTGAGTAGACGAAAAGAAACTATAACTGTGAAGTTGGAAAGGGGAGTTAAGAGTTGCATTTAAAAGAAGAACATGGGGTAAGAGTGAGGTAGGGGCTCAGGAGGACTGAGTAGAGAGTAGAATATTTGCAGGATGTGTTTTTCTACCATTTTCCAATTAAAAATAGGGCTAATGAATCTTGGCGAGAAGGACGGGAAGGCCTATTAGAATACATGCAAGATGCAAATAGGAAGACTTTACTTCAAATCCTCTCTTCACAGAGTCTGTGACTTGATATAGAGTATGGAAACCACCAGAGGGTTAAATAGAATGCTAAGTCACATTGCAATGGGACATACTAAGTGGTTGCAAAATTTCATATGTAGCAGTGGCAAGATGGTTGTGAGGATTAACATCTCCAGCATTTAGAGGCAAGGAAGGAGAGGGAGATAGGAGAAATCCATGGGAACGCAGGAACCGTATTAAATAGGTAAACAAATACCTCTTTTGCCAAAACCTCTTCCTCTATGTTCCTTCAACTATATTTCTTCCTCACTTTTTTGGTCAGTCAAGTATTGAAATTTGTTTCACCCTTAGGGTGATTTTTGAGGGAGAAATATGTTGGAATCTCTAATTTGTCAAGTGAATATGAAAGCTTTCTGACAATTTTTCCTCAGGCTAAAAGTCCTGAAAAAGAGAGAAAAGAAAATAATGCAGTCCAAATAAAGATAATCCAAGTGAGAAATACAAGACTTTTCCCTCCAGATAGTCCAAAAGAAAAAGTAAGCCCACAAAATGTGAGTGAAAACATACCAAGAGCCACCCCAGGAATAGCAATAAGATACTACAAAGGAAGATCTGACAGGGACTGTGGATCAAAGCAGCAGTAAAAGAGAAAGTAAAACCATTCTTTACCTCACATACTTTCTTAATTTTTCTTGCATCCACTTTCTTGATTCCATGTCAGTAAAAAAGATTTAATGAGATAGGAAAGGTATAACATTGATTTTGTGATTTTAGGACATTTCTTATAAATAACTTAAATCAATGTTTTCTCTTCCAACTTCCCTGCCCAGTGGCAGCACAGGGCAGCTGACAAAGAAAGAGAAGGAAAGAAAGAAAAGAAAGAAAAGAAAGAAAAGAAGAAAAGAAAAGAAAAGAAAAGAAAAGAAAAGAAAAGAAAAGAAAAGAAAAAAAAGCTAAGAGGCAAGCATTAAATTTGCTGTCATGTCTCTTTTGTTTACTCTCAAGCCTCATCTTTTATTTTATTTACTGCTTAGGCTCTAAGGGTATGCAAACCCAGAAGGAATGATGATTTCATCTATAGGCATGCTTATTCTTTTCTTTTGCTTATTGTTTGTGGAATCTTCAAAGTTTTGCTCTGAACTTATGAAAAAAAAATACAAAAAAACTAAGACCAGTTTCCTCTCTATCAGGTAGCCTTGGAACTACTTAGCTTTCCAGTTCTCCTAAAGGTGTCCAAGTGATCCGGGCAAGTTCAGATACTTCCCAAGGGGAGTAATTAGAAACATCTCAGTAGGGAGAGAAGGAGGGATATTATGTGCTCTCCTAAACCTATTCACTCAATCTCTCACACACTGGAAGAGGAAACCTAGGGTGACAAACTTTCTGAAGAACTCTTCAAGTTATCCCCCTCTGCTCCCACCCCGCCAGACTGCCTGGGGTCTAAAACTCTCAGGGCAGTTATAAAAGATTTACAAGGCTTTAGGGTTGTGCTTTCCTTCAAATGGAGAAGAAACCAAAACTGATTCCTTGTAACATCCATTTCCACTCTTCCTTGTGGAATAATAATAATAATAATAATAATAAATATTATTAATATAATAGAATCATATTATATTATTAATCATACAATTAATATGATATTATTATGAACATCTAAATTAATTAATATATTAATATTAATATATCGATATATTATAAACTAATTATATGATTAATATACTTTATTATTATGAACATCTAAACTAAAGAAATAAAAGTGCAATAGTACTTCAAATAATTTACAGATGATGCCACTGTAGCCTCTCTCCATAGCCTATCAAACTCTCTCATATATATTGACTTTTTATTGTACTAATTTAAATTCTTCGCGTCTTTATTTACATTAAAAAGTAATAAGTGGTTTGTGTGTGTGTGTCTGCACACAGATATACAACAAAGGACTGCATGTACATGTTGTATGGATGATAGAAACAGAGAAGGACTATCTGGAAGAAAACACTTGGAAAGAAAATTCCTTTTCCATTGTCTTCGAGCCCTTCCGTCCTTCTTTTCAAACTTCATCATCTTTTAGATACTGTAAGGTTCCATTTGCTGCATGGATACACATCTGAATTACTGATTTATAAGATAAACTGGCTTATAGGATATGGACCCAGAGAAATCTCTCCCCTAGGATGTGAAATGTGACTGACAAGGACACCATGTGAACAAATTTGTGAGAAAACTCAAATCCAAAAGATATAACTGTAATAAGTAATCTCTCATCTAAAAAGCCACCCGTTTGTTTCTCCTAAAAGAGAGAGCCCACTTAAATCTACTCATTTCTAGTAAGTAATATAGTGTATGTTTGAGTTTCCACACACACTGTTAGTTTAAATGTCCTACATTCTGCCGGATGAATTTCAAGGCATACATTTTGTTGTTGCTGCTGTTTTAAGGTATCCGATTGCTATTAGTTTTACACTACTCTTACAACAAAATAAAAGTTTTAACAGAAACTTGATTCACAAATGCAGTAGTTATTGCCCAAGGAGCTGGCTGAGCTAGCTATAACCCAGAAATCAAGAGTTTAGCCTACGAAGGGGAAATAACATTTTGAGTTATTTTTATTGTTATTCAGCAGCTGGTATTGACGATGTTAGGCAGGATAAAACCTATCTATATTTTTTGGACGACTTATTTTTTTCACTTACCACATAAGAATTCAATATACACCTACCAGGTGGTGGGTGCTATATTTCATGAACCCAAATTCACTAATTTATTTATCACCTTTGAATTTTTTTTTTTATTTTTTCAAGAAAATCCACTGTAACTTATTCACTTTCCATGGTCCCTCTTATGACCTTTGTTTTAAAATCTGCTTTCTGTATCTTTTGTTCCATTCCTTCACATTCTAGCTTGATATTCTTATCTTTATCCCAGTTTCCTATAACGTCTATCCTAGTTATCCTATAACGTCTTCATTATATTCTCTTTTCCTGCTTGCAAATAACTGATAAAAAATGCCCTTTGGGGGGGTTCTGACTTCTAGTTTGCTTTCCTCCTTTCTTCCAAATACTTCATTTCCCTCCACTTATTCCCTGTAGCTTACTATATTTTATCATTTTTAATCTTTTATAGATAATATGAAATAACAGCTGATTTAATCTGCAAAAGTATTTGGCTCTTCCTACACTACAGTGTCAACCTTAGCTAGTGAGCTACTCAAGTGTTTGGCCAATGTCTTAGTCTAAGATGCAGAGTAACTTCCAAACCAAACTTTTCTAGCTATAAGATGATCTGTACACATTCTGTTCTCTTCCACAACTTTGCATCGTCTTCTCATAGCATCTGTACTTCACATCTTTCCTTTACCATCAATGTTTTATAAAAAAAAAGTCTTACTGTATTTACTCCTTCACCATCCATTTTCTGCACCAACCCAAGGAGATTTGGCTTTTCTTTACCATTCCACTGAATTGACTCGCATGAAGGTAACCAAGAGATTATCTCCTATTTGCCAGGTTCAATGACTGCCTACCTATACCTGCCCTCTTGCCTTCCCTTAACACCTTAAAATGCTAACTGATTAAAAAAAATAATAACAATACATTTCTCATGAAGATCTTTCCATTACTCCATTGGTCAATTTCTCCATTTTTATATTATTAGTGTCTTTTTTTTATTTCAATAGGTAATTCTAATGTACTCTCCTACAACGACTAGTACTCTATACATCCATGAGCTTTCTCTCTGTAGTAAGTCCAAACTCAACACTCCTATTTTAATCTACTATCTGAGCTCCAGATCTGTATCTACCTAAATGTCTTTGGAGCAGCTCTATCTGAATGCCTACAGGTACTCCACTCTCAGAATGCAAACCATCTTTATTATCTTATCCCTGAGCCCACATGAACAAACCCACAAACATAAATTTAAAAAATAATGAAAAACAAATAGTTTTAAAACAGGGAAGAAAACAGTTCACGAAACTTGTCTATTCTTTCTATGTCTATGTTTTCTCTGTTTATTACCCAGGATGGCCTGTTATACCACCTTTAAAAATTCTGTTGTGTATCTGTGTCTCTCCTTTTTATTCTTAGATTTAGCTGCTCTGATAGCCTCCGGTTTTATCTTTCTCATCTCACCATTATAGTTTTTATTTGCACAAACAGTCCCCCCCCCTTTTTTGAAATGTAATTAGATTGTATTGGGTTTCCTTTAAACCTTCAGTGACTCTTTAGTGACTACAAGGTGAAGTTCATGCTCCTTAAACGGTATCAAAAAAAACAACATCAAGTACTGGTTCCTCTCTCTGACTTGACTTATTTCTTTTCCAAACCACTTGCCAATATGCCATTTGGCTCTAACCATATCAAATTATTTGCAGCTTTCAATATTAGGATTTATACTTGAAATTACCTTATATTTTGATCATTCTACCTTATTTATACTTTATTCCAACTCTCCCCCCCAAAAAAAACTTATAGTTTTATATGTGCAATCATTACATCTGATATACACCTTCATATCTTTAAATAACTGTCTTTATTTGGAGTTTGAACTCATTAATATAACTTATTAATTTTATGTCTGTCTTTAATGCATTTTACCCAATGAAATGTGTTCAATGAATGAAGATTTTTAAAGGGAAATTGATTTAGAAAAATCCGTTGGATCCAGATTTTAAGAGGCCTTAAATGTCAGACTAAAAAACTTGTTTGTTATTCTCTAAACACCAAGACTCCATTTGTGAATCTTTATCAGGGCCGTGATTAAAAAAACAAGTGAATGCTTACATAGCATTTGCTATATGCCAAATTCTGTTCTGAGTTTATTTAATATTAATATACTCATTAAATTATTACCTCTTTTCCTACAGCTTGGGAAACTGAGGCATATATTGGATAATATTTTACCCAAAGACAGCATCTTGTTGGGGCTGAGATTCTGTCCTAGATCCTCTGGCTTGCTGATTGGTCCCAGTAAGCACTCTGAAAACACGTTCAATAAAACATCATAGCATGACTAACAACCCTGGAATTAACTAAAGAGTAGAGACAGGGAGACTAGTAAAAGGACTACTATGTTAATCCAGGCTTAAGGCAGATTAAAAGGGAAGATATTTCAAAGAAATATTGGATGATTTATTGATATATGGATAGATGGGTGATAAAATATGGTAGAAAGAAGAATCAAGGATAACACCAAGGTTTATTGTCCAACTGCTAGGAAAATGATGAGGTCATGTGAAAAAACAGAATTGAGAAGTAAAGGAGAGCATTTTTTGGAGCAGTACATTCAGTAGTACACATTCTGGTACAAATGTACAATAAATAAGGCAGTAGAACTGAAGAGATGAGAAATGACAAGAGTTTTGAGGTGAGCAAAGGAATAGAAACCAGAATAGAAAAAAAAAAAAAAGTAAAAAAAAAAAAAAAATCAAAAAAAAAAAAAAAAAAAAAGAAACCAGAATAGAGAATATAGTCATAATTTTCAATGAACTCTAATAACTCCCTTTTGGAGATATTTACCGAAGTGTGGTCCATCTCTATCAGCAGGGGCCACATACCAAAAGGGTAGAAACCACTGTGCTCTCAGGAACACACTATGGAAAAGTTCAGGAGACACTTAGCATAAGAATATTCCTCAGCTGATGCCACATACATTTACCTTTACAGTCCAGTTCATCAGAGTTGTCGCCACAGTCATTTTCACCATCACATAACTTGCTGTGAGGAATGCAACGACGATTGTAGCAAGGCCTGAAACCTCTTCGACAGCTTCTGTTTTCTTATAAAGAAAAGTAGAAACATATTTGGAGGTCTTATAGAGATATTTTCACAAAAAAAAAAAAAAAGAAAATAACAGATGAGTTCTTATTTCAGAATGGATTGTGGATCTATTAAAAAAAAAAGTGTGCCGTGCAGTATCAAAACTCTGGATTAGAATATTCATGCATTAAAGTAATTAATTCATTAAAGACCTTTTTAGACTAAGTGCTTTAACTTCAGTGATTCATACTTGGAGATACTATACCCATATTATTGTTTCTGATATTTGTGTCAGCACAGAAAAAAAGCATATATTCAACTTTCTAGAAGTAAGTCTGTACCTCAAGAATCATAAGACACTCTCAACACCTATTTCCTATCTCCTTTGCATCTCATAAGGCTTTTACAAGAAGACAAAATAGTAGCAAAACATGTATTTCTGAATAAGTGAATCAGAGAATTACCTAAATACCCATAAATTTCTCTTACAAATCATCTAAAAATGTCTACCAGAATTCCTAAGGAGAATAATTGCCTTCTAAATTCTGTTTACCTTAAAGAGAGTCTCCTGACATTTTCCAATTTCAGGCAAAAGGTACCACTTACACTAATAATAGCTGCCATTTATTGAACACTAATTTTGTGCCAGGCTCTATACAGAGCAAATGTAAACATACATTTGTTTATTCAGTGCTCTAAACTAATATTCAAACTAGCTTTGTTTTGTAGGGAGAAGCTAAAATATAGAGAAGTACCCTTGCTCATACTAGTCATACACTAGTAGGTTTTGAAACAAAGATTTAACCTCAGGTGTGATTCTAAAGTCTAGAATCGACACCTAGGGTTGTCAAACTGTAGCTCACAGGAACAAATGCAGCCTGTTTTTGTATAGCTCTGATGCTAAGAATGGATTGTATATTTTAAAATAGTTCTAAAATTTATTTTTTAAATAGAGGATATTTCACAGATAGCACTTTTGGTCCACAAAACCTAAAACCCTTAACTAGCTAACCCTTTTGCAGATAAAGGCAGATAAAGGTTGCCAATCCCTGCTCACATGAATATTACCTTACTCTCAGAAGGTAAAAATAATGTGAAATATATTCTCAATACAATTCATAATAAATGCAAATTTGCAAGCTGATTATTATTCTATTTTTATATGCCTCAAGATTTTTACAGAGTATAGGGTATAACCATTCATTGAAATGAATATGTCATTTGAGGTAAATTCATTAAAATTTTAGTTACAGATCAATCATGGGCAAATTACATCTATCATTTTAACTGAGAGCGTGTGATTCTGCAACATAAAAGAATGAGAGAACTGCCTGCAAATTTCCCAAACTCTACCTTCCTCTTATTTTAACTACTCTTTGATTATTTAAGTATAATTATTATCCAGATAGTAGAACAAAGGAGAAAAGCAGACACCAGATACAGCAATTCCAGATACAGATTCTTGAATTTTACAGAGTATACAATGCCAATACTCTAATATTATAGCGCAAAAATAAATCATACCAATTTAGAAAAAATCCCGAACAGTTCTACAGTAACTATCAATGATTACACACACAGAAGTTTCCAGGTGAAATATTGTTGTAATGAAGGCAAATATCAATTGCCTACTGGGTTCAAAAAGCTAATCTCTACTCCCAAGAAAGAGTGAAAGGTTGACCATCACTTGGTGCCACCTACAGAGACACAGCTGGAGGAATTCCATCCTTGATGGGGAGGATGGCTAATGCAACTCATCCTTTGTACCGAAAGACACTAACCCTGAGCCAATCCTGAGACAAGAATAGGGACAACACTTTGATATCAATTCAACAACATGCTATCATTAACTGCTGGTCGATCTTTGCTGCAGAGTAAACTTACAGTACGTACCAATAACTAATATTTCTGCCTTCCATCTTTAAGAATGTAAGCCTAAAACCTATCACTACATGATGAATAAGTAGACAGCTTAAAAGAAAGGCCCCTGTGGCATCTAAACTTGTACTTTGTAGGTGGAAGGCTATGAGGAAATTCTTCACTGACTATGGTAGGTATCAAATAGGACATAAGAAGTCCCATTTGAACAAGAACACAAAGCCAAACTCAATTAATTGCCTTATAGCCACATGTTAATGAGAGACATTAAGGAAATCATACGTATAAATGAAATGGAGACAATCAAACCAAAAATTATGAAAATAATTACAAACTTCTCTCAGAAGTGAACATGCATCACATATCAGACACTTACCACAGTAGAGCAGTTTCTCGTCTGACTTATCCTTACAGTGAGGTGTGCCATCACAGGTGAGCTGATAGTCAATACATTCTCCATTTCCACACTCAAACTCTGAATACATGTTGCAAGAGGAATTTTTAGCTGAAGGGGAAAAAAGACAATGTTTTGACTCAATAGCAAACATCTCTCATACCATGATAACTGTTTCCCTTAATCTTCATTATAAAACTAAACTAAAATTTATCAAAGTATAAAATCAAATAAAGGGCAAGGGTTTCTGGCATTTCTTTACGAAAAAAATTAAAGGAACACCTTTTTGTTCGCTGTTTTCACATTCCCTTTCTAAAATTTTGGGGAGTTGCCTCACTTCATTTTTCTTTTATACTTAGTTGTATACGTCTTGCTAATTATTTTCTGACTGTATATGCATGAAAAGAAGGATGGGCTTAAATTTGGGTGACTATATTTATGCATTTTGCTTAGCAACTACCTTAAAAATAAATTGTCAAAAAGAGTCAGTTAAATGAGCTCTGTACATATTGAGAGAAGGTTCTTTTTGTGTTTTTTTTCTTATTGGAAACTATAATATATTCTTTAATACACTGATATTTTTCAGTACACAGAGTTAGCATTTTGATTTCTTTATTTTTGTTTGAGTATAGTTGATGCTCAATGTTATATTAGTTTCAAGTGTAGAGTTCTCATTTTTTAATGCCTGACTTGATTCATCTTATTTAAATCTACCTCCAACTGATCTCCCTCCTCATCTACCTTTGGAAGAAATCTCTTTAGCAGCTTTCCCCATTCAGAAGTCCTGAAATTGCTAAAAGTATCCTCATCGGCCTTTTGTTCTACCCACAGTGAGAGGTACCAGGGGGCAGAACTGCACACTGGGCCAGCATCTACTCCTTGAGGTGCACAGGAAACTGTGGTTGAACTGAAGGAGACTGACAAGCTGAAAAGCATGTGCCCGAGAAGTGTATAGGCTCCAAATGACCACTGTCATAATGTCCCACTTCTAACTCTCCATATTTTTTGTAAAAAATGAAAAGTCTGAGTTTTTATGTGACTTGCCCAATCTGTGAGCAAAGACCAATGGCAACAAAGTACTCACAAACAAACAAACACCCATCTTTCTACAGCTAGGTTTCATCCCTGGAATGCCAGTATGTGACCCTTATTTAGAAAGATCATCTGGGGTAAAACGGACCTATTTTTATTCTTAAATAATAGATTTACCAGTAAACATTTAGAATTCGATTTTGTGGTTGCATCATGTGTTATTGGTTTGCTTGTACTCACTCCATTGCTTGTTGAATAATTGTACAGTGAAATCCAGTCATACTAATTATATTGGAGGTAATTGGAATTCATTTATCTCTATTAATGCAGAAAACAGCTTAATTTTATAATTTACTATCAATTTCTTTTGAAAGTTGTATTTTAGAAATATTCAATTACACAGCTACTCATACTATTTGAAGTTTCCAGTGTTTTATTTCTTTGTTAGTCCTAGAATGCATCTCATCTTTACAGATTATCTATTGGTCTATCTACTGATGACTTCTAATTAAAATCTTTCAACGGCATTTTTTTCTTGGTACAGTCGAAATTCAACTGGTCAGGTAGAAAGTCAATTTAGAGAAAGTAACAAATAATTTAAAAATCTAAAAATATCGTTAGCTTTAAAGGAACAAGCATTAAGAAGGGTACTGACATTGCTGCACATGATCACATTCAAGCAGGAACTGAACAAAATTCATTTACTGGGAGGCTACTGATGTTCCCAACTTATTCTATCTACTTTCAACACATCTTGTTTAACTTCTCACTTCTAATGAGAATTAACTGTTATGATTGAAGATGCAAATTTTGCTTTTATAATCATTATGACTTTGAGGGAAAAAATATTCACAACAAAAAAATGTTTTTATTACATAAAATCAAGCCTTATAAAAGCAAAACTGTTGCTTAGGTATGTTCATTCGAACTAGCATTGAGTGTTACGCTTCTTCGCAGAAACAAAAATGTGGTTCAGCTGTCCTCTAATTCTCTCATGATGTAATTACTTCAATTATATTTGTTATTCTTCTGTTGTGGATGTTGATAAGGTTAGGAATCTTGTGTAAAGTGGAATTGCCTAATCTTTTTGTCAAGAGTTATGACAACACATGGTTTTCCCTCCCTTGTCCTGAGGGTGGTGCCTTTCCCCCCTTCAACCCTGCCATTAACATTCACGAACTGCTCTGGGTGAACTAACTCAGATGTGGATATAGACATGCCAGATACATCTTCGTTTCCAAAGATGGATTTGACAAAAAGTTACTTTCCAATCTCTCTCTGCTGGGCCACAGGATTTCAATATGAATGTACCATGGATCCAGGATGCTTCTATAAAGGTCTGTCAGCTCTGAAGAATCAAATATCACTCTGTAGTTGCATGTGAATACAACTGTGCTTGTTTAAAAGATAGTTTTCTTTCTGAATCATTCCCTCTCATCAATAGAGAGAAGCAGGTGGCTTAGTAGGGACAGATGTATCTAATCTATTTTGGAGCAAGGACAGGCATCCACTGTATACAAATAAGCCTTGCTGTTTTGACTAGAGGCATTGGTTTTCTACTGGCCTGTAGTGACCTGTGAAAGAAACATGAGTGATTCTAATGCATGACTAACACTCCAGGCTTACAGATGGCATCAGATCCAGACCATTACAGCTGAAACCACAAAAGCAAACTGAAAGAGTTTAAGCAATTACCCGAGCAATTCAAGGAAGTGTTAGGTTACTAAGAATTATGGGAATTTGAGGCTCGAATTATTAAAATTGGCTGTCTTCATTTAAAGTTCACTGACCAATTGCATCATTCCCGTTTGCTTTGGCACAGTCTTAAATAAAAGTCAGAGGTGCCCTTTCTTTCACTAAGAGGTGCCCTTTGGGTTGTAGTACCAAATTGCAAAGTGAAAACATATGTCTATATTCTTGTATTAGGTGCAATAGTTTTCAAGGTAAAGAAGAGGATGTTAAAGTGCTTGTATTAAAGTACACAACAGATAAAAGAGAAGATCCCTCTGGTAAATAAAGACCAAAAAAAGACTAAAGATAAAGATGAAATATACTTATACTATTTGATATTTATTTTTATAATGTAGACATATATACCTCTGTTGATTTTCTAAGATGAAGATATAAGATGAGGATATGGATGAAAAGAGAAAAAAAAATAAAGCGATTGCCACATCCTGAGAGCGAGTTCACTAATTTCCAACAAGATGTCTCTTGTCTTTCTTATACACAAATAGTCTTAATGTTAAAGATAAATTAACATTCTTTATGTTACTGGCTAATTTCTCATGGCAATATTGGAACACTTGAACCCTTATTTATTTTGGAAACAGTTTGAAAACTTAGCTGCTAATAAGTGTATACTGTAATGGTACTAATTAAAGATTGTAATGCCTTTTGGGAGGTATAAACATCATGCAAGGCTGCAATGTTACATTCTTAATTAACCGTTTGGAAATGATTACAAATAAGCTGCATGAACCATTCTCTCTCATTTACATACTGTGACAGACTGAGTGGTTTTACTACAAGGCTACTGATCTACTGCCTATATATTGGTTTATTTCAGATTTAATTAATTTTGCTATTGACTTAATTCTCAAAGTTGTAACTCAAGTTTTCAGATAATTTGCAGGTATTTCTCTAACTCATCAAACACCTTCCAGCCCACAATAGGCGATACACCATTTGTCACTGTTCTGGTTATCATTATCTATCATATGGTGTAACAACTAAGTAGAGTGGTGAATTGAGTTCTTTTTAGAATAGAAAGATATGCCAACTGGGCCTCTAGGATTGGAAGAGAGTACAATTTCATGAATATCAAGACAATTTCAATATCCATGTATGCCTTTTGAGTAGTTATGTCATATCACATTTCAATTGTCTTTACTTACTCACACATCTGTTGTCATCTAGCAGTATTCGATCCCCCCTGCAGGAACAATTCACTCTCCCATTAGGAGTTAAAAGGCACAGATCATGGCAACCTCCATTTGATAATGAACATGGAGAAAGTTCACCTGCAATGAAGAGACTATTGGTAACATTTTATATTGAATTTCTATTCTTTGTTAGATTAACAGTAAACTGTTAGGCTGCCCCTCTCAAAGATATAAACAAGGAATATTCAGGACTTTGGAAAATCCAAACATCATAAGAGGTAAAAACATTAGAAAAGCTTGCAACATAAGCCACTACATCTTCTAGAACATTTGTCAAGGATGCCATGGCATCAAATGAACTAGTTTTACTAAAAAAACATACTGATGCCTTAAGCTGCAATTTTTGTAGGTATTTCAGTGATTAAAGAACTTTTCAACCCACATGTAAAGCTTATTTAGCAAGAAGTATTATTTTCATGGAAACGACTTGATTTGAATGTTCGAAGATTGAGAGTGAGAGAGAATAAATTTCCAGAAACAAGTAAGTAAAAAGGAATTGTTCTTCTGGTGATAAATGAAGAACTACAGAAATTACCTTGAGCCTTTCAGATAATTTTAATATACTGAATAGGCAAATCCTGAACACTATCTACAGGAACGTTAAAAAAAATCAACTAAGTATTACTGGAAAACATAATTTTTTGCAAAGATTATATAATTAAGAAATACATTAAGTTTCTAGTGTAACTTACAGCTATTGGTGTCATTGGCAACAGCTATGATTCCCATTGGTTGATGTGGAATATCAGAACGAAGAATTTTTGTATCTCCTCCTGTGTACTTGTTGGAACGCAGAATAGCTCTTCTTCCCCAGTCTGACCAGAAGATATAATTGTCATAAACAGCCAAACTGAGGAAAGTTCCTGGACCAGATTTGACAATCACCTGAAATAAATTTAAATATATGTTTTTTTTTAAATGAATATATAGACATTTCTATCTCCACATCTATTTTTGCTTCAAAAAGTTTTTTTTAAAGATTAAGATTAGTTGCATTTAATCAATGAAAATCATCATTTAAAAGATGCATCTTACTAAATGTATCATAAAATTCTTTATAGTTTATTTTAACTGTTTGAATCATTATTAGTTTTTATAACGTGTTTATTTAATATTTTCAGTATATCACAATTTACTGATCATTTAGTTCATATAAACAACTGCATTTTTTCAGTATTATAAAACAAAATCACCAGGTCAAAAATATGAGATGATTACTAATAAGCACTGTCCTTTAATAAGAATCATCAGTCATCCAGTGAACACTCATCAAGCTATCAGAACTATAAAAGGAATATAAAGAACTATAAGACTCAGGTTTTTCCTTCAGGAATCGTTCACCATGAATAACTAAACCAGATATACATGAATTGGCAATAAAAGTTTAAAAGTAATGACCAAACTTCCACTTAGACCATATTAAAGGACTAGATTTATCTTCTGAATAAAACAACTAAAAAATGAATAAAATATATAAAACAAGTCTTTTCAGCACATTGGACATAAGGTAAGAAAGGACAATGATTCCTAATTAACTTAGGAAATAAACTGAGTGAGTCTCATGATGGCCATGGCTAAATGCCTGAGAGATTCAGGTAGCACCAAAGTACAAAAGAACCCAACAGAACCTAGACAACTCCCTGAGAGGGATAGGGCTGAGAATTAAAGGAGGCCAATAGGTTAGATCTCACAGGGTAGAGTGTCAGAGAAGAGAATGTAACATAAAGAGAACTCTAGATATCTGCAAAGGGTTCTCCTAGAATAGTCAGCCAAGTACTAAGCACAAGCACACACATCTGAAGCAACTTTGGGTTGATGAAAGGGCTATACAAAAGGATCAGAGAGAAGAGTTCCAAAATTCACACAGGTCCATGAATTGTGCTTGTTAATACCAACCAGACTTGAAAACTTTCCACTTCATAGGGAGTCTGAATAGAGTACCTAGAAGAGTCTTGCCTCAGCAATGAGAAATAAAAATTAACCCCAGACTAACTCTGGTTTACTCCTGTCTAACAAAACTTAAAGGAAGAACTCAAAGGATCAAATTGTTTCCAAATAGCTTAACCATTTCCCAGAACACAGCTCAGGTATTTTAGTGGAAATATGAAAAATTTGCCACTAAGCCACTATAAGACAAGATACAAAAGAAAAAGAAATGTCTCAAATTAATGACCTCAGTGTCCATCTTAAAAAACTAGAAGAAAACAATAAAAAAGTTAAACCTAAAGTATAGAAAGGAAAATAAAAGTAGAGAAATCAAAGAAATAGAAAACAGAAAAAACAATAGAGAAAAATCAATAAAATTTAAAATAAATGGCTATTTGAGAAGCATAAAATAGATAATACATAATGATGAAGGGGGGGTTAACCCAGAAATAAAGATTAATTTAACATTAAAAAAACTAACAGTATAATTTACCATATTAACAAAACAAAAGTGACAACACATATGAAGATCTTAATAAATGCAAAGAAATTATTTATAAGATCTAACATCAGTTCCTGATAAAGACTCAGAATAGATATTAAACTAGGAACAATAGGAATGATCACTCTCCCTTCTACTCAAATTTGTCCTACAGTTTCTAGGCAGAATAATAAGGCAAGAAAACATTTTTTTTTTCCAGATGGGAGAGGAGGAAGAAATCAAACTGTATTTATTTTCAGATAACACAATCTAATCCTCTACATAAAAAAATTCAATAGAATCTACAAAACAAAAAAACCTGCTTAGGATAACTAATATATCTAGTAAAACTATAGGACACAAGGTTGCTATAAAAATTTCTGTATATTAACAATAAATAATTGAAAATTAATATAAGAAAACTTATACAGTAGTATCAACAAACAATAAATACTTAGTAACTTATATAAAAATATGTACAAGAACCTAAAAACTATAAAATTTTGTTAAGAGTAACTAATAAAAACCTGAAAAAATAAAGAGATATATTCTATTCATGGTTTGTAAGATTCAAGCTATTGAGATGTCATCTCTTCTCAAATTGGTAAATTATACCTAATCCCAATTAAAACCCGGCAGACATTTCCTAGAAATTGACAAGCTGATTCTAAATTTCATATGGAAATGCAAAATATTTTGTATACATAAAAATGGCAAAAAAAGTTGGTTGATTAACATTACTTCATTTCAAGACATAATAAATTGACAGTTACCAAGAGGATATATGTAGTATTAGAAAAAGAGAAATACATCCGTGAAACAGATGAGAGAGTTCACAAACAGACCCATACATTTACGAATAACTAATTTTTGACAATTTTTTTAAAAAGGATAGTTTTTTCAGCAAATGATACTTGAATAAATAAATATGCATACACAAAAATTAAACTATCATCTTATTAAGAAATAAACTGGAAATTTATCACAGACCTAAATGAAAAATTTAAAACTTTAAAACTAAAGAAAAATATGGAAGAAAATTTTTATGATCGTGGGGTAAGCAAATATTTCTTAGGTATGACATCAAAACCATGATTGATCAAAAAGATCTATAAAATGAACTCAGTCAAATTAGAAAACCTCTACACTTCAAAGGATAATGGTAAGACAATGAAAAGGTTAGTCACAAACTAAAAAAATTTGCAAATCTTAGGTCTAACAAAGGATATATATTAAGAAAAAAAACCTACCAAAACTCAAAAATATAATGAATATATAATCCAATAAAGAATGGGAAGCATTTTTGAAGCGACACTTTATTCAAGAAAGAATACACTTTATTCATGTATATACGTGGCAAATAAGCATAGAAAAAAAGATTATTGGCATCATTAGACATTAGGGAAATAAAATTACTGCACCATTCTTAGAATAAAGTTAAAATGGCCAGCAAACCAAGTGTTGGTGAGGTTATGGAAGAACTTGTAGGAATGGGAAATGGTACTACCAAATATGGAAAACAATTTGGCATTTTCTTAAAAAGTTAAACATATAACTAGCATATGATCTACCCTTCTATTTCCTAGTGTTTATTTACCCAATAAAATTAAAGAATATATCTATATCAAGACTTGTACACAAATGTTCATAGCAACTCCACCTACAATAAGCATAGATTGGAAGCCACTCAATGCCCATGTGCAGATATATGCATAAACAAATCACATATATCCATATTATTCTATGCTTGGGTATGTCCTCAGAAACTCAACATTAGCAAAAATCTTACTAAGTCAGATTAGCCAGAATCCCCCACTCTTGATATCTGATCACTGTCAATATCTGACTAAATTCTTCATCCCTTGTACTCCCACGGTGGAGTCTGATCACTTTGGCTTGCCATTACCAAGAACCTTGGGACACCTGGGTGGCTCAGTGGCAGGGTGCCTGTCTTCGGCTCAGGGAGGTATCCCAGGATCTGGGATCGAGTCCCACATCCGGCTCCCTACAAGGAGCCTGCTTCTCCCTCTGCCTATGTCTCTACCTCTCTCTCAGTCTGTATCTTTCATGAATAAATAAATAAATCTGAAAAAAAAAAAGAATCTTGTTAGGTCAGTGTACCCAGAATCTTCCCTTACTTCTGATATTTCCTCTGAGTAGGTGTCCATCCATTAACAACCCACTCTGCTCCTTGACTATAAATTTCTACTTTTCCTTGTGTTTGGTGTTGAGCACATTTCTTTCCTCTACTACAAAATTCCATTGCAATACTCCCTTCTATCTCTTGTGTTGGTTCTGAAAATAGCTTGCATTGGTTTTTTAACAAGTGTCATGAATATATTTTTTGCCTTAACACATACAATGTAATACCATTGAGAAAAAAAAAAAAAGATGAACTATTTGATGCATGTAATGATATGGATGGATTCCGAATAATTATGCCAAGTGAAAGAAGCCAGAAAAAAGAAATACATAGTATAAGATACCACTTAAATAAACTAGAAAAAAAATGCAAACTAATCTATGGTGACAAAAAACAGTGTTTCCCATGGACAGAGTGGGGCAGGGGTGGGATGGAAAGAGAGGGATTAAAAGGGAAATTAGTGGATTTATCATCTAGTCATTTTATTTAGTTTTTGCTTCTAAACCTAAACCATAGGTGGCCTACCCATATAGTTCTCAACTCTTTATGAAATCAGTGGATGAATAAAGCAATAGTTTATTTTTTTAAATATTTTATTTATTCATGAGAGACACAGAGAGGGAGGCAGAGACACAGGCAGAGGGAGAAGCAGGCTCCATGCAGGGAGCCCGATGTGGAACTCGATCCTGGGTCCCCAGGATTATGCCCTGGGCCGAAGGCAGGCACTAAACCACTGAGCCACCCAGGCATCCCTAAAGCAATACTTTAAATATGAGTATATGCTTGTTAGTTGAATGAAGAGATCACCAAAAGAGAGAATGTGACATGAAAAATTAAAGAAAATAATCTTACCACAGAGATATAATCATTCATCATTTTGAATTAAGAATATATATATATATTTTTTTTTTAAGAATATATATTTTTATATCTGTCTCTATTCTCCCTTTCCCCCCCCTCCCACAAGAAAGCAAGCACTGCAAGCCAGGAGGAGGGCTGTCGTCTGATCCTGACCATGCTGGCACCCTGATCTTGATTTTCAGTCTCTAGGACTGTAAAAAATAAATTTCTGTTGCTTTAGCTACCCAGTCTATGTCATTTTGTTATAGCAGCCTGAGCTGATTAAGCCAACAGTTTCACTCCTTCCTTTAGAAGAGCCAACCTTTAAGATTTGTATCTACTTTAAATTTCAATGAATATTTTTTTTTAATCAAAATGATGAAGGAAAGATTGTTTGCTACGAGAATAAAAATGATAGCTACCTGGGAAGATTTTCCTGAGAAAGAGAATGATAAACAGTCAATAGGAGAGGAAAAGAGAAAGACAGAAGGAAGGGCTTTGGGCAGAGGGAATACACAGTGTGAGAGTCAAGAGTAAGGAGGAACAGAAAATGTGGGGGAAATGAATGAAGGTTAAGGGAGCATGAGGGTCGCTCAGACATCTAAGAAGATCCCATGAAGAGCCTGAGGAGAAAGGGTAGAAGGGCAAATGTTTAGGGCCTTCCTTCTTATAGACCAAGGCTGTCAATCTGACTGTTGTTCCAAAAATTATAGCAATAATTAATAATAATAATAATTTTAAAAACTCATGTTTTATTGGTTTGTAGTTTTAAAGATTATTCTGCTTCTACTGTAGAGAGCAGATTTGATAAAAACAAAAAAGCTGCAGAGAGACCAATTAAGATCAGCTGCATTTGACCAGAAGAAAGGGTAACACTTGATATTTTAAGAAGGGTGAAGAACACAAATATTAGAGCAGTATTTGCAAATGAAGCACTTCCTAATTTACTTTTTATCAAAACTCATGAGGCTTTTCATTTCATTCATTCATTCATTCATTCATTCGTCTTTTTACCTTTTTTTTTCTGGTAAATATTACAAACTAACACTTCACAAATGCTTACAATTTATGGGGTAGGTACATAATACATGTATCAAACCTAATTTTAATCTTCACATTAACAGAGATCATTTCATTCCACATTTCACTGGTAAGGACTGAAGCTTAACAATCAACCCACAGTCACAGATTTACTGAGTGATTTGAGCCTTCTACATATAAAATTTGCTTTAGTTAAAGAAAGTAGAGAAATTCTTCTTCATATATTGGCATATATGTATGTACTGTCTTTATTATTTTATCCATGTTCCTTCAAGTTAGAAACTCTAGTAACACCTTCGATTCCCTTTTCTATCCAGGATCATATTTTGCATGAACAAAATATACACATTGATGAATCACTAAGAATGAAAGCAAAATTCTAATAATTAGTTGTAAATAAAATTAGTTGTCTTTTTAATGAAGGACAAATAGCTAGTCTCATGACAAAGTTTTTCTATGGTACCAAAAGTCTATTTGGCATACAGCAATTTTTATGAATTTTAATACTTATTGAGTCTAGTATTTACTTCTCTACTTCTGCTGACACAGAGAAAGAGGAAAAAAGTAACATTAAAACCAGTCTATAATTATGCATGTTGCTTTAATAGGGTACAGTAGGGTCTACTAAGAATGAGCTGACTCCAGACATCTCATTCCACCAGTTAGAGTTCCATGTGGAACAGAGATGTGAAACCCACTACATTTTACTTTCTCATCTCCAAGTTAAAACATTTTTATCATAAGTTCAAAAATACTGCACCTTGCAAGCCTAATCAGCATCTTCATTTACAGTGCAAAAGCTCTGTCATCAAAAACTGCACTTTACCATGTTATATGGTAATGTACCATTACGGCATAATTTTGAGGCATTTTCACCTTGAACCTATAAAAAGGCTCATGTTTCAATATAAGAATTCATGGTCATTTAGAAAATGCATTCCTGGATACAGTCACTGAATCTCACATGTGTCCTCTAGATAGACAATTAAATTTGTGATACCACATAGACTTGAAATTATGTGTCAGGAATTTAATCACTAATCATATGATTTTCCACCTTGAAACTTCCTTGGTGCCTTATTGGTAGCACTAGAACCAATGAGAGAATACAAAAATACAGTTTTATAAACCAGACAACTTATTTCTAACACCCAGATGCTAAATGTTAAACTAAATGATTTAAAAGCCAAGAAAATAGGAAGCTTCCCAAACACCCTAGTTGACTGCCTCACTGACAAGATGGTAAGCGATCATTAAGAGAAATAACAACTTGGCCCCTGCTATATGGTCAGGCATGACAAAGTGTTATAGGTTGCAAAGAAACATCTGCTGTTGCTTTAGCTTTGGAGAGAATGGTGATGTGGTAAATCAGCAACTCATAACTGAGAAATATCTAATTTCAGAATAGCTGGCTGCATTTAAGTTGCCTGATGAGTGTGTTTGAAAAATATGAAGTATCAAAACGTCCTTAGTGTCCAACCAAATTTGAAAAGAACAACATTCACAGCAATCCTCTAAAAGACCACCTATTGTGTTACCAGCCTCAGTTAAAGAGGTAAACCCATCCTAGAGAAAGATTAGAGAATGAATTATTTTGATTTTATACTCTCTCTTTCTGATTTCTCTTTTGACTATACTCAACCAGATGCCAGTGGACAAGTCAGATGACTCCAAGAAAGTCTTCTGGGGGCCGAAAACAGGTGGAAGAAAGCAAGGAAAAGATCTCAAGGATACGCCTGAAAGAAGTAGTAGAAGGGAACCCTATTCTGAGGCTAATTTATCCCCCCAAATAAGCCATTTGGCTTCTTGGAACTCAGTCCTCTAATATATAATAAAAAATAAAAGGCAATGATTCAGTCTTGCTCTTATTTTAAGGAAAAGAGAAAGGATGGGATATTCCTTAAGGTCACTGAGATGACTAAAAAGAAGAATAAACTGTGATATCCCTGAAGTGTTATAGCCAGTCCTAACTGGAATTTGAGCAGTTTTCTAATGTTTTGTGTGCCTTCATATATGATTGCAGTATTAAATTGTCCAAATTCTAAGGTATATATATTAGGCAGTTTGAAAATCATACGATGACTGTATTGATAAAGAGTAAACATAAAAGAAAACCTGAATATATTTTTCCATAAGTTATTTCTGCTCTGAATTCCTTCCAAAAATGTCCACCATGAGACCCATTCAGGAGTGACTTCCTTGAGAACTCTCTCCTTGCTGCCCACAGCCAAATGACTCCTTCCTCTGCATATCCAGACAGTTTCTACACACATTTATTGTGACACTCAACAGAGAATTTCATAAGGGCTTATATTTTATCCATATCCCTGGCAAGGCTAAAATATTTGAAAGCAACAATTCTATCTTTTCGTTTCTGTGACTCAAGTGCTTAGAATAGAACATATTTAACATGCGATGATTATCAAATCAGTTCATAAAACAGTGATTAGAAAACCTTGCTTCTTGTGTTTGGGTTTCTTTCTTTCACTTCCTATTTTTATAAAGGTATATTTTTATGAACTTTGAACTCAGCTTTGTGCTTTATTTGGTTGTGTACCCAAAGATATAATCTTTTCTTTGTAAAACAGTATTACTAAATTTGTGTTCTACCGAAGAACTGTAGGCATAATCTTCTCAGGATCACATTCATGCCTTTGATAAATATTTCAATGCTGTTACTCTCTAGATCATTGTCTAAATAAAACTCTCCTGGCATTTTAATATTTTACTAGAAAAAGTGAAGAGGTAGTCAAAGAAGTATATATTAAATCAAAACCTCATATGTCAAAGTTATACTAAAATGCCAGTCTTAATTTTTCAAATTGGGATTTACTGAATATCTAACAAAAATCAAATATTATCTTAGATGCTACATTGTAAGAAAAAAAGAAAGATTTAAAAAAAAAAGAAAGAAAGAAAGAAAGAAAGAAAGAAAGAAAGAAAGAAAGAAAGAAAGAGGTGTCCTGCACAA
Source organism: Canis lupus familiaris (assembly GCF_011100685.1). NCBI lineage: Eukaryota > Metazoa > Chordata > Mammalia > Carnivora > Canidae > Canis > Canis lupus. The sequence goes on from NC_049240.1 coordinate 44,392,126, forward strand.
AAGGATGCTTGTTTGTATTAATGAAGATGTGCTTTCCAGTGTGCATATGTCTGAATAAAACTGTACATGGGCAGGGTAGAAACTAATTTAATGCTACATTTGAAAAGAAAGAATAGCCTAAGATTATCACCCTGGTCTCTGAAGTCAGAATATTTGGGTCTGTTTTCGAACCTTTTCTTATCATGCAAACTGAGACTTGTTATTTCACTTCTCCAGGCCTCTTTTTCTTCTTATTTAACGAAAACAGAATATATATCATAAAATTTTAAAACCTGTTAAATAATACAAAACATTTAGCATGGTTACATATTAGCTTTCATAAATGTTTGCTGTAATTATTTTCACATGACATGGTAGCAATGAGATAGGCTTGTAAAATAAGTATTTTCAAATTCTTTGAGTCCCATTCCTATTTTCCAAAGTGTTACAAATGATAAAGAATCAACTTAAAAATAAACTTTTACAATAGATTTCCATTTGTAAACAATGCCTTTTCAACTTCCGTGATTATCACATCTTCAAACCTATGCTTAGAGGTAAAATTAATATCTGTTTTGGTAAAATCCTTGAGTTTCACTTCATTTCTTGGTTGCATGTCAACTGGAAATTTCTACTAAGAGCCACAAAAGTTACACCAATTTATTTATTTTGAGAGAAAATTAAAAAACAGTGATTTTAATTAAGCAGTCATATTACATTGAAGCTGGCTTTCCTAAAGTGTTAGAACCACAACTGAGGGGCACCTGGGTGGCCCAGTGGTTGAGTGTCTGCCTTTGGCTCAGGTTGTGATCCCAGGGTCCTGGGATCGAGTTCCACATCAGGCTCCCTATAGGGAGCCTGCTTTTCCCTCTGCCTCTCTCTGTGTGTCTCATAAATAAATAAATAAAATCTTAAAAAAAAAAACAAAAAAAAACTACAACTGATTTTCAGTTTTGGAAATCAAAACGTTTTGTTGTTTATATAAGGAGAGATGTTATATCTCTTATATCTCTCTGGATCATATTGCTCTAAACAGTTTCATGATTGCTAATCAAAACAAAACAACAACAACAAAAAACCTTATTTGATTTGTCAAAAGTCACTTTGAGAAAGTAATGAAATATTTGTGATTGAAAGTTATATCCAAAAAAAAAATTAAAAAAAAAAAAGAAAGTTATATCCAAAATGTTTACTTAAGCCTTTTTATTTATTAATATTATATTATTATTGATATATAAAATTATAATATATGATATTACTATATTACTGATACATTATATTTGTTAAATTTTATACATGGCCATTGGCTATTCCAAAGTCACTTTAGTAAATGTGAACTTATTTATAAAATTATATGTTGGTAGCAAGGTGAGTTAATAAAAATCTATTTGAATTTTCATAAATACATACTAACATCATCTTAAAATTCCTCTTTATTAATTAAATTAAAAGACATAAGTGTTGAAAAAATAAAAACTCAATTAAAACTACTATAGGATCTGTATATACTTTCATATCCACATCTTCTTTACATATAGTTTTCTTTTAAACTGACTTTACCAAAGCATAATTTACATACAAAATGAGTTGAACTTATTTTTAACAATTGCTATAATCCTGCACATACTCCTTTCCACCTCTAACTTCCAACCTCACATCCTTTTCCTCGGAAGTAAACACTGTCATCAGTTTCTTGAGTGATAATACAGTCTTGTAAAATGCCGCTTAATTTTAGAATTGCAAAAAGTCTTAAACAGTTAAGTGTGATTGCCTATAATCTTTAAAATTAAGAAACATACTGTAGAAATGTGTCTTAATTTAAAATTCATCTTATTGAATAGAAGTCAATTAAATGAAACAAAAACTCAAAACAAAAAAATTAACATGAACACACAAAATGTAATTAAAAAGTAACAACATTCTTACAACCAGATGTGAGTGTGTCTATACATCTAATCTTTTTCAAGACCCTTCAAAATCCTTGAAATAGTCTATGATGTCTTATATGACCTGATCCCTGTTACCTCTCTGGAATTATCACCTACAATTCTCTATATTCAAGCTCTCTCTATCCTGGTCACAGTGATCTGATTGTGTCTCAAATATACAAAGCACATATAAAGTTTCACACAGGCTGCTCCCTTTGCCTGAGAGACTGGTGCCCAAAATAGCTACCTGGCCAACTGGTTCACCCCTTTAGCTCAAAATCACTTTTTTCAATTAGGGAGACCTATCTTGATTTCCCTACAACAACCTGACTCCCTCTACTGTCACACTCAATTCCTTTCTCATACTCTATTATATATGTAATAAAATTAATGAACTTCAAAAACATTTGTTACGTGAAAAAAGCTAGTAACAAAGGACCATATGTTCTATTTATATGAAATATCCAGAATAGACAAATCTGTAGAGACAGTAGTAGATGGATTCATGGTTGCCAATGGATAGGAGGAGGGAAGGCCGAGGATCAATGGCTGAGGATGCAAGGTTTCTCCGTAGTGTGATGAAATGCTCTAAAATTGATTGTGATAATGATTGCACAACTCTATGAATATACGAAAAGCATTTTATTGCATGTTCAATTTAAAAGGGTGAATTGTATGGTATGAAATGATATTTTAATCAATCTGTTAAAAAGAAAAAGAAGGAAGAAGAGAAGGAAGAAGTCATGGAGACATGATTTGATTCTAAGCTCCAGGAACAATGCCCTTAATTATGACAGCATAGAGGTAAGAAAAAGAAAAAAAGAGCAAAATACAATATCTGCTCTTAAAAAATAAATTTAAAGACTATACATCAAAATAATACATTTTGGTTTTTACAAAAATACACAAAAACACATGAAGTAGTCATACATACCTATGTATAATATACCTATATTATATATATTATATATATAATAAGCCTAACATACCTATGTTAGCATGGTACTACTCATACATATCTATCTCTATCTATATATCTATATCTATATCTATATCTATATCTATATCTATATATCTATATCACCTAAATCTAACAAAGACATTACAAGGAAATAAATTACATATCAATATTTGTTATGACTATCAATGCAAATATTTTAAACAATAAATTAATAATTCAGATATCATGTATGGAAACAAAAACTCATGATGATAAAACATAGTTTATCTCAGGAATCCATGATTATTTTAATAATCAAAAAGCAATTAATTATAATTCAGTATATATATAAATGAAATAAGCAGAATAAACATATATCATGTCATAGATGAAGAAAAAGCATTTGATGAAAATGAAAACCCATTCTTGATAACATCAGCAAATTAGAAATAGAAGGGAATTTCATAATATTGCTAAAGGATATCAATAAATACAATAAAGCTAACATATTACTTATTGGTGAAAGCCTGAATTGTTTCCCCTTAAAATTATAAAACTTCTGAAAGAAAATAGAATAAGATATTTTTTTTATCTTCAGGTAGTCAAAATTTTCCTAGATAAATACAAATAGCATGAACCATAAAAGAAATAACTGATAAATTCAAATTCATCAAAATTAAACTTTTTTCCCTTCAGATATATTACTGAAATGAAAAAAATAAATGAATAAAAGGCAAGCCACAGAGTAGGAGAAAATATGTATATCATATTTTTCAGGCAAAGTACTTAGAATCAAAGTAAATTAAAAAAATAAACACCTTAGGATTGTCATAAGTAGGCAATTTTTTTAAAATTAGGTAAATAAAGACCGAAAACAGATGCTAACAGCTATTTCATAAAGAAAATAAACAAGTGGACAGTACCCACATGAAAAGATACTCAACATTATTAGCATAAGAAAATGCAAATTAAAGCCACAATGAGATACTAAGAGTGGGTGAGAATGAGGAGTAACTGAAACTCTCATATACCATTGGTAGGTCAGTTAAATGGTGTAGTCACTTTGGAAAACTAACAGGTTTTTTTTTTCATTAAACATGCACCAATCATATGTCCTAGCCAATGAAAGTATATGAGGAAACATTGTGAAGTGATAGAAATGTACAATGATTGTGGTAGTAATTATACGATCTTCCACATTTTTTGAAAGTCACTAAATTGTATACTTAAATTCAGTGAATTTGTTTTATATAAATTATGATTCAGACTCGATTTAAAAAAAACAATTGTAAATATTTTAACTGAATAATATGATGAATTAAGGAAGTTTATTTAAGATACAATAAAAGTATTTTGACTATGAAAACTAAATATAGGAAAATAATTGCCTATCATTTACAGTTACAAGCTAAAATTCTTACAGATGCAATGTTTAAATGCCTAAGATATGCTTCAAAATCATCCAAGTGTGAGGAGGTATTTAAGGAGCAAAACTTACTATATATTAACAACTACTGAAGTTAGGTGACTGGTACATGGGATACATTGCACTATTCTGTCTACTTTTGTAGCCTTTTAAGAATTTTTGTTAAAAAAGTAAAATAAATATGTTAAATGTAAGAGAAGAAACTTAAATTAGTTGTCCTTAATATAATTACCCCATGATATAAGATTTTCAATATATTTTTAATATGTTAAAATATATTTAATAATTTTCAAAAATAATTTTCATGTATTTTAATACCAGGAAATAGCTTCAAAGTGCACCAAGTAAGTTCCAGAACCAAGTTTAGAAAATAAGGTTTCCTGTATCCAACTCATGACGCCCTAAATGTTCTATTCTCTCTATCTCTCTCTCTCTCACACGCGCGTGCACACACACACAGACACACACACACACAGAGCTAGTGAGCTAAAGACAAGAGAGTTAGACTAATAAAGACTTCAGAGATTATCAAAAGATAGGTGGAGTAATCATAGAGACTGTTAATAGTAAAGGAGTCCATGAAATCAACCTTGGTATTTTTCTATTTTATTCAGCTATTGCTTAAAAAGCTCAAGCTCTATAAACACATTTTCCTTTTATCTGTCATAATCATTTTTAAAAATTGTTCACTGAATATTTCTGAAGGAAAAATGAATCTGGAAAGCAACACTGTTCTGACAGTTCACAATTATAAAGCTCAACCTTGGGAAGTGGGTTAATGTCTTCTTAATGGTGCAGCCACCTTCCTGTCTGCCAGTGTGACTTTACTGATTTAAACCTACAAAACAGGGTGTTACTCAGAAAATGGAATGTTTTAATCAAAAAGATTTCCTGAGAAGATTGATCCATTATGCCGGCATTTTACAGTACTTTCAATTGTGTTTTAATATTAGGAATACTGCTTTCTTTGAATTATGTTCAAAACAAAATATTCAGAAAAGTTTAAAGCTATTGTAACCACCTGCCATAGCTGAATCCAGGGCAATGATGAAGTATATGCTTCATCCACAATTTATGAAAAGACATAGAGTGAGAAAGATTAATAGATTGACTTGGGCAGCCAAAAGCCTATGTTCTGTTTCCTTCTGATAAAATAATAACTCTGATGATTCTTCATTATTTGTAAGAATTTAAACCTTCCGAGGAAAGAGAGGTGGATAGGATAACCAATAGAGAGAAAGCTGCTTTGGATGTTGTATCAATAATTTGCCAGTAATATATAGTTGACTCATTCTGTATTCACTGAAGGAAATTTTATTAAACAAAATAAGCAATTTTATTTTATTTTTGTTTCAATTTTTTACTTAAATTCTAGTAAGTTAACATACAGTGTAATATTGGTTCCAGGAGTAAAATTTAGTGATTCATCACTTATATATAACATCCAGTGTGTATCACAAGTGTCCTCCTCAATACTCATCACCCACTTAGCCCATCCACCATCCACCTTCCTTCTAGCAACCCTCAGCTTTTTCTGTCTAGTTAAGAGTTTCTTATGGTTTTCTTCCCTCTCTCTCTCTTTTTTTTCATTCCTCTATGTTCATCTGTTTTGTTTCTTAAATTCCACATATGAACAAAATCATATGGTATTTATCTTTCTCTGATGGACTCATTTCATTTAGCATTAATACACTCTAGCTTCATCCACATCATTGCAGATAACAAGATTCCATTCTTTTAGATGACTGAGTAATAGTCCATTACATACAATACACACACACACATATCTTTTTTTATCTGTTTATCAGTCGATGGATAATTGGGTTCTTTCCCAAATTTGGCTATTGTTGATAATGCTGATATTATTGCCAGCACAGTGATAAAAATCAGTATTTTTGTACCTTTTGGGTAAATACCTAATAGTATAATTGCTAGGATGCAGGGTAATTCTCACTTTTTTTTAAAGAATTTATGTATGTATGTATGTATGTATGTATGTATGTATGTATTTATTTATTTGACAGAGAGAGAGAGGGAGAGTGAGAGAGAACAGAAGGCAAAGGGAGAGGGAGAAAGCTGAGCAAGGAGCCCGTTGTGGGTCTTGATCCCAGGACCACGAGATCATAACCTGAGCTGAAGTAAGAGGCTTAACCAACTGAGCCACCCCAGTGACCTCAAAATAAGCAATGTTAAAGCATGACTGCATATGGGTAATAGGAGCTTTGAGTAGATGAAGTCGGTATCTTGTTACAACATGAACTCTTCTACTTGATGTTCTTATGAATTAAGATTTTCTATTTCATCAATTTTGTAATGAACTCTAACCATTCAGTTTTCCTCCAAACTTTCTCTGTAATCTAGGAGCAAATTAATAACCCTTTAGGTATTTACTTCAGCGATATACATTGTCTTCCACAGACAATAGACTAGTAAGACATGTTTTCTATTAGAATTTCATACTACTTTAATCAAATAAATCATATGAATGCTATTTCCAAATGGTATAAGAGGAATTTTCAACATACATTTATCAAGTTCATTCTCAATACTATTGTGTATAATACTCAAAAAGCAAACACTGAAATATGAATACTCATGTATCCAGTAAAATAATTTGTATTCCATATTAGGAAGAAAAAAAATCAGTGAAAGCTACTTGATATTCACTACTAAGAGATTTTGCTGACCTCCAAAATACTTAACCTCTACAGCATAAAAATTAAGATCTTTTTGTTCCATTGATCAATGGCTCTTCCTCCTTAAGCATTATAATATTTGAAGATGGAAACATAAATATCAAAAATATCAAGAATTTCTTGCCATGTATATTCCTTAATTAAAAATAAGGAGAAAGCAAGTCAAATAGACTCTGAGACAGTCTTCCCCTTTTAATTGTTTATGATCAGAAGAAATATTTCAAATAAAAGCTGGGCTGCATTGTAGGAGAGATCAAAATTTGAGCTTTTCAGCCTAACTTAAAACCAGTCATAAGAAATGTTTCAGAAACATTATTATCCTGAAAGACTTAGTCATATATTTTTAAAAGTCTGTCTTTCAAGACACATTAATGTAATTTATCTGCAGTATAAGATAGCATTACTTAGATTTTTTGTGTTTCATTTCCCAGAGGAAAAACCAAGGCACCAAGAGGAAGACTTTCTCACTCCAGCTTCTGAGATGATAGTATACAGAAAAATATAGTGATTGTATCCCATTTCCTTCTAATTCTTTATTATGTACATGTTACATATATGTATATAAAATATATATTTAATCATGATTTTATATAAAAACTTACAGGTTACTATTAATATGTCACATAACAAAGTTGTTTTATATATGATTTTTTTCTGAATTAAAATTTTAAGGACTATACTATGACCCACAGCATAATTTAAACCATGCAATTATAAAATATTGAAAATGAAAATTTAAGAATCTTTCATTCTGTATGCTTAAAATGCTAATAACTTCTTTTACCCTTAGACAACATGTATATTTTTAAAACCCCTGTTCACTGTTGGTGGGAATGCAAATTGGTGCAGCCACTGTGGAAAACAGTATGGAAGTTCCTTAAAAACCTTAAAATTGAATTGCCATATGATCCATTAATTCCACTACTGGGCATTTATCCAAAGAAAGCAAAAGCACTAATTCAAAAAGATATATGCAGCCCTATAATTACTGAAGCATTATTTACAATGGCCAACCTATCGAAGCAAATCAAGTGAATCAAATCCATTAAAAGATGAAGGATAAATATGTAGTATGTATATACAACATAATATTACTCCACCACAAAGAAAGAATGAAATCTTGCCATTTGCAACAACATGGATGGACCTAAAAGGTATTATGCTAAGTGAAAAAGGTAAGTCAGGAAGACAAATATCATATGATTTCACTTATGTGTGGAATTTAAGAAACAAAGCAGATGAATAAAGGAAAAAAAGAGAGAGAGAGACAACCCCAAAATAGTCTTAACTAGGAATAACAAACAAATGATTACCAGAGGAAGGAGACACATGGTAGGGGGGTGGGGGTAGAGAATGGGTGAAATAGGTGAAGGGGATTATAATCATCATCATCATCATTATTATTATCTCAAAAATAAACTCAATTCGTCAGATGCTTAACCATATGGAAAATATTTACTTATTTACTTTTTCTTTTTACATTACATTTTCTTTTAATTGTGACTCTGTATATTTATTTTTAAAGGAATTAAATTTGCACATGAAATTCTGTACACTTAAGAAAATAATAAGAAACTTTTTAAAAATCAGTTCTAGTGTCTTCACTAAGGCAATTATTTCTCATTGTTTATGATCCAACAAGTTATACAGTATTTTGCGGGAGATCAGAGAATTTAAAATCTTTCAATCCCTTTAAACACTTGCAAAACAAGAACAACAAGCACTAATCACCCAAAATGTGTAAATTGAAGGAAATTATCCTTGCATCGGATTTACTTAATTTTCTAAATAAAAATTATAGAATCAAAAAAAAAATTATAGAATCTCCTGAGTTCTTGTTCCCTTCTAGATTGGATAATTTAGATTTGATGAAGGTCACTCCCTGGAAGAAAGGGTAGAAAATAAGAGGTCAATCTCCCAATCCTGGTAAAGTTGTCTTCAAAAAACAAAGACAACATAAACTACGCGAAACCACTAAATCAAATACTTCGAAGTCAGTGTCTGGTTGGAAGGCCTTCTTAATGACCAGTTTTGGCAATTAAAATGATTACCCAATTGACTAGTTTTCACTCCTGTGATTTTTCAAGCAGCATTCCAACTCAGAGGCTTTTAGGCTAACAAATTCTTCCACTTGGAAGTATTTTGCCCAAGGACAGATTAGAGTAAAAATAATTAATTAAGCTGCACATTTTAAATAGCTTTACTATTAATTCCTCTTATAGCCTATAAATGGGATCTTTTATAATAGAAAAGAAGAAAAATGTGGGGATAAAGGAAATGATTTCCATTTTTGTAGTTAATTTAAAATTCAATGCTTTACTCTCTCTACATGTTAATATGCATTTATCTACATTTCAAACTCTGACACTTTGCATCTACTTTCTTATAATTGATTTAATTAAGGATTTAAAAAATCTATAACCTTCAAATATTCTATAAAATGCCATGCTCTGCTCTAATTTACCATTGCCACAAATCTTTTTTTCTATATTTTAGTATCATTTTCCATGCATTTTAAGCTATTTAAATAAAATTCATATTAAAGATAAATGTTTGGAGAAACACTGTTAGAAGAAGCTATGCTCTTATATATCCTCAAAGTGCTTTTGCATGTTGGTTAGTTATAAAGTTTATTTAGTTATTTCCAGGAGCTAAGAGCAGCTTTTTGACCACTCTATTCAATATGGCATAAAAAGCATGAACACCTGCACAAAGTTCTATATTTTCCCATTTGCTCAAAAAAAAAAAAAAACATAACTGAGTAATGAGAGGGTGTCAATGAATTATGAATAACTTCTGTGTAAATGAAGGCAATATAATCAGTTCCCTTGTACCAAGCAGGTATTATGTTTTTCCACAAGGATTCATTTTAGTTAATTTAAGTTGTATCATTAAGCATTACAATTTGGCACCTGCCAGAAAGATGACAAAAAATAAGCAGCTACAATTGTTCAAGGACATGTTCTGAACTATTCAGTATATAAATCACCTCCTAGCATTCATATTAGATAATAAAACTTTCTCCTTTTAACTGGGTTTGGATAACTAACTGTTGGCTTTAATATCACCCAAATGTTAATACCAATTGTTAAGTCATTGAAAAAGTCATTAAATAAGCAATATTTCTCAATGAATACATTTTGAGGCACTAAATAGAATATATAATAAAAAAGGAAATATGCAGCATCCATGCAAAATGATTAAGTAGTAGCCTGCACATAAATAAAATTGAACTTTCTCTAAAAACTCTGGCAAACAATAGTATTGTCACACTTTCTATTTTGACCTTCAGCTTTTCACGTTAGCCCTGATGTTAAGCACTATGGATGGCCTTGGGATACTTTCATAACATAGAACATTAATGAGCCTATGATGAAGGTAAAAAAAAAAAAAAAGGTCCTAAAAGAAAAATACAATTTCTGGAGAATAGAGGAGGAGCAGAGAACTAGCTCTACAACCATGAGCAAATTAAGAGTCCGGGAAATAAGCAGACTTGTCAGGATTATTCTAAGAATCTTTCTAGTGTAACAGTATATTATTCAAACTAAATGCAAATGCCTTATAGGCAGATATAGAGCTTTATGATATCTTCCTAACCCCTCAGATATGAGCAGTTCATATAGACATGATCAATTAAAAAATTAATGCGTATGTTATGTTGCATTTTGATTCATGTAAGGTATGTTTTCCAATGGATTAACTACATTTATGTTAATCTTGCCATAACTTTTCATGTTCAAGTATACCTTACTTTCAGTTTCAAATATTTCATAATTGGTTACTTTCAATATTCTCTATGAATTTCAAAAGGAAAGGAAGGGAAATACTAAAGGAAAAGGATTTTAGCCCAGGGAAAAGACTCGAAAGAATCAAAGAGTGGGTTTGGCATAGCAGGGAGACATTTGGGAAAGCATCACAAGAATGAACAAGGCTTGATCTTGGTACTCTTGATCTTTTGAAATGAAGTCTTTCTGCTAAACCAATAGTATGTGTAAACTTCTTATAAATCTTCCTACTTCTGATGTTGCAGATGATCCAGATAAATCTTTTTTTTTTTTTAAGATTTTATTTATTTATTCATGAGAGACACAGAGAGAGGCAGAGACACAGGCAGAGGGAAAAGCAGGCTCCCTGCAGGGAGCCTGATGCGGGACTCAATCCCAGGACCCAGGAATCATGCTCTCAGACAAAGACAGACATTCAACCACTGAGCCACCCAGATGTCCCCCAGGGAAATCTTTTATCATATTATAACTCAGGATTTAAAAGTTACTGGGCCCATACTTGTGGTCACTTGAACAACTGTACTAATAATACCTCTTGCTCAGGTACTTGGGACACAAAGCTTAACTATATATTTTGCTCTCTAAAACAATTTCACTTTATTTTTTGCATTTTGATTCCAGAGCCTTTCTTTTCTACTCCCTTGCTTTCTTTGTGAAGATATGAGTCAGAGAAAGAAAATAAGGAAGCCAGCTAATATAACAACTAATAATGCAAGCCAATCTAAAAAAAAAATTTTCAGAAGAAGGAAGTGTTCCATTTCCAGATGGGATTACTCAGACTTGTATGTGCATGTATTCATAAAATATAACCAGGCAACCAAAAGACACAAGATCTTCAGAATCTAATCATTCTTGTGGTCGCATGTTTGGAACAATTTTTTTTTTCCTTTTTATTCTAAGGTCAGCTTCTAAGGTTATCTATGCTCAACTAAACAAACTCTTCCTACTTCTTGTCCCAAAAATTGCCCAGAAAGAATTAGTTAACACTCATGACACCCATCCTTAATTATTGTTTAGTTCAATTGCCTGTGGCTTTTTTTCATTATAATATTATTATTCTAAAAGTGGTCTGTACTTGGGGGTACTGACAATGGTTTAGCCCAGCTCAGTTTTAGCCATTTTCTCTAACAGTTGACTGAAGATTATTTACTCACCCATTGGCTTTCTTTCAAAAATAAACACAATGAAGACTCATTCTCCTTTCTTATGGATTTCTATTAAATTTTGCTGGTTTCTTCTAGTCCATATAGTCTCCCCTGTTTAATAACTAAGATAATTTCATTTCCTTGAATTAAACTTCTTGTGTTTCTCTCCTTCAATATAAGAGTTTGCTACTTTGAATAATGGTATAATTAATAGTGAATCAACAGAAGATGTCACAGACAAATAAAATCATTGCCACACAAGTTCATTTTCATGTTTCTTCCCACTTAGCCTATGATCAATAGAGATTTGCCAATGAAAAATGCAAAGGTATATTTAGATATCAGTTTTGAAAACTGAACAGAGTATAACACTGTAAGAGATACAAGATTTTGGACTTGATTCATTTGTCTAAACTTTTTAAATTAGTTTACATTTCTAGCACTATCTCTCAAGGTAATGAGCCTAGTAATGTCATATTTTTATAACATTTCTGTGATGACAAACTTTTATTTGTATTAAATAACCTTATCTAATATAGACTGTAGAATTTGCTAAGTCCACATTTACTTGATTCATTTAATTCCTTATTTTCAAGATTTTGATCCAAATCACTTCTTAGCTTTCAAATTTTTAGTCATATTTTTTTAGCAAGGAAAAATGATACATTTGAATATAATTGCATATATTTTTAAAATCTTAATAAATATGATGCAACTTGTTTTTACAAAGATGATATTTTAACTTTCCCCTATAATCTCACTCAAAATAAGTGATGTTTAAATACTTAATCATGAAAAGAATGTCACTGTCAGTAAGAAAAATAGGCCTTTAAACTTTATAATAAAAAGTGGATAGTAATGCCAAATCAAATGTTGAATATTTCTAACTTTTTATTTGGTCTTTGAAAATCACATTTAAAGAAAATAATTTTGATCAGTAAAAAAAATGTACAAGTTTTAGGAGCTAAATTGTTATGGAAGAAAACACAAGTTGACAAATCTCAATTACGTGTTTTCAATGCTGCTTTTTTCCAAGGAGGTTTAAACTATCAAAGCCAAGATCTCTCATTTTTCTTCACTTTTATTTTCATCTACCAAGACACAACTCTTTAGGTGAGGGCATATAAGTTTAATCAAATTTAATGCAGTTAATGTGTTGATGATCTGTCAACAGGGTACCATCCACGGTACTCCCTGTGATTGACAAGGGAAATTAATATTGAATAGAAAGATGAACTTTGTACTGCTCTCCTCTCAACTTTCCCTTTGGCCACCCAGGCCTTCTCTTACTCACAAGATGCAAATCCTCTTCAAGGCCTTCACATTTGCAGTGCTCTCTGCCTGAAATGCTTTTCTACCACATACCCACCTGGCTACCTAGCTGTCTCATTTCCATCAGGTATAAGATGATTTTTGCCTCAGTACTTATCACTGTCTAGCTTATTTATTTATTTATTTATTTATTTATTTATTTATTTATGATTTTATTTATTTATTCATGAGAGAGAGAGAGAGAGGCAGAGACACAGGCAGAGGGAGAAGCAGGCTCCCTGCAGGGAACCTGATGTAGGAGTCGATCCCAGAAGTCCAGGATCATACCCTGAGCTGAAGGCAGGTTCTCAACCACTAAGCCACCCAGGTATCCCCTTATCACATATTTGTTAATTTTGTTTATTGTCTACCTTCCTACTAGATAAAATCTTGCATAAGGGCAGGGATTTACTGTTCTACTTTGGCAAGAGAAGGGAGATAAAAGAAGTTTCATGGCCGGAATGAGACAAAGAGAAGAAGAGGAGAGAGAGGGAAGGAGAAAGGGAATCTTAAATTCTTTAAGGTAGTAAGAAAATTGCAAAATACGACTTTATGGGGAAAGAAAAAAAGCTTCCTTGGATTTCTCAATGCCTTTGAAAAAAGCTCTAGCCTCCTGAAACTCAGAAATGTATACAATTATAAATACAGAAATATTTGCTTTCACTTTCCCCAGAAACATTACATTCTTCACATATCATGCAAATTAGATCAATAGCCACTCTAGCTAGTTTCTCTGACCTGGAAAGATAATACATTTTATCTCTCTTAGACAGCCAAATAGCAGATGGACTAAGTCCTTATGTTAAGACACAAGGTGCAAGAAAGATGACCAGTATCTCAAAATGTCAAAAGTGATGAATCCCCAAATTTGGACAGACTTCTGGGCCTTAAAAACTGGTGACACTCAGGGGCACCTGGGTGGCTCAATCACTTGGGTGACAGACTCATGGTTTTGGCTCAGGTCGTGTTCTCAGGGTCCTAGGATCAAGACCCACGTGGGGCTCCATACTCAGTGCAAGTCTGCTTGAGAATCTCTCCCTCTCCCTCTTCCTCTGCTCCTCTACCTACTTGCACATATGCACACTTTCTTGGTAAAATAAATAAACGAATCTTAAAAAAAAAAACAAAAAACAGTGACATTCAGGTTTTATCTGGCCCTTGAAAAGATAGATTTATATTCCAAGGTTAGGATGAGAACCCAGGGCCATTTCCATACCAGTCTCAAAAGAGAAAAACATTTTTTTTTTCCTCTCTCCTTTTGGGAGTGAAAGTTGGTGACTCTATTCTATATATAAATGAAAACAATCCATTCTTCTCATTCCTCTCTACGGAATGAAACCTACCACCCACTTTGAAAGATTCCATTAGCTCTCATTGTTTTGCTTCAGGTCTAGAAGTGGAGCACCAATTCTTAACTGCTACTCTGGCTATCTTGTTATAAGTATCAATAAAGAACACTTTTCCTTGATCCAATACCTTGCATTTTTATAATATTCACCTATAAAAAGTACACAACTCTGCAAGTGGGGTAATATCTCAGAAACTTCATAGTTCTTGACAAAAGAGATACAGAGTCTGATGATTTTAAATGTTGATGAGGGACAAAGAAATTCTTGTGATCAAATACTATGCATTTCACACAACTCTCTAGATAAGTACAAAGAACAGAGAAAATAGATGACCACATATTAATAGGAGGCCCTGTGTGCCCAACTGAAGAAATGCTCTCAGCAGCCAAGATAAAGCGGTTCCAAACATGAAAGAAAAAATGGTAATTTACACTTCGGCAAAAATCCTAAGCTTAAAAAAAAAAGATTGGATTCATGACAAAATAAATCTTTCCTTTAAAAGTGAGGGTATAACAGCCCATTAGGTAATTACTTTGATATATTAAATATCTATAATTTCAATTTCCATGATAGCTCATGATGGCTCAAAGAATGAGGAAATATAGATGAAGTCTGTCATTATGTATTTACACAGTCAAAAAGAAAAACAACCTACAACCTGAATTCATAAAATGCTAATTCATATGAGTTATTTTTTTTTCTTTTCTTCTTTAATAAACAGTCCTTAGGGAGGGACTGAAAACTAGAATACTGGGACTTCTCAATTTAAAAGCCTTTACTTCAGGAGTCTATGTGGAGGGCTGCTTCAGAAATATCTTCCTGTATTTGTCAATTTGTGTTTTTTTTTCTTATTTTCCAAACTAAGCAATTGAAGATGTAGAAATAGAAATAAAATATCACAAAGCCCAGCTGTCTATAGGACACATGTTTGTGTCAGTCATCACATTTGTAATCTATTGCAGTAATAAATCAAAAGAAGCACACTAGATGTATAATTTATTACAGCAGTATATCAGCAGGGTGAGGCCTCCAGGAGCTGAGTTACAGACATGAACCTTGCATCATTGCTTTTATTTACTTCCTCTATTTAAGTTTGATATAAGCAGACAGAGTGGGAAGACCTAAGGTCAGAATTGAAAACTTCTTTTGCATAATTTTCTAAATGGCTTTCGACATTTAAACCAAGGCAATGTTATTACTTTCCTGTGACTTATTTTTCTATGGTAATTATTGATAATTAAGTTTTTCTTCCTTTCAGTCAATAAAGATTGATTGAGCTAGATAAAAATTAATTCATTCACTAAATCTGTCTCATCATAAAGCTGGGCCTATTTTGTAACACAGGAACATTTGCAGTCAAAACCCATTCTCCTGGGTATCTCGGTGGTTCAGTGGATTAAGTGTCTGCCTTCAGCTCAGGACATGATCCCAGGGTCCTGGGGGCCAGCCTTACGTTGGTCTCCCTGCTCAGTGGGCCTCACTTGCTCTCTTTCTCTCTCTCTTTCTCTCTCAAGTAAATAAATAAAATCTCTTAAAAAAATTACCTTTTCTGCATGGCCACATCCTATCTTCCCTCAGCCCCCTACCAATGCCACTATTTCCCCGTCTAGGAATTCAAAGGTTTAAAAAAATTAACATATTTTTAATAACGTTGCTACATAATGTTTAAAGACTGCTTCACTACTTGTATTATATAATACAGATATCAATAATTCAGTAAAATATTTTGCAGTCAATAACATTTACACCCTTCCTACTAAAAGTATGGAAACTTCTTAGGAATATATAATCTCTGGCTCTGAACAAGACCTACTACTGCATTTTAACAACATCTCTATGCACCTTAAAGATTGAGAAGCATTGGCCTGTTAAGTAACACATTCCCCCGATCTTTGGTCTATATAGTATATCTTTGGGTCTAAAAACAGGAATGAAACATTTAAAACACACTAAAAAAATGCTAATGCCTTCCTAAGACAAAACTGTTTGGGGAAATTGTAACAAATATGCAAGGATAGTTTTGGAAAGATCATGGATTATAAAATGATGCACGGCAAATGGAAGAGTTCAGTTCTTTATTTCTCATGGATTTGGTTTGGTTACTATCTCAAGTTAGCTAATGTTCAGTGCCTGTACTACTTCACTGGCAAAATTGAAATAATAATGGTTGCTTGGTGATAATTATGTTAAATCAGACTAAAACAGGCACCCACTAAATGGCAGCTATTATACAAAAGCCTTTTATGGTTTTGAGCAGCTCAAATACAAAATAGTCTGTTATAAAAATCAGTAAAATTCTGGAAGGTCAGAATTAAGCCAGTGGCAATGTCCCTGATCAGGGAAATAATTCCCAGTCTTTAGTAACTTGAATACTGTTGTATAAGACATGCCTTATGCAACACATCATATCCTCTCAGCCCCACTGGCTTAAAGATTCATGACCACTTTTATTTTCTTTCTTTCCCTTCCCTTCTCTTTTCTTTCTTTCTTTTCTTCTTTTCTTTTTTTTTTTTTATAGTTCATGTTATGAAATACTCCATGTAAACATAGTGCTCTCACTTCATGCCATGCCAGAGCCTCTGACTATTCCTCAGGTGGTGGGAAATTAATGACCCATGGGTCATATATGTTTTTCCTCCCCAGCCCATTCTCCTCTTCCTTCATTACTACTTCCTGGGATTTTACACCTCTTAAAGAATCAGAATATAACTCCTCTCTCAGACTCTCTCTTTTTTTAAAATCTGAACTGTGATAAATGTTTTCACTTTTTTTTTCTTTATCTGAATACAACGTCTACTGTAATTCACCTTTAATTACTCTTTAAATTGACTCATTACCATATGGGGAAGAATTCAGTATTTAGAAGAAACAGAATACAAATATCTACAAAGAAAAGGAAATAATTCTATCATCAAATTATAATTAGATACTATTACCCACCAAATTTTAGTCTTAGTTCTCTTTTCACTGTCCCCCTCTTCCATCTCAGTGATAGAGTGTCATGGGGTGTTAAATATATACTAGCAACACAATTTATCTCTCTTCCCAAGGTGATCAGAAGATTAAAACAGAATTAAGAAGAGAAGGACTTTTCACACTACTGTATTAACTTTAAATTGATGTTGTTTCTGTGTCCTACCTGGTATGACTGATAAAGTCTCACATTTGTGGAAAATGAGCTAGGCACTTTGAAGACCAAGATTTTGATGATTCCTATGCAAATTCACCCAGAAATTCTAATCAGGTAAGAGAGACCCAAACTGTAACTTAAAAAACAAACAAACAAACAAACATTCTCAATTAGTGTGTATTTGATTGCATCTTGAGTAAACTCCTTCATGTTTATAGCAGCCTATAATAGTGAATCCAAATTCTGACTATGCATAAATATCAACTGGGAACTTTAAAACTGAGATCCACATCTCATTCAGGAATTCTGATTTAAATTGTTCTTGGATGGGGCTTATCCATCAATATTACACAAAAGTTTCTCAAGGTATTCTAATACGTACTTGGTATTAAGAAATTGTTCTATGTCTTATAATAAATTATTGACAAATTAAGATGTATATGCTTTTCTTATCCCCCTGTCCAAGGCAGCATTACCCTGGGCATTTATTTTTCATTCAACTATTATGCCCTTTAATGTCCCTACCATTCAAGCCTCAGAGGTAGATAGCCTGGTCATTTGATTAGGCTTAGCTTTTCATGATGACCAATAGAACCACATGAGGTGTTAGAACCACTTTCTCCACTATGCTCAGCTCCCAGTACTGAAAATAAACACCTGATACTTTATCCCTCAGTGTCTGGAACTCTTATCTTATCAAAATAAACTAATGGTTATACAAGTTTGCAGCTGCGACATTAGTGATCACAGAATTCTATTTGAATCCTGGTGGAAATATTAGGCTAAGATTCTGCAGTACTGCATGCTTTAAAAGTTTCTTCTTTATGTGAATAACTATTTAGTGTTAGCTCCCTCTAAGACATACCTTTAGTCAACATTATTTATGTTTTCCTTTCATTTTTCTTTATTATTTTTTGATCTCCAATAATTAGGCAATAACTGAGCTCATTTATCTTACTAACTTAATTTTAACATACTTAGTTTTAAATATTGGCTTGTCCCTTTAGCAATTTAACAACCTAATTGAAAATTATTAAATGTATTTTATATCTTGATGGCCAACCATATTTTTTGATGATTTATTTGCTAGTATGTTCTAGTAGAAATTATTTAGCATTTTGATTTTCATTAGCTTTATATATTCTCAAAGCTCCTCATGTAAATAAAAGATCTCATTGCATAGCTTAGCAAATCTTAGGGTCATGGAAAACATCTATTTTTCATGCTTATCATTTTGTTTCCTTCAATTAAATCAAAGTACTATATAACTTTAAAGTTTTCCCTTAATGTCTTGGCTGCTGGTAAGCTCAGAAATAAATGTATGTTTTTGTTACTTATTTATACACATACTGTACCTGAACTTTTATATAGACTAGTTTAAATCATTCTTTAAATAGTTGATATAATAATTAGTTAACTGGTTTTAATCAGTTTGCTTGCATTCTAAATATTTTCAAGAGACAAACAGAAATAAAATTCAAAATACTGTTTCAAGCTTAAATAAATTGATGTGCGTTTTCGTGCATGTAATAACTAATAAGAAATGAATTAAAATTATCTAGAGAGAATAGAAACATTTAACCAGAAATTCAGAGAAAAATTAATGTAACTTAATTCAGAATTTCCTGAATTTAAATATGAAACTTTTCCATTTCCTGATTTCCCCCTTACATACTAATTTATTTCACCAAAGAAAATAACTTAAAAACTTTTTTGCATGCTTTTCTATGTCTTTGGTTTCTAAGCAAAATTAATCTGGAAAAAAAAATATGTTCATGTGTTTGTGCATGCACATGCAAGATAGCTTTCCTTAGCTCCCTGTTCTTTGTATTTTTGTATATGAATTTCTACAATGAGGCAAGTGGGACAGGTGGCTGATTTTGAAAATTCTGTCTGATGCCTAACAAATTGAAAGCTTCCAAGAAATACTAAATCAATCCATCAGTATCAGTATCACATTCTGAAGGGACACCAGTTATTTTCTGGGTGAATACACTAGTTGCCCTGGATATTGACCATTTATTCTTCTCCAGAACACATCTCTTTTCAGAGAGCTCAGCTTCAGTAACACTTTAATTTGCACGACTAACCAAGCTGAACCATCACTGAAATGTATGTGGATTTAAATCAAGGGGATTGTGTTCAAAATAAATACCATTAACCCTACTGCAATAACATTCTTATCTTACCAAATAGAAATATTGGTTGTACACACTTCAGAAAATTATCCTGTATGGCTGAGGCCCTCAAAATAGCTAATCTTTGATTTTTGACCTTTTTTTTTTAAAAAAAAAAAAAAAAAGCTGTTTACTTTTTATTTAATTTACAAAAACATAATTTTATCTTTTAGTTTATTCATCCATTTGCTCACTGCTTCAGCAAATATTTAATGGATATAGCAATGCACCAGAGTTTGGGCTCTTTGCTTTTGGAAATACAAATATGAAAATGATTTCTATTCTTCAGATGTTAGTAATCCTACAGAAGAAGAAATGAGACAATTTATGATTTAATCTAACTGATATAATTCATGTTCAAGCAAATGTATATGTATGTAGTGAATGCAGTTACAAAATTTTAAATTGGGATTATTTTTTAATTTCCATTATTCAAGGGAAGTTTTATAAGATTTAGCATTTGTTTACAATTGTCAGGTACCAAGTTGCATACAACACTTTAACTCTTCAAAATATCCCCTAGGAGGCAGAAACTATTAGTTCTTTTTACAAACAAACAAACAAACAAAAACAAAAACAAACAAACAAAAAACCTAAGGCATAGAAAGATTAATAAAATGTCCCAAATATATTAAACAATATGTCAAGGATCCAAGTTTTAGATCACTATCTACCTCCACTACCTAAACTTATTAATTTCTGTCGTATCATACAGCTTTGTGAAAGATGGTATGTTGTATTTTGCTAAGACTATCTCCATGAATCAAATAATTAAGATGTGGCATCATCTTATTATGCATATTAACATGTAAAATGATGTATTGCAGGCTCATGTATTTGAGTTCCACAAAATCAGTAACAAAGTCTCAAAAAGTGTTGAAAAAAAAATTAAACCTGGCTAACAATGTAGAAACTGTGACTCAAAAGAGTAAGTTACTTGCTGAAGATCAAATATTTCTTTAGAACCAGAGTCAGGAATTAAAACAATTTTATCTATCAGGAATTAAAACAATTTTATCTAACATCAATTTCAGGCTTCTTTTCACTCCTTTCTTATGCTTACTCAGACAGTGGTATTTGGCAATGTCGTATCATCATATAAACTTCATTGTATTCACTCTGATAACATGTATCCATCATGGTTACAGATGATAAAATGCAAACAGTGTAATCCATCATCCATATTTCCACAACCTTTATATCTTGTGGGGAACCAGTGTTTAGATGTCTTTGACCTCTTATGCCATATCATGTATGTGTTACTAAATCTTATCCCATTTAAATCCACTGGCAATGCATAGACATTCTGTTGCTTTAGAGATTTGTGGAACATGGCTATATCTTTAAAAACATTTTATAAAATGATAAACATAAGGCATTTCTTCTTTTCTATTTTGAGTTTTTAAAAACCTAGATGCACACTTACTTTTGCTTCTGGGAAAATGCAGTAGATATAATTTTCTGATTCTTCTCACTAAGGACAACCAAAAATCCTAGTAATTGTATATAAAACAAATTTGAGAAGACTGAAAGTTGGACAGAAGAAGGCAGCCCAGCTAGGGAACTTGGAGCTGAGGAACAACATGGTGATGAGTTCCTCAGGTTTTATTGTTGCCTCGTAGATCCCAGACTTGGAACTGAATAAGCTGATAACTCAGAAATGCCAATATTCATAGACAAACAACAACAACAAAAGCCTACTCTTTCTAGGCAAATGACTAGAAAAGATTCTAACTAGCAAGATGCTGTTCTAGACAAATAC
Source organism: Canis lupus familiaris (assembly GCF_011100685.1). Taxonomy (NCBI): domain Eukaryota; kingdom Metazoa; phylum Chordata; class Mammalia; order Carnivora; family Canidae; genus Canis; species Canis lupus. The sequence goes on from NC_049240.1 coordinate 44,413,754, forward strand.
CACACAAAGAACTGTGACTCACACATACACCAGCAAAGGCCAAAGTGGGGAACCTGGACTTATACCCATACCTGGCAGTAGTGGGGTGCCTTCCCCCTTGCTGCTAGAGTGGTGTCCAAAGAAGCCTCGTAGATAACCAAGACTTTTAGCATAATCCAGGAATAATGAAGCTAATTCACAGTGGTGACACTAGAGACCCACTGGGAAGCTGTAACTCCCACCATCCCTGTCCAGAAGTAAAAAAGACCCACAATCATGCCTCAGGTGTCAATAGAGGCTAAGTGGGAAACCTAAGCTTCTACCTCCACCTGGCACTAACAAGGCAAGACCCCACTTTCCTCTGCCATCATGATATCAGGGAAAGTCAGCTAAAACAGGAGGCTAAATAAGATGTGGAATTTCACACAGTAAAACAACAATGTCCAGGTTCAATGGAGAATCACTCATCATACCAAAAACCAGGAAGATCTCAAGAGATCTAGTCTGGGTGACAGTGTATTAATATTTCTCTACTATTTCCATTAATATACAATAAATCTCCCTATGGAACTAATACATATTTTATGTCATCAGTTTTAATGGATTCATAGAATTCTATAGTCTTATCCTTCCTTTTTTATCATATAGCCATTTAGTCACTTACTATTCTTAAAATATTAGAAAGTTAATAGAAATCTATTAAATTCAGGTTATAATTTGAATAACTATTCATGTCCAAGGACACTTAAAATATACAAAAGCCAATATTCATATAACAACCTGAATATTAAATTGTATTGCTTAAATTCAGAGAAGTGTCTGAATAATAAAACACCTGAGTTTCCGGGATCCCTGGGTGGCGCAGCGGTTTGGCGCCTGCCTTTGGCCCAGGGCGCGATCCTGGAGACCCGGGATCGAATCCCACGTCGGGCTCCCGGTGCATGGAGCCTGCTTCTCCCTCTGCCTATGTCTCTGCCCCTCTCTCTCTCTCTCTGTGACTATCATAAATAAATAAAAAAAAAAAAAAATTAAAAAAAAATAAAATAAAATAAAACACCTGAGTTTCCAATAGCCATTTGGGATTCACTAGTCAATGGACTTATTTGAAATATACTTGACTGCAATTCCTGTTAACAGGCACCAGGTACCCATCAGTTCTGTATATTCAGTCAGCAAATCTGTTGCAGTTTAAGTTCATAGAATGCTTCTGGTAACAAATAGCCATTTTATTTTTTGTCTATGGTCCACATACCTGTTCATAGGTGCAGAATCCCATGTGTTTGAGGCATTCTAGATAGAACAGAAAGATAAATTCCTGCCAGGAGACCTTTCTTCATATCTCATTTTAAAACAATTACGCACCTTAGTGGTTCTCAATGAAAACAGTTCCATCCCTTATGGGAGTTTTGGAAAATTATGGTTGTGATTTCACTTGATTGTGGGATGGGAGTTGGGTAGACAGGTAGGAGACATTGACTAGGAAATTCAGTGGTTAGGGACGAGGAATCTAATTGTACCATGACATAGAGGGAAGTGCTGTGCAGTGAACTGAGCCTCAGTTAAGTTTTAAATATCATATAAGATTTTATACAAAGGTGAAAACCTATTTGCAATTATGTAAGTCTAGACTTTAAGTCCATTTTACACATATAAAAGTTATTTTTACAGAGCTCTTTATCATATGCTTATTTTTCAGGGAATGTAACTTCTACACAAATGAGAAATGACTTCATTTTATTGTGTTTAGATAATTATCAAAAATTTATTACAAATTTTAAAGATCAGCTGATGACTTCTTTATATATTCTCCCTTGATTTATACATATTGAACTATGTCCTATTTTATTATAAATTACTTTATGTATGTCCTTTATGTTATAATGCAGGTATTAAGTTTAGAAAAGTTATCCATAAAGATAGCTAAAATGCAAAATTTCATTTCAGAATAAAAATGGTAATGTTACAGACATTTTAATAAAAAAGGGACATTAAAAAATAAAAATAAATTAAAAAAATAAAAAAGGGACACAGCCTCCAATAGATAGTTGGAAACTTTATTAATTAGCATTAGATACCACAGTCAGAAACATTATTAATTAATGTTGCATTTTTGGGTCTTGGTTTCCAAATCTACAGACTGTCCCAGCTAGTGATGGAAACATTTTCACTTCACTAAAAATTTTAGTGACTGTTCATGCTGATGTTGACTTTAAATCAAAAATTAAATTTTTAAAATTCAAATATTTTACATCTTTTAAAAATAAAATCAAAATGCCTTTTTTTTGATGATAGGATATGGTTTTGACTTGGCTAAGTAATTCAAACTTACGTTGCCAGAAAATTCACTTTTCTAAGCATTAAATCCTATTCTATAAGTTTCACATCCAGGCTTCTATAGCTTTCATAGTATCATTAAAATGTTATTATCAAAAAGAGTAGATATCATAGACATAATACAGGAAGAAGAAAGAAAGAAAGAAAGAAAGAAAGAAAGAAAGAAAGAAAGAAAGAAAGAAGAAAAACAGAAAGAAAGAAAGAAAGAAAGAAAGAAAGAAAGAAAGAAAGAAAGAAGAAAGAAAAGAAAGAAAGGTAAGAAAAGAAAGAAAAAAGAAAGGAAAGGAAAGAGAAATAAAGAAATGATAGATGTCTTGATCCATTTATGGAATAAAATAACTGATTCTATAGATAGAAAAGAAATAATTGGTGCTATAAGAAGGTAAAATATCTAATATCCTTGTGATTGATATTACTTATAATTGATTATAATTGATTAGTATTGTTTTTATGAACTAATTTTCCAATTTTTACTCAAGACAGTTCATCATCAGAGTGTGTTTGTCAAGGAGGAAGATTATCCCATATAATTTTCATTCTACAGATAAAACTTAGGACTTAGTATTTTTCTCTGGAAATATACTCTGGGAAACAAACAAACAAACAACTTTGCACAAAGTTTCTAAAAAGAATGTCAAAAGTAAGAAACATCAGCAATTGCAATTTCTAGGAACACGAACATCTCTTTTGGAAAGGTTTGTGCCACTCAGGTAGCTGATGTCTTCCAAGAAATGATTAACACTTACAGTGTAACTGCAGGGAGAAAGGCTATAATCACCCTGTCTTAGCCCCTGTCAATATTAGTTATTGTTTCAGCTACTGGAACAACAAAAATGACAGATACAGAACAGAAATAAAAATGAAACAGAATGAAATTATTGTCTGGTTCTTTTTCCTTTTCCTTTTATTTTCTTTCTTTCTTTTTTTTCTTTTTCATGGGGGTGTGTGTGGGTGGGTGGCGTTTAATAACTGGATCAGCCAGGAAGATTAAACTATATGTTGTTAAGCATAGAATGTTTTTCTCAATAAATATGTAGGTAGAATCACCACACAAGTTAATATGATGTTAAAGTTAGAAAAACCTAAGAAATCATTATATTTTTATCAGTACAAGTCATATTTAAACCCTGTATACTTTTATTTTATTGTGACCTCACCCTAAGGTATGATAGATTACTAAAACATAACTCTGAGTTTGACAGAAGAAATTAAACCTATGGATGGATTTGTTAAGCTAAATATTAGTAGATAACTCAATTAGAAAAGGTAAAATATATATTTAAAAATATCTTCTTTTTATAATATCTATTTTTTAAAGAATTTATTTATTTATGAGAAGCACAGAGAGGAGAGAGAGAGAAGCAGAGACACAGGCAGAGGGAGAAGCAGGCTCCATGCAGGGAGCCCGACGTGGGACTCCAGCCGGGTCTCCAGGATTCACGCCCTGGGCTGAAGGCGGCGCTAAACCGCTGAGCCACCAGGGCTGCCCTTCTAATATCTATTTTTTAAAAGACTTTTATTTATTCATGAGAGAAACAGAGAGAGAGGCAGAGACTTAGGCAGATGGAGAAGCAGACTCCATGCAGGGAGCCCTACCTGGGACTCCATCCCAGGACCTGGAATCATGACCTGACCCAAAAGCAGACACTCAATCACTTGGCCTACGCAGGTGCCCCTCATTTTCTGATATCTTTTTTGATCTTTGAAAGAATTTGTTTCCCTGGTCAATTGATTTGTAATGAATTACATAATTTTCCCTTGACAAACTAAGTGATTTATAAGTCATATACTTATAAACCACTTTATGATATACTTAAGGATATAAGTATAATATACTTTATAAGTATATTATATAAGTATATAATCACATATACTTATTTATAAGTCATATACTTATTTATAAGAAATACTACTAGTATTTCTCAAATTTCAACACATAAACCCATGGAACACCATCTAAAAAAAAAACAATTTTCTTATCAGAACACCACTCTATGCTGCTTCTCCCATTTATAATGTGCATGGACATATTAAAAGCTTTAAGATATAAAGCAGTAAATAAGCCTATTAGACTTTGTTTAAACCACAGATTCAAAAATGTGCATGGCCACAGTTTAATTCTTATGGTTATTCAAGAGAAGACAAATCCCTCAAACACAATTGGGGAGAACCATGGCATTGCACTGAGTTTGTGGGCTCACATTATTCAGATTTATAAGAATATCTCCAAATTTTATGAATTAGCTATGTGTTGCATTGCTTCCTTCTCATTAGAAAAGATATACTCTCAAACATTTCAAACTGTAACATCAAGCTTCTTACCAATCTGTCAGCTCCTCTGGGGATATTTGATCTCTCTCTCGCTCTCTCTCTTTTTTACTATTCTCTGTTTCACCCAAAATTAAAACAACACAAAACTTACACACAAATATCTAAAGGAAATATTCTTTTCTGAAATTATTATTTTTTTTGGGCACTTGTTAATTTTGCTTTGTCTCAGCCTCTCTTGACTTTATAACTTGGACAATGTTTTGTCTCTTTTTATATTTCATGGTCAGCATCTTAAGTCTTTCATAGAATTTTTAAACCTTCACAACCTTACTTTCTACTCCCTAAACATCATTCTTTTTAATCTTATGGTTTTCCCCTTCACACACTTCTGCAGCATCTTTTACAAAGTATGCCAAAATATAATGAATAAAATTCATTATGTTGGTTTGCCGACCTGTTTGAAAAAACTATATACAAATTCAAAGGAAATATATCAATTACATTAGTATGGTTACCAAGGGGAACAAAATAGAAGTGAGGAATGAATAGGAAACACACACACACACACAAGGACCTGACACAGACCGACCAACAGAAAATTAGAATGAACTCAACTAGCTTACACAGATAAGGAGCACTTAGCTTCTGTGAGAATCTAAGAAGAAATCTGCTCTAAAAGGTATCCTTTAATTTCTAGGTTTCAATTCAACTGCACAGATACATTTCAAATTAAGAATTGATACTAAAAAAAAAAAAAAAAGAATTGATACTGATCACACTTTTTTTTCATATAAGTTAGTTAAAAAGATAAAAGTGGGAAAAGCAGAAGTCCTAAGAGGATAGGATATCAGAAAAATTGTTCTGCCTTTTTAACAATTACCATGTAACAGAAGCATTTTTAGAGTTTTCTAAGACTTCTATAGCATTATCTTATATAGCCCTAGAATCTTTTTTTTTTTCAGAATGAGTATCATTTCTTTTCTTCCAAAGGAAATATTCTGTATTAAATCTTTAAACTTAAGCCAGATTGCAACTTTAACCTTTCCTAAAGATAATAGGAGATGACCCAGCTCCTCACTTATACTGTCAGTCTCATAGTTCTATGGCCCTCTTAGTAATAGATTATAAAAACTGGTAATTAACCAAGAAAATAGGCAATTAAAAGTATAATAGGTATCCAGAAATTTAAGTCAATTTAAAAAACGTCATATAGGGACAGATAATTCATATTCTCTTTACAAAATAGTTATTAAAACATAAGGCACAGTGGATAATATAGAATCGAGTGGTAATTCTATGGCATTGACCACAGACACTATAGCATAGCAACCACAGAATTCTGATAATTGGCAAAACACTGAGGTAACTTTGTACCTATACATATACCTTTATCCAATGAATATGATAAAATAATAGAACATAAAGACTGAAGGTAAAGAAAAATGAGTCTTAGGTATTATTTCAATGTTTTCTTTGCATTTCAAACTATAATAGTCAGGACATCACAGAGGGCCATCTAACCAAGCAAATTTCTTAGACTATGTCCTATTAAAATAAACAAAAGCATAGAGAACCCCCCTCCTTTTTTGGTAAAAGTTAACTCTATTCCTAAATCCACGTGACACCTATAGAAAGGTCATATCCAAACTGCATCCTTAATTGCACAGATACTTGCACCATATGTTTTGTATGGAAAAGTATTGTACAAAGTAAATTAATTCAGTCAAACTGGTAATGTCTATCTTGAAAATGACAATTCTCACTAAATTTTTGAAGCACTGTCAGAAAGAGAAAACAAAGCTGTTTATTTTAAGTTTATTTCAGAACCCTATTGAGACCTAAAAACAAAATCCATAGATAAATTTTGCCTCAAAAAAGAAAAAAATGCTTAAAACTAAAATAAGTTATCTCAAGAATGCCAGGTGAAATAAAAAATGAAAATGTTCAAGGTGTGTTCAAACAATCACCTGGCAGAGGTGTTGAGGTGGCAGCATTCATTATTAGATATAAAAGCAAATAACAGCTAAAATCAACACAAATAATGTTCTTTAATTTTGTGAATTCAAACATGTAGAGACTCCTGTCTCTACAAGAAGGAAGAAGAAGAAGAAGAAGAAGAAGAAGAAGAAGAAGAAGAAGAAGAAGAAGAAAGAAGAAGAAGAAGAAGAAGAAGAAGAAGAAGAAGAAGAAGAAGAAGAAGAAGAAGAAGAAGAAGGAGAAGGAGGAGGAGGAGGAAGAGGAGGAGGAGGAGGAGGAGGAAGAAGAGAAGAGGAGGGGGAGAAGGAGGAGGAAGAAAATCCACCCACTCATAAGATCAGCCTTCTTTCACTTATTATATTAAAAGACAAACATTGTTCAATTCATCTTCAAGGATGGAATCTGTGACACAGACCTGAAAAATCATTATCTTGAAAAACAATCATTCTGTCTTTGAGGAGGGATTATGCGGAAGTGCTCTTTTTTGGAGCTTTTATGGCTTTGGGGAGAAAATAGAGGAAGGGACAATTTTGTAAACAAGCTGTTAAGCATTTTTGCATTGGCCTGAAGTTTTGAGGCTTTTTTTTTTGAGGTTCTTTATTATTATCATTTTTAGGAAACTACAATTAATAATGAAAAATTCTGAGTCATCTAAATCTGGCTCCACTTAATTTGTATTAAAACAGAAAGAGAGATGGGGGCAGCCCCGGTGGCACAGCGGTTTAGTGCCACCTGCAGCCCAGGGTGTGATCCTGGAGACCCAGGATCCAGTCCTGCATTGGGCTCCTTGCATGGAGCCTGCTTCTCCCTCTGCCTGTGTCTCTGCCTCTGTGTGTGTGTGTGTGTGCCTCACGAATAAATAAATAAAGTCTTTAAAAAAAAGAGAGAGAGAGAGATGGCCAAGTAGGTACCTTCCCTACCTCCAAAGTAGCTCCCAATCCACCACATTTAGTGAGCAGCCTCAGTTGGTTGAGCACACTCCACACAACTAGATGATGCGATTCATCTACTGCTGAATCCAGCAGTTAGCATTGGCCAGGACTAGCACCCCTTCAAAGCAGCTCCCACTTGTGAGATCCTGCAGGTGGAGTGGTTCCACCTCCAAATAGCTCTCACCCCAAGGTGTGGGGAGCAGAAGACAAACCCACCCAAAAGTATGTTCATAGCAGTCTCATTCCTGGAAACCTTCTACATAAGACCACTACTTTTAAGCCTAAGAGATATAGTTGATCCACCCAATATATAGTAAAGACAGAGAGTCAGGCAAAAATGAAAAGAGAGAGAAACATGTTCCAAATTAAATAAAAAGAAGAAATAGGATAAAACAAAACAAAACAAAAAACCAAAAACTAAAAAACGCAGTAAGCAATCTATCTGATAAAAAGTTCAAAGTAATAAAGATACTCACAGAACCTAGAAGAAGAATGGATAAATATGATGAGAACTTTAACAGAGAGATTGATAATATGTTTTTAGATATAAGAGCTGAAGAATAGAATAGCTGAATTTATAAAATTGTCTAGAAGAAATCATCAGCAGATTAGATGATGTAGAAAAACAGATCAGCATTCTGGAAAACAGGATAAGTGAAATCATCCAGGCTGAACAGCAAAAAAAAAAAAAAAAATTAAAACATGAGGATAGTTTAAGGGATCTCTGTAACAACATTAAGTGCATTATAGAGGTCTCAGGAGAAGAAAAGAGAAAGTGGCAGAAAACATATATGAAAAAATAATAGCTAAACTTCCCTAATGTGAGGAAGGAAATACACTATTAGGTTCAGGAATCAAAGAGAGATCCCAACAAAATGAGCCCAAAGAGGTCTACACTAAGACATATTATTATTAAAATGTCAACAGTTTAAAATAGAGAATCATAAAAGCAGGAATACAAAAGCAGCTAGTTACATACAAAGGACCTCTCATAAGACTATCAGCTAATTTTACAGCAGAAAATTTACATGCTAGAAGACAGTGGTCCAATATATTCAAAGTGATGAAAGAAAAATATTACAACCTAAAATACTCTACTGGAAAGATTTTATGTCAGAATTGAAGGAGAGATGAAGAGTTTCTCAGACAAAATTAAAGAAATTGGTCACAACCAAATTGGCCTTATAAAAAATGTCAAAGAGAGGGGATGCCTGGGTTGCTCAGTGACTGAGCATCTGCCTTAAGCTCAGGGCATGATCCTGGAGTCCCAGGATCGAGTCCCACATCAGGCTCCCTGCATGGAGTCTACCTCTCCCTCTGCCTGTCTCTGCCTTTCTCTCTGTGTGTCTCTCATGAATAAATAAATAAAATCTTTTTAAAAAGTCAAAGAGATTACTTCAAATAGAAAAGAAATGGCCATAACTAGAAGTAAGAAAATTATAAAAGAAAAAAAATCTCTTAGTAAAAGTAAAGGTAGTAGATTAAGCACTTATAGGGCTAATACGAAGGATAAATGACAAAAGGAATAAAATCAATCATATCAACAATTAAAGAATATAGAAAATTTAAAAATATAAAGTATGATCTCAAAAGTATAAAACATGGTTGATTAGGAAAGTTTTAGTGCTCTTATAGGATGTATGAACTTAGGTGACCATCAACTAAAAGTAGAATGATCTAGTTCAATATATAAGAACTCCACTGTAACCAGAAGCAAAGAAACTATATAATTGCACAAAAAATAAAGAGAAAGCAATCCAAACATGACACTAAATAAAGCCATCAATCATAATGGAAGAGAACAAGAGAAGAAGAAAAGATCAGAGAAGAACTACAAAAAAACAGCCTAAAAAATTTAACAAAATGGCACTATAAATAGCTATCAGTAATTACTTTAAATATAAATGTACTAAATGCTCCAATCAAAATAAATAGAATGGGTAGCATTGGTGGTATTTTGAGCATAGCTGCCATCAAAAGACATAGCTGAATGAATTACAAAAGAAAAGTTTCCTGTCTATGTTGTCTATAAGACAGTCACTTCAGACCTACAGATATACAGACTGAAAATAAAGGGATAGAAAGAGATATTCCATGCAAATAGAAGCAAAAAGTAATCTTAGGTAGTAATACTTATATCAAACAAAATAAACTTTAGAACAGACCATACATAACTAGAGACAAGGGCATGACATAATAATAATTCCAATAAGAGAATATACTAATTGTAAATATCTATGCACCCAACATCAGAGTACCTAAAAAGATAGAGCAAATACTAACAAACATAAAAGGAGAAATTAACAGTAATACAATCATAGTAGGAGACTTTATACCCCAGATACATCAATGAATAGATCATCTAGACAGAAAATAAATAAGAAAACATTGCCCTTAAATTACACATTATTTTAGATTAGATGGACTTAATAGATATATATAGAACATTCCATCTAAAAACTGGTCTATATATTGTTTTCAAGTGCATGGGAAACACTCTCTAGGATAGATCACACATTAGGCCACAAAACAAGTTTTAATAAGTTTAAGAAGAAGTATTTTTGCCTACCACAACAAGATGAAACTAGGAATCAGTTACAAGAGGTAAACTGGAAAAAAAATCACAAAAATGTAGAGATTAAACAACATATGGTACTAAACAACAAGAGAGTCAATGAAAAAAAAAATCAAAGGGGAAATAAAAAATACATGGGGACAAATGAAAATAGACACAAAATATTCTAAAATCTATGGAACCCAGCAAAAGAAGTTCTAAGAAGGAAGTTTAGTGATATATTCCTACTTATAAAAAAAGAAAAATCTCAAATAAACAATCTAACCTCACACTATAGGAACCAGAAAAGAAAGAACAAACATAGCCTGAAGTTAGTAAAGGAAGGGAATAATCAAAAGTAAAAAAAATAAATAAATAATAATAGTAGGAAGATAATAAATAATAAATAAATAAATAAATAAATAAATAAATAAATAAATAAATAATAAAATAATAGGAAGAAGAATAACAGAGTAAAAATAAATGAAATAAAGACCAAAACATAGAAAAGATCAATAAAAATAAAATAAAGTTCTTTAAAAGGATAAACAAAATTGATAAATTTTAGCCAAATTCATCAAGAAAAAACAAGAGGATACAAATACATAAAATCTGAAATCGAAGAGTAAGTTACAACTGACAACATAGAAATACAAAGGATTCTAAGAGACTACTAGGAACTATTGTATGCAAACAAATTGCACAACCTAGAAGAAAATGATAAATTCCTATAAATATACAATCTTCCAAGACTGAATCAGAAAAAATAGAAATGTGAACAGTATAGTTACTAGCAATGACATTGAATCAGTAGTCAAAAAACTCCCAAAAAACAATTTACTTAAGCATATGAAGAATAAATAATACTCATTCTTCTCAAATTATTCCAAAAAGCTAAATAAAAGGGATGCTTCCAAATTTATTCTACAGGCCAGCATTACCCTGATACAAAAACCAGTCAAAGGCATTCCAAAAAAAAAATATATATATATATATGTATATATATATATACACATACACACACACATATATATATAGGCAAATATCCTTCGTCAACATACATGCAAAGATTCTCAACAAAATATTCAACTCAATTAAAAATTAGAAGAGGAATTGAATAGGCATTTTTCTGAAGAACATACAGAAGGCCAACACATATGTGGAAAGATGCTCAATATCACTAAACATCAGGGAGCTACAAACCAAAACCACAATGACACAGTAGCTTATACCTGACAGAATGACTAGTATCAAAACAAAACAAAACAACCAAGAAATAACAAGTGTTGGCAAGGATGTGGAGAAATGGGAATGGTCAAGTGTTGATGGTAAGAATATAAACTGTTACAGTCACTATGGAAAACAGTACAGAGGTTCCTCAGAAAATTAAAAATAGTAATACCATATAATTCAGTAATGTCACTTCTGGGTATTTATCCAAAAAACAAAAACTCTAATTGGAAAAGATAAACACACCCATACATTCATTGCAGCATTATTTACAATAGCCAAGATCTACAAGCAACCTAAGTGCCCATCAATAGATAAATGGGTAAAGAACATAAAATATATATATCACAATATTAATTCAGCCATAAAAAAGAATGAACTCTTGCCTTTTGTGAAAACATGGATGGACTTAGAGGGTATTATGCTACATGAAATAAGTCAGAGAAAGTTATATACTGTATAATCTCATTTATATGTGGAGTCAAAAATATAAAACAAACTGACAAAACAAAAACAGACTTATAGACACAGAAGAAAACTGGTAGTTGCCAGAGGTAAGGGAGTTGGGGGGATGCGCAAAACAGATGAAGGAGATTAGGAGGTACAAACTTCCAGCTATAAGAAAAAATAAGTCACAGGGATTAAAAGCAAGCATAAGGAATACCGTCAATAACGTAATAATTTTACATGGTGACAGATGGTAGCTAGACTAATTGTCTGATCATTTTGTTATGTCTATAAATATTGAATTGCAATGTTGTACACCTGAATTTACTGTAATGTTTTATGTCAACTACAATTTAAAAAAAACAAAAGACACAAATGAAAACAGTTTTTTGTCGAGTATTGGTTGTATTTATAGTCAAAGATTAACACATTTTCTCTATCCTAGGTCTTTAGGTAATACAGAACAATTTCTGTGGAACTCCATGAGCTTTTATTAAATAAAAAGATCCTTATTGGTAAACATGGACTCTACAGAATTCCATTTTTTTAAAGACAGAATAAAACAAAAGCTACTAGAGATTATATAACCTTGAAATCTTTGTTGTATTATATATTCCTATTGTTTCTATAATCCAACTAGCCAGATGCATATTTATTAAAAGCCAGATGAGTGGGACACAGGGACTTTACAAAACTTGGTAATGTTCACCTAGCCAGTTAATACCAAAAGTAAGGCTTAAATTCAAAATTCCATTAAAAGTATAATTTTAATGGGTTAACTAAACTTTCAATTTTGTATTCTATCATTTATTTGGAAACTTAATTTTTAAATGTTTGTACCTAAATTTAATAATATCAGTTTCAAATCTGAATAATAAGCAAACATTCAATTCTACTTTTTCTAGTTGCACAATTTTAGATGCACCTACACAATGGGAACGTTAAAATTTGAAAGTGAAAGGGATACTGAGAGCAAAGATAAAATCCTTACAAAATATTCACCATGAAGAGGTGTTGCATTATGTCTAAACCTTCAAAATATTTATTCAGCAGTTTTAGACAAAAAACTGTGATAAATGTCCTTGCAATGATGGTGGGGTAGCATGTTGATCTTCCTCTTTTGAAACAGCTTTGATGACTTTACTTCCAAGTGATTAGCTTGTTTTGTCATAATAGAGGAAATTAGAAGCAGTATTTTTAAAAAGAACACACAAATTCTAGGTAGTTTTTAGAGTACTGTTTTAAATGGGACAATGTGTCACTGAGATTTAGATGCTTTCCTTCTCCATCAGTTTCACTAACTTTTTTTTAATGTGTATCAAAATGAGTGATGTGAACTGAAAAGCTATGGATTCGATTTTGAAAAGGGGCAAATCTACTTGTTTTATTAAGTAAATCAGTAGTACCTTAGATTTTACTAGGCCTATTTTCATATTCAGTAATAAAATATTCACCTGTGCAAAGGATATATAACATTAAAGAAATAGGAAGAAACAGGAAAAATAAATTTATTACTAGCTGCAAGGCATGCAGAGGTGGCCATACTATACATCTAGCTACATCCATTTTTCTAACTAAAAATGCTCCCAAGTATAGCATGATGGTTGAAAGCACTGGCTCTTGATTGAATAATACCACAGAGCCCTTCTCTGCCATATATGTGGCTTAGGTGTTATTGAACAGCTACTAAGCTTCTCTGTGAATTATTATCTTCATCAGTTAAGTGGGAATAATTATAATAATGCCTACCACATAAGAATACTATGAAAATAAAATGAAATATGAAAAGCTCAGCGCAGTATCCAGAGCACTGTTAGCATTCACTACCTGTTAGCTAGTACAGTGATTAATAGGTTGATATAACTCTCAGAAGCCTTAAAAAGTGAAAATAAACGATATTGTATTTTAATTAATAAACAGTCTCTAAGTCAAATTTTGTAAAAAACATTAGAGGATCTTAAAAATTCATTACTTATTTTATTAGCAAAAATATACATTATCATATTGTTCACTGTAGCCAGCCAGAAAGTATCCTGGTTTAGACAGGGATGCAAAATGGAAAGTTGAAATCTTAACTAGGCATATAGTTTTTGAAATGTCAAAAGAAATCTTTTAAGTTAAATTAGAGATCTGATGACTGAACCACTTAAATTACTATACATTAGAATATACTATGGAGGTAAAAACAAAGTAGGTATATAAAAAAGTAATTGAAGTGAATAAAGCAGTGCTATAAGGCACTGTGGAAGCATTTTTTCATACCAGGATCCAGTAGAAAATAGTACCACATCCAGGGCAATAATTTTCCTGACTGATTTTTTACAAGTATTACCCAGTAGTTTCATTTAGAGTTTCTTTGCTATATCCTGGGCATATACTTTTGTACTGGATACTCATAATAACCCTGAAAATTAGGTAGAGAATCTGTATATTGGAAAACTATAATTTATGAAGATTAAATGCTTTACTACAGGTTACATGGCCTCTATTTTTATTTTATTATTTTTTAACTGATGATGGCTAATTTTCATGCAATAGCTATTATTTTATTTTGTTAAGAAAGTATTTAATTTATTTAACCAAAAAAAAATGTATCCATTTCTCCCACTCATACCACCTTTTGCAACCATCAATCTGTTCTCTGTATCTATGAGATTGTTTTACTTGTTTTCTATGATTCCACATATAAGGGAAGTCATAAGTTGTCTTTTTCTGAGTTATTTCACTTAGCAGAAAGCCCTCGAGGTCCATCCACATTGTCTCAAATGGCAAAATAGCATTCTTTTTTATGGTTGAATAATATTGCATTGAATAAATATATCATATTTTCTTTATTCATTTAGCTATCGGCGGACACTTGTGTTGCTTCTACATCTTGCCTGTTGTATATAATGCTGCAATTAACATAGGAGTGGATATATCTTTTTAAATTTATATTTCTGTTTTCTTGGTTTAAATACTCAGAAGTGGAATTGCTGCATTATGTGGTATTTTTGTTTTTAATTTTTTGAGGAACCTCCATTCTGTTTTCCATAGTGACTGTACCGATTTATATTTTCACCATCAGAGTACAAAAGTGTTCCTTTCATCCTTGCCAACACTTATTTCTTGTCCTTTTGATAATAGCCATTTTAACTGGTATGAGGTGATATCTCCTTGTGGTTTTGATTTGCATTTCACCAATGAATAAGGTCGAGCATCTTTTCATGTGTCTGTTGGCCATCTGTATATCCTTTTTGGGAAAATGTCTATTCCATTCATCTGCCTTTTAGAATCATATTGATTTGTTCTATTGAGTTGTATGAGTTCTTTATATATTTTGGTTATTACCTCACAGGGCTTTGAATTGGAAAAGATAGACCAAGAATTTGATCACAGTTATTGCCTTTAACACAAACTGTATTCATCAGGTCATAGTTAATAATTATTCCCATGTGCCTTAAGCACTCAACTGTCCTATAATCAGTACTACCTAAAGTTGTCACTCCACAATAAGATGAGTGACCTGTACTAGAATGTAAATCAATGCATTTCTTCACTCATCAAGAAACTCTCACTATCTCTCTATGTTTCTCTCTCTCACACACACAAATGTCCATATCTATATACTCACATATATACACACATACAAACATATATGTATATATACAATTAGTTTCCCAGGGATAATTATATCTAATATATATATATATATATATATATATATATATATATATATATATATATATATACCGTATACAGGTATATATCTATATGTATAAATATATTTATAGGCATATATTCAATTGAATTAAACAGTATGCTTGATGGTGTAGATAAGGCATTAACAAACTATGCCCTGCTAGTTGATTGCCTTTATCCGTAAATCAAGTTTTACTGAAATACCGTCATACCCATTCATTTACATATTCCCTATGTCTGCTTTTAGTGTTGCAGTTGTGATAGAAACAATATGGCCCATAAAGCTTCAAATATTTACTATGAGGCACTTCAGGAAATTCAGTGGAGGAACGAAGAGCCACAGGATCATTTGCCCTTTAGGCATGCGCGGGGCTGGGGATACAAGGGTCAAGATTTCTCCAGTTTGTGTTACCACCCAGATCTTAATTGCCTGAGCTCTGAGCTTTCCCAGTTGCTAAGAATTGCTGTTCTCATAGAATAAATGTACTATTCTACAGACCCCAAATACCTGCCATAAAGGTTCTACAGAGGCAGCATTAAACTGTTCCATTAACATTTTATTTGGAACCCAGAGAAAAGAGAATACATATGACCCTCACAGAATTCCCATTTTTTTTTTTACTTCAAAGCTTTTAGGTTGTTTTGAGGACCCAAGCATAGACAGAGGATTATTTTCTTCTTTTCCAATGTTCTTTTATCCCAGGGAAGCAAATCAATTTGATTTCACATTTAAAAATATATAACTAACAAGGCTTATGCAAATCACTCTGACAATTCCAGTTCAATTAATAATTAAGAGTAAACTTTTCAAAATCTCATCCAGTTTTCTTTTTCATTTTATATTCAATTGGATTGGTTCAAACAATTACAAATTGAGAAATCTCTTGATACACATATTTCAGGGAAGTACAAAGCAAATTTTTTTCAAATGTATTATTGTTTAATATAGAATCAAGAAAATCTGTTAACTTACATGTCTCTGAGATCCATCATATTCACACCTTTCGATTTTTCCTAGGCTGCCATCTGAGAAATACAGCTTCTCTGCACGGTGGTCAATGGTGAGACCGTTTGGAGTGAGTATGTCTGTACTGACCACCACTTGAGCATTTTTCCCAGTCAGGGTAGATCTCATGATACTTGGATGCTGTTCATTCCAGTTGGTCCAAAACATTAAGCTAATTGAAATGAAAATTGTGATAATAAATTAAAATTTTAATTAACAATAGAAACAGTAGAAATGTGGTGAGGTTAAGCTGTTTAAAAGGAAGCAAAATTGTTTGTCTCGTATTCTAAAACTCTTAAGTAAGTCTAGCTATTAAGTGGAGATACATATATCATATATACATGTATATTTTTCTGAGCTTCTTAAATAAAACCTGAAAACTATTTCTGAAAAATAATTATCTTGTACATTCCCTCAAATAATTAAGTTGAGTCAGTTTGATATATAATGACAATTTATTTTAATCATGGACAAAACAGTTATCTTAAATTTTCTGTGAATTGCAAATATATTCTAACTTATTAATGTCATGTTTTAGCAGATTGAGTATAATTGTTTTAGACATCATTCTTAACCTAACTGTATTTCTTTTCTAATTGGTAAATATAAAAAATATCCTTCTCCTTACTGGTTTGCTTTTTTAAATTCTGCATTCTCTTTTATATATGTTTTAGAGAGATACAATTAATAAACTTTATATTTCTTTAATTTCTTTTTTTTCTCTTCTCTGTCAGTGTAATTTTTTATAAATGACAATGTTGCTTTTGGTATTCCAGATATTACTCTCACCTCCCTAAAAGTATTATCTATTACTTACAGATTTTATAGAATGTTTTAAATCAGTGTTCTATCAACCTAATTTGAGGAAGCCTTTACAAGTCACTTGAAGACTAGAGAGTCTGTTGAGTTTCAGTTTCTAGTCCCTATATTTATGGAAGCAGCTCTTCTTTCTTTTCTTCTTTTTTTTTTTCTTCTTTCTCTTCTTTTACCTATAGGACTGTCCCTAAGAGTTTATTTGAAGACTAGTTGTTGCTCAGAATGGCAAAAAGAAGGGAAGGAAGGAAGGAAGGAAGGCAGGAAGGAAGGAAAGAGGAAGGGACAGAGAGGCTATCAGGAAAGCTGTTTTACTTATTTGAAAAAATATGCTAAATATATTTTGACAAAAAAAAAAGAAAAAAAGAAAAAATAAATATATTTTGACAAGAAAAAGTATTTGAAATAATATTTCATAGGTACAGCAAGATTGCATATATCATTCCTATGTATGATCATTTAAAGGTCATATAGAATTACAACTGAATAAAGTTTTCAATATGGGGTTTTTTAGTATTATGCAAACACCAATTACTAAACAATACTTAAGTCACAACAAAATCTTTCTACTTGTTAATTTAAAATATAAACTCTACCAACTGAGAAAAGCTGGGTCAACTATGCTCTTTGTTAAAATGTTTCATAGCCTTTCCATCTATCCTGCAGAATATAAAAGCATTCGAAATGAACTTGTGTCAAAAATATTTTGTCCAATGACTGGGTAAATTTGCAAAAACAAATGGCATTTCACTTTCTTAAGTTACACAGTAGCTTTATCCACATACTGTGACTTTTAAAAGAAAACATTTTGGTATGTTTAATTCCAATTTACAGTTCACTATATGCAAGATGGAAGTGTAATGTTAGCTTATGTAGTAATATTATAGGATAAATCAGTTAAACTAATCATATATAATATAAATTATCAGTGATTGCCCTTATGTTTACTTCAAAATTGTCTTAGAAATTCCTTTGATTAGCTGCAGAATATTTATTATTGTCCTAAGATTCTCCTGGTGAACCATCGAGATCAGTGCAGTTGATTTAACAAGAAGCTGTATTGTGATATATCAGTGGTGTGAGCCGAACCAGCTCTGCCTAGGCATCTGAAGTCCTGTGTCCATCTGAACTAAGTCACCAGAACTGTGTGAGGAACTTTGTCTCAAGCTTCAGAGTCTTCATTTATAATATGAAGGTATTTAATTGAATTAAATCTAATCTCATTTCTAGCTCTGTAAGAGTATCTAGATGTAGTTATTCACACACTGATGAATTTATGCAATCCTTCTTTTAAGTGGTCAGGGTCAGTGTTTATCAGTAATTGTTTTTGTTTATTCTTCATTTTTTTCTTTACCACATCTAAAAAGAGCTCTTCAATTTCTGCTTACTGAAAGCCAGAGTTACCTGACTGTTATTTGATTAATTTAAGAACAAAAGGACTTTCCAGTAGTTAACAAATTTCTTACTATATGGAAGTAGAACTTCATAAACATCCTTGTTCTATATAACACAACTTTGTTCTTCTTTTTTTATACAATTGCTTCCTTATGGCATCCACTTCAAACATGAATTTCTTCTAATTTGTTTTGGTTTTTGTTCTCTCTATATCATGGCCTGAGCATTTCTTCTTGTCATGAAATCTTGGTAAGTATTATTATAAATGCCTGCACAATATATCATCAAACACATGTGAACAACTTAGACGATTGTCAAGTCTTTTGATAATAAAGCTTGCACACAAAGATTTATTGTTGTTTTCTCTATATTTTCTCTATATTTCAATTGGACAGACTCGTTAAAATTATTTAATTAGATTATAGAAATATCTTTTAGTTTTCAATACATATTAAAAGGTTTTTTTTCAGATTTATCATTTCAATCAGCTATGCATTAATGTCTTCTTCAAATACCTTTTCCAACACAATATTGTTTCTATTTTCCCTTTCATCATTTACATTTGCTTTTGCTGCAATTCTCACGGAGTTGATACCTAGCATTTCATAAGTCTGAATTCTAACTATTCACATTAATGATGCTCTTATTAAAGAATTAGCTTCATGAACTGGGAAAGGAGAACTTTAAAGAAAACTTGTATTTTAAAAGTTAATTCATTTTAAAATTAACATAATTTTGATAATCTTTGACATATGAAGAAATAACAATTCACTGTTTCTTACTTTTGGCATTCATCCAGGGCAAGCACATGCGGGTGGTCATCCTCTGACATGGCAATGACAGCTTCTCTGTCAAATGCTCCTGGCCGAGTCTGGTCCACTGTGTGTCTGGTGATGGATGAGGTAGTGGAGCTGGTCCAGTATAGTGTATCCCAAGCTCTGTGATAGGCAAGTCCTTCAACAGAACCCACATCTGTTGGGGGAAGGAAAATAATACATTTACACTTTTATCTACAAAAGATATAGTACCTTAAATGCCTTTTCTGTCAAGAATGAATAAATGAATATATAAATATCCATATATTTACATGTTATTTTAACAATCATTTATTCAAAAACTCTCCAGAATAAAGACATAATTTTGGTGCCTGCAATTGATAGCTGATTACAGATAGAAAAACTGAGCTATGAACTGGTATAGTTGTCTGAAGAGCAGTTCTTGCAAAATCATGTCATTAAAACCTGAAACTTCTCACTCTCCCTCAAGAAAAAAATCTCAAATAAGCAATTGATTTTTATGTAAGAAAATGGTGTCTCTTTTTTTCATATCTTAATCACTAACTCTCAAAAAGTCTGCAATAATTTAGAGATGCTTTTGAAAATCATATGTTACATAATCATAATGAACTTTATTTTGATACTATATCTGAAGACATCAAGGAAAAATAAACACATCAAAAACTACAACAATATTGAAAAGCCAAATCTAACACCACACTTCCAACTATCAAACAATGGTAGAGAATGTTTAATAAGTTATTGTAGCAAGTTCTTTGATTCTATTCAACTAATGTGATATAAAAATAAAAGAAAATGAAATTAAATACCAGCTAATGTATGCTTTAAATGTTGTCAGAGAAGATAAATGGTAGTACACAGATTCCAGTACATAAAAGTGACAATGTGGAAAACAAGAGAAATTATTTCTTAGAACTGTATTCCTAATTACTAGGATAACACAAGATAGATCTTTTTTTTTTTCAGAGGTGCTTTGAGTATCTTTTTTTAGTATAACCAAATTATTACAGTTTTCCTTTGTGTTGTCTATTTTCCTCAGAGTTATTACACTCAGGATGTTTAATTTCAGGAAGAGTATATATATATATATATATATATATATATATATATATATATATATACAGCTTTGGCAGTCATGCTAAGAAATTAGCATGATAACAGGCAGAGCTTTTCTACTGTTTTTCCTCTCAAAGAATCCCTGAAAGGAATTATTCAGCTATTCTAAAATTAGGCAGATAAAAGGGTTATTTTCAGGTTTAAGATGGGTAAATATTTAGTTTCATGGTCAATCAATAGGATTTAGTGGGAGTGCAAAACAATATTAAAGTCTTTTAACTGGATTTCATTTATGTAAGTTTTGTCATTATTTTCTTCTACACAGAACAGAGAAAAATCCACTAACAATAAAATTATTAGCTACCATTTATTGGGCACTGTCTTTCTGCTAGGAATTGTGCTATTTTGCATGCATCAATATATTTGTAAAGTTACTCTATGAAGTTTGTTTTATTGTTCTTTTTTTTTCCTAAGAAGAAAACTGAACCCCATGGTCACAGGACTGATAGAGTTAAAGATTATTAACACAGGTTCATCTGCTTCCAAAAGCCTGTATTCTTTAGCACTACCATTTAGAGATGGATTTATAGCCCCTATCACCTATTCTCAACTATACAAAGATGGAATCAAACAAATGACTCATTGGTTTCAATTTGTCCGACTCTAGGTGAATTGGACAACCGGTAATTTACTCTGAGTGGCCTCCTCTCAAACATTCAGCAAAACAATATGTAAGAAATTAATGTGGGTAGGGAAACTTAGGCCAGAGATGATGAGGAAAATTATGAAATACAATCACAATAAAATCTGTTCAACTCCTTTTACATGAATCATGGTGTTCTTACTTGAGGTGAGGAAGTGGGAGGTTGATGATGTTTAAAGATGTTTTAATTATTAATTAAAAAAATTATCCATTCTGCTGTATTTTTTACACTTTCAAACCATGTCAGAAATGAAGCTAACTCTCTTATAGTAAGCAGCATTATGCTCCTTCACCATTCACAAACAGAATGAGAAATGGCATAGCTCTGGAAAAATCTACATAGATTCATCCACTCTCATTCTGTATCTTCCCCCTCTCTTGGCTTTGACAGATCTTCTTCAGAGCCACCTTTCCCCTGGCACACCTGGTATCACCATTGAGATGAAGCTGTCTTTTTCCATAGATGATATAGGTCCAGGTTTACTAGAATACATAATACACTTCATTGTCCAGGTACAATCTCTTACTTTATTTTTGTAATATAAAGTTACTGACAGTACACTTAATCATAATCTGATGTTATATTACAAAGTATTGCAGTAATGCATTTTTTTCTCAAAAAGATTCTCTCTATAAAAATTTTATTTGTCATTAATAGAGCCAATTAAAGACATCTATAAAATTAAAAATCATGAAAAATATCTTAGTTGAGATAAGACATTCATGTTATTTTTATGATTATTTCACACAATGTGGGTTCCTGTGTGTTTGTGTATGTATGTATATGTGTGTATATTTGAACATTAAGGTAGAATAAGAACTTTGAGTTACTTGTCTTGGCAAAT
The DNA here is from genome assembly GCF_011100685.1 of Canis lupus familiaris. Classification (NCBI taxonomy): domain Eukaryota; kingdom Metazoa; phylum Chordata; class Mammalia; order Carnivora; family Canidae; genus Canis; species Canis lupus. The sequence continues at coordinate 44,435,774 of NC_049240.1, forward strand.
AATTATGTAGTTTGAAAATTAAAGTAAAATGCCTATCTATCCAGTAAACTAGCCCTCAAATATTAAATAGAATTAAACATCTTTTGGAACTCATGGACTGAGAATGGGCATTATATATATATATATATATATATATATATCATATGTTATATGTTATATATGTTATATATATGTATAAAACACTGATATATATATATATATATATATATATATATATCACTTATTGGGCATTATCTTTCTGATATATATCAGTGTTATTTTTGCAACTCCATACTTATTGCCTCAGCAAAATAATTATATTGAAAGTGTGATGCACAACCAAGTAAAAATACTACCTTCCTATTCCATGCATTTATTTAAAAAAAAAAAAAGTGAAAGAGGTCCCTTCCCTCAATCCTTCTTTGAGCTGGGAATTAGGTTTGGCTAAGCATGAATGAGGTCCCGATACATTTTTGTAGAAGAGGAGGCCAGTTCATTAAAAAATACAAGGTAGGCAAGTAGCTCAGAACCATGGCTATATTTCATTTCCTGGATTCTAATTTCCACATAAATAAACAAGGAAATTGATCCTACCAGCCTGGCACACCAGTAACTACTCTGACAGCTACCCAGAAGACTTCATAGAGAACACACATTCATCTCATCACCACTCAAGAAGGGGCAACAGCTCCTTCTTGTCTTTATGGTGTTCAGGATAAGAGCTTACAGAATGGGAAAGGCAATGAAAGATTTTCTCGGGAGGCAGCTACAGGTACAAAACATTGCCATTCATCTGGCTGGAACAATAGTCACAGATTAAATCCTGTGGCAAAATTAACAGGAAGATAATATTTATTTTAAAGATGCGCTATAAAAATAAAGATATGCTATAACTGCAAAGCATCATCATGGCCTCTCCTGTTGGAAGTATCGTATTCTCTTACTCATTGGCTTATTTACTAAAGCCATGAAGTATTAGAAGGTTTGTCATTTGAAATTGTATCAGTATTATAAAGCACCCTAATTTTGTCTTCAGGATTTAAAGACAGAGAGCAGTTTTAATTTTCAACCCAGGTACTAAATGAAGGTATACAAATGGGTGATAAAACATAAAACATGTTTGATATTATCAGCCATCAAAGAAATGCAAATCAAAATCATACTTCACATCCATTATGATGACTGTAATTTTAAAAGAAAATAACAAGTTTTAGCAAAGATGTGGAAGATGTGAAACCCTCATACATTGCTGGTGGGAATATAAAATAGTGCAGCTGTGGAAAACAGTGTGGCAGTTTTTCAAATGTTAAATATATAATTACCATTTGACAAAACAATTCCACTAGTAGATCCATACTCAAGAGAAATGAAAATGTATACCTACATGGACACACACGTTCAATGCAATTTTATTCATAAAGGCCAAATGCAGAACTAGCCCAAATGTCAATCAGCTGCTGAATGGATGAATGGATTGTGGTATATCTATACAATGGAATATTTTTCAGCAATAAGAAAAAATGAAGTACTGATATAAACTAAAACATAAATGAATCATGAAAATAGTACACTAAGTACAAGAAGCCAGTCACATTAGACCACTTATTCTACAATTCCCTTTACATTACATCTTTAAAGCATAAAATAGATCAGTGATTGGTTAGACAGCATGGGGCGGGAGAATAAAAAGTAATTGCTAATTGGTATGAGCTTTTCCTGAAGAGTGGGGGTGTGGAAAATATTGTCAAATTGATGGTCATTATGGTTACACAACTCTGAAAATAGTAATAGACACTTTAAAATGAGTGAAATGGTATATGGATGATCAAACGAGGAGCACTCTTGAAGGAAATGTATAAAATAATATGAGAATAAGCATCAATAAATTGGATACAATTTAGGGTCTAATTTAATAAACACTTACATTTCTATTATGAGTCTAGCCACAGGGTTGGTAGACATAGCATATGATGTCAGTGGACAAAAATGGGTGTTTTAATTTTGTTAGCCAGTGAGGATACTGATGTAGTTTTAGAATATAGGTGAGGTTTAGTGGGGGGTGAGGTCCAGAGCCAACGACCAAGAAAGAATACTTGAGCTGTCTGTCCTTGGTGCAAAATGGTGGTTTTATTAAAGCACGGGGACAGGACCCGTGGGCAGGAAGAGGCGCTGCTTCGGGTTGGCTTGTGAGGGGTGGCTGATTATATACTTGGGAGTTGGGGAAGGTAAGGAAAAGGGAAATTTTCAAAAGAATTTTTGTATGCTAAAGAGGACCTAAAAAAAAAAAAAAAGAGGACCTATGAGATATTAGAGGCCTTGTCATTGTCAAATTAAGGTTGTTTTTCCCTCTAGTAAAGCATTAACATTAAGATTACTTGGGAGCTTCTTTCTGGAAGTTAGGTTATTGATAAGAATGCTTTTTTTGTCTTGCAAATCACCTAGACATTTTCTAAACTGAGGGAGACTCCTGTCTATAGGACTACGATGCCTATAAGTTAAACTATTTGTTTTTCCTTTCCCTTAGCTTTATGGCAGCCAGGAGTGCCTGAGGAATGTCACACACATCCCACCTCTTGGGGGGTGAGGGGGTATTAGAGGAGTGTCAGCTTGTGCTTGTCCTTGGCTAGCCTTCTGTTCCTTCATCAGATACCTGTAGGAAATTAAAATACCTGCTAGTTTCTCTTGAGTCTACCTTAACAAAATACTTTACAAATGATTAAACTCTGTGGGTTATTCCCTTTTCTAACTATTCAACTGATAAACTGATTCTAATAGATTTTAATGTAGATTGCTTACTATAAATTGGACTACCACCTTCTGGTTGAAGACATTTTTGTTTTTACACTAATAAATAAAATAAAATGATTATCTAAAATCTTTCAGATATAGGCTTTCATTTTTTATTTCCTCAGACTATGTAAGGACATTAACAAAATCACATACCTAATAGGTATCAGTAGAGGGTACTGGCCAGGGTAAGATCTGAACTTTCTGATATTCATTCAGATTGCAAATGGCCTACTAGAGACTGCCAAATATTGGAAATGGCAACCCTGATCACATCTAAACTACAGCAACAGCTTTTATCTGTACACTTTGCCCCAAATCTTTATGTTCTTATATTCTTGACTTTTAAAACTCAACATATTTTTACTAGTCCAATTTACTAAAACTAAAAAAAAAAAAAAAAAAAAAAACACACACACACACACACACACAAAACTATATGATGGTTTACAGGTTTAAATAAGGGACAATTCTACTGGGAAAAGAAAGTATTGTTTTGTGACTAATTACCTGGAAAACAAAGGCTCTGCTGGAAAACTATTAAGAGTTCAGTAATATGGCAAGCATTAAATACATAAACCAAAACTAATAGCCTGATATTTACAAAATAGCTATTCAATATGTAATGGAGAGAAGATGCCAATCCAAGTAGCCATTAAAGATGGGGTTCCAGTGAATGAACGTACCTAGGCAACTGCTCCATGTTTGACTACCTGAATTTGACCTTTCTTATGCCCAAAGATATTATAAAAAATATCTTTCAAGAATGTGTTATTTAACCTCAGGCCCTCATCCCTCTTGAGATACAACCCATTCAAAGGATTTGAACGGGTAATTGCTTTACATTACTCTTTTGTCCTCAAAAGAGTACTAAAACATGTTTTTCTTTCTAAAAACAAACTTGTTTGCAATCATGCAATCTATCTTGAACAAAGATAAGCATTCACTATTATCCCAAAAGTGGTTTTAATTAGCTGGAACCAGAATACCTCAACTATTTCCAAGTTAGAAGACAGTTACCTGCTTTACGTTGCATAACAGAGCAGAACTATTTACTTGGGTTTGCCAGGGGGAAAAAAAAGAGGAATTATTTTCCCTAGGGAGTATTGAAGCAAATTGAAACAGCTTGAAGCTTTTAGGTGACTGTATTTTTTTTTCCCTTTAATCTTGTATGTGGTGTGTCTATGTGTGTGTGTGTTTTCAGGTTTAAAAACATTAAAGATCTTAGTTTTCTACCTGAACTCAAAATTCAGCTGAAAATTTTATAAATTCAGACATGAATTTATAATAAAATCATTTTATAAATTAAAATTTATAAAATTTTATAAATTCAGACATGAAAGGCATTCAACAAATGCCTTTTCTTGTTTCAACCACTAATGGAAGCAAAGAAATTCAAGCCATGAAAAAAAATGAGCATATGGTTAATTATAGTTGTGTCGTTCCTCCAGGAGTAACTGGAGATAAGTACTGACTCAAGGAAGATTAAACTAACATCGGAATGCCTAGGGCTTCCAGGCAAAACATAAACTCCAAGGTTTTTAAAACACTCAAGTATGTCCATACTTCGCCCTCCAGGGAAAGGCTGGGAGACCTTCTATGTACAGCCTTTCTTTGAGAGATATAATTAGAAAATCACTTGGAAACCCATCCGCATTTCCTTTGTGAGAATGCAGTAAATCTTCAGGCCAAAGTTACCAACTGAAATATTCTTGAGAAGCAGGTGTCTCTACCTATTTCCAAGTGTCTGGATAAAATCCAACATTTTTCCCCTTAATCAATCCATACAATACAAAATGGTCTCAACATCAATTCCTTACACATCAATTCCTTTACAAACAGAACAGATAATAATTTTTTAATATCATATAAAATAAAGGGAGGGCCTTCTTATCCAAACTAAGATCCAGTTTCCTCAAGATCCCATTAGATATGTGTTCCCGGGTTTAAGGCCCTCCTCACCTATTCATTGGTTACATAACTTTTGTAAATAATACTCTTCACAGAAACAGAGGTAAGGCAGTGAGTGGCCAGTGACATTGTTGCACTAGGGTAAAGCTGGAACCCAACTGGACCAAGGGCAGAGCTGATTTACGGTAGATGATCTACTTGCCAAAGAGACTATTACATACCCTGTCCTTAAGCTCTTAGGTCATAAAATCTCCAGTCTCAGAAAGAGGGAAGACATGGTAATGTAAGCTGAATACCTATCTGTATAGATGTAATTTAATTTGATGGACAGTACAGAGAGACCTCTTGATATTGTGGAGAAAATGAGGCTTTGTCCTCATTCCTCTAGTCTTGTAAAAAAATAAAACTCTTTCATGCACACCCCTTTAAAAACTAATAAATTCAAAAAGATACTATTTATAAATGATTACTACTTTACTTTTTCTTTCTATTATTTTTAATGGACCACAGAAAGTGGTCTTTTTTTTTTCTGTAGAAAAGATGAAAACTTTTAAAAACACAGCTTTGAGAGAAAGGTATAGAGATGAGGGGCTTTGGGTATCTATAAATAGTATAAATATACATGGTCCTTAAGAGAAGCATAAATTATATCCAGCTTGAGAGTTATCCTTTAGTGGCAAATTAATCATTTCATGGAAATTACTTGATTGTACATCTGTCAATTGTCCATGTTTGGTTTAAATAATAAATGTGGGTATGCACAATTAATCATACTGAACACATACATGTAGCTTCTGCTAAACTTAGGGCCTTCTAAGTTGAATCCAGTTAAGAGTAGTTACAATGTTGACTTCTGCACCAGAAGCCTAGCATTTTATTGAGCCAATAGCCTATGTATTTCTTCTCTTCTTCCTCCGTCCTCCTCCTCCTCTTTCTTCTCTTTTTCTTCCCCCTCCTCCTCCCCCTCATCCTCCTTGGCTTCTTCTTTTTCCTCCGTTCAGCATTGCCTTTCCTTCTTCAGATATCTCATCTAACATCACTGATAGCCACTCTTTTTTTAACATCACTTCACTTCTGATTCAGAGTCTCACTTACTCCTTCAGGATTCTCTCATCTTCTACAACAATTATCTCTTGCCTAATTCTGCCTTCTGCCTGTTTTTTTGCTTGCTTATTTTTATATGACCCTTTAGTTGTGATTTCAGACCTCTGACTTGAATCAATGCCATCCCTTCTATGCCATTCTGTTTCACAGCAAAATTATCTGTTTTGGCTTCTTGGCTCCCTCTTATTGATGGATTTCTGTGGGGTAGAGTGGAGTGGAGGAAATGTTATTCCGGACATCCTTTGTGGCTCTGCCAGTTCTTGGCTTTTTTTTTTTTTTTTTTTTTTTTAAGATTTTATGTATTTATTCAGGAGAGACAGATGGGGGGGGCGGGGCAGAGACACAGGCAGAGGGAGAAGCAGGCTCCATGCAGGGAGCCCAATGCCGGACTCGATCCCAGGACTCTAGGATCACGCTCTGGGCCAAAGGCAGGCACTAAACCTCTGAGCCACCCAGGGATTCCCCAGTTCTTGGCTTTTTAAAGCTACTGTATCAGATGACTGGTCTGAAACAAAGAAGACTCAGTACAAACTAACCTTCCATATTCTAATGTTAAATTTGTTTCTTTACCTATCATATGTAAGTAACTTGATACAATATCTATGTTTTTAGCTATATAGAAAAATTAAAATTAAATAATAATTATTTTCTGAATGATTATAATACTTAGAACAAATATATTTAAATAATAAATGAGATATTTTTAATGGCTTTAAAAAATCAAAAGTAACAATAAATTGTCTTGATTTTTAGATTCCAAGTCCCTTTTCCTTTTAAAAGCTTTTCATGTAGGGGTGCTTGGGCAGATAAATTGTTCAAGTGACTTACTCTTGGTTTTGGTTTAAATCAAGATCTCCTGGGTCCGAGGAGCCCCACCTCAGGCTCCATACTCAGTGGGGAGTCTGCTTGAAGTTTCTCTCCTTCTGCCCCTCCCCACGCTTGCATGTACATGCTCTCTATCTCAAATAAATAAATTTTAAAAATTAAAAATAAATCAAAAGCTTTTAATATATAATAGTTTGTTCTCTTCAGAAAAAAAAAATGAAGTAGTCATTTGTAGTAGTACAGAACAACTAAGCAAAGATATAAAGCAACATGTCTTTTTGAAGGGTTATCTTTTCAATAGTAATCCTAAGTGAAATGCTTCATAGTATTCAAACTCATATTTGAATTTGCCTTTCGGTATTAGAACATTTATTGTCAGGAATCCAATAAAAAGTTACAAGATTAACAAATTAAGAGATCTTTAAAAAATATAAAGAATCTAAATGTTTAAGTCTAATTGCAGATTTCATGAAGACATTAACAATTTGAGTATAAATTCATTTACACTATCAAGCGAATAAATTTAAGGGATCAATATCTCTTAAAGCTTTGGATTTCTTAAGGCAGAA